>NC_064434.1:101894242-102194242 GCF_023343835.1 Lagopus muta
AAAGAAATGCTTAAGCACCTAAAAAAAGGTGCAGAAAAAGCCTCAGGAGCGTGGAAATTTAGCCCAGACCTGTTTTTGAATGGCTTCCTTTCCTTACTCTATATTGTCTGCTTTTTCTAACCTCTGAATAAGCTTAGTCATCCACTATATACACAAGAGCACTTTATGATATAAAAGCACTGAAAAGACAACAAGGCCAAATCCTGAAACCAGGAAGCAGCCTCTCCCACTTAGGATACCAAGCACAAAGCAGTGCAAACAACTGTCTGCTGCTCTGTCTTGAAAACATCAGTGAAGTCTCAATGCAGGGATTTTTCATTCTCCTAAACAGAATGAAAGCATCTTTTTATCACCAGCATCTGCTGTTGGTAGACTGGTAATCCTGGAAACATGTCATACAAGAGTCTTAGCACGCGGGAAAAAAACCATATTGCCTATAGACAACTCCAAAAGGGCATTAATTTGACACACAAGAGCATATCTACCACTGTGCACCAAGACTACAGCCAACCTTTTCCAGTGAGAGAAACAGCAATTTAGTTAGGTTGCCATACAGCATGCTGCCTCAAGTGCTGCTTCCATCACAGAGGCAAACCAAAGCAGCTCTTAGCAATTTTATGAAGCTCAGAAACAATACTGAGAGTACAAGCACTTGTTCAGGCAAACATTTTAGAACAAGGCTTCTATTATAGGGGCCTATATGAAAACTTGTACTTCACGATGGTGCTCAAAAATCATATTCTTCTTCAGAAGATGGAAAATCTAAGTACAGAGGCCTGATTTCAATCAGACCTCTGCTACCTTCAGTTGCGTTATTCTGAATTGCCACTGATGGGATCAGAGCGGGGTCAGGCATATTAAAACTGAAGGAGTTATGTAACAGCTAATGATCCAACTTAACAGTTTGACAAAAATCAATTCTGAAAATATTCTCAAAAAAAAAAATCCAGCATTTTTTTCAGTTACGAAAAGTAACAGCTGATCCTCCCTTGAGGAAACCATGATATCCTCCTACAGATTATAGCTGATGTAATTCAGACTGCGTGTGGGAAGCTGAAAACATTTGTCTTTTAGCACAGGGTGGCTATTTTAAAGCTGTCACTGCAATATTATCCGTAACCTTAATTAGCAAGAAAAGGCTCTTTACCAGTGAAATTGGTGCCTTTCCAACGCACCCTTATCACCCATGTGCACCAAGTCAGCTGTCAGAAACCAGTGACAAAGCATAAAAGCTCAGTGTTAACTTACTGGTTACTATTAAGAAAGCTTTCCTTTCTTAATACTCTGAGCACTAGAGTAACTAACTGCAGGATGCACTGGCTGTGTTGGCTGAGCCACCAGACAAAAGTTATTTGTACAAGCTACTTACAGAGATCAGCTTGCAGATTGGTTGCACTTGCACTGTGACAGTTACTACACACTCTGTATAATTTCAAAAAGGGAGTTTTTTATTTGAAAATCTGAGTATGAAATCATTTATACAAGCCATAAAACAGTATAACAGGCATGCTGATAAAACAATGTTATGTGCTCATTAACCACGGCACTGTCTATTTATATCTTCAGAGTGCTTGGTCAAAGTAGAAGCAGGAAATGAAAAACTTTGTACAGTGCCAGTATGAAGTGGGAGAAGTAAAGTCTAATGGTTTGACACAGAGCTCTGCACTCAGGATCCCTTAGAATCCCCGCTCCTCACTGCCCTCAGACAAATTACACACTATTACCTCAAAAATAAGTAGTCTCAACACTCGCAGTAATTCAACTTCCCTGTACAGATTAAGAGTTTGTACCAAAATATAGGTGTTCCATTTTTAAAAGGGCCATTACACAAACAGATGGAGCTTGTTATGCTTTGATGGTTGAGCACAGGACACCTACTGTACAGTGCACCTGAAGTAGCTGAGAACCCTGCACTTGCACAAAACCACAATGACATCTTGCTCCACAGACCTGAACATTACTGTTTTGCTTTCTGAGCTTCTGACTTCCTGACGAGGCAGTTTGTGCACCAAAACAGCAGCTACACAGATGCTTGTATTACGCTAAAGCTTTTCCACATAGCCTATTATTTCACCTTGCAAACATCAGAGTTACAATTGCACTGAAGCCTCTTTCAGTTTAGGCAACAGTGACATTTAACAGCTCTGTGAGAAATCCCCCTTGGTACAATTTCATAATAGGCATCTTGCTCTGCACCTGCAAATGAGAAGCAACTGACTCCTTCTGAACAAGCAGCACTTTGAGCATCTCTTCCTATTTGAGGTGGGGAAGCAGCCCACAAATGTTGCCTGCTCTCAGATTTCCCCTCAGCCACATCACCAAACTGACTTTCAGGTGCCTTCTGGAGAACCATGCAACTGAGGAGGCTATTACAAAAGACTGAAACACAACGTTAGAACATACAAGAGATGGCACAGAGGGAACTTACCAGTATTCTTCTGTTCTTTCAAGATTTCTACTCCGTGGAGAAGAAAAAAAAACCTTGTATCTTCTTTAAAAGACAGACAAAATCCACCAACTTAAATCCCAGCAACTGTCAGACTGAGTGCCTCTGCTGTGTGCTTTTACTTCGGCAGTGGGTAAGCATTCTGACTAAACAGGGGCTGGCCCTGCCTTACGTCAGCTAGGTAAACACCACCGCGCTGCGCACCATTGGCTGAAGTCACAGCCTGCATCCTGCTTGTCATGCCATAAATTCATCACTCTCCAGCCCCAAAAAGGAAAAAAGGAACTAGAGGGTGTGTTGAAAGCTATCCTGCAGCCCAGTTCCCCAGCAGTTCTTCAGTTTAGGCTCTCTGAGAATCACTGTTCTATTTCCTTCTCAGCTCCTCTTACATAACTGTACCCGTGCATGCTATACCTTTCTTTTTCATTTAAATCATCACTTATTAGCCCAGCTAGCTTTTCTCACCTCCTACACAAAGCAATTTCTTAATACACTAAGAATTAAAACAGAAGAAAGTCTTCAGGTATTACCAGCCTGGTTTCAGCTACTAGAGTCCTGGATGCACAACATACCTGCACACAGCTGCTTTTGGATATTGGACTCATCTGGCCAATGCTGCTGCAACAGCTCGTTCCTACAGGACGCACATCCAGAAAGGTAAATCTGCATGCACCAGATCAGGTTCTGAAATCACTGCAGCAAGCCAGTGGGTTGGATCATTTAAATGCCTGAAGCGTAAAATGGTGACTGAGTTACAACAGCTTCCAAGTCACCACCTCACAGAACTGATCAAGCCAACCTTCTTCCTCTGCTGTAAGATCCAGCACAGCAGTTAAACATTTACATCATTTTACAATGTAGTTGTGATGAAGTAAGCAGTTACACAGTTACCCTGGCTCAAATGAGGCGCACTCAGGCTGATGACTGGCATAACCAAATCTGTCTGTGCTACAGAATCACCGCATTGGGCAGGACAGGAAGGGACCTCAAGGATCACAAATCTACAACCCCCCTGCCACATAAAGGGCCACCAACCTCCCCATTTAATACTAGACCAGGCAGCTCAGGGCCCCATCCAACACCTCTAGGGATGGGGCATCCACAGCCTCTCTGGGCAGCTGCTCCAGCACCTTACCAATCTGCAAAGAACTTCCCCCTGACATCCAAACTCAATCTTCCCTTCCTCAACTTCAAACCATTTCCCCTTGTCCTGCAGTTATCTACCCTTTCAAAGAGTTGATTCCCCTCCTGTTTGTAGGCTCCCTTTAGGTACTGAAAGGCTGCAATGAGGTCACTCTGTAGCCTTCTCTTCCCCAGGCTAAACAAGCCCAGCTCCCTCAGCCTGTCTTCGTAGGGGAGGTGCTCCAATCCCCTGATCATCTCTGTGGCTCTTTTCTGCACCCTCTCCAACAGCTCCCTGTCTTTCTTGTACTGGGGACTCCAGACCTGGATACAGCACTGTGGATGAGGCCTCACAAGAGCAGAGTAGGGAGGGACAATCACCTCCCTGTCCCTGCTGGCCACCCCCTTCTGATGGAGCCCAGGATTCCATTTGCTTTCTTTCCGAGCTGCAAGAGCACACTGCTGGTTCATGTTAAGTTTTTCATCCATCAGGCCCCCCAGGCTGCTGATATTTTTGTTTAAAAGAGTTGGTGGATTTTGTCTGTTTTTCAAACAAGTTTGTTGATGATATTTCTGCTGCTTTTTCCAATAGCACAGCTCACCACTGCAATTTTGCAAGCACAGCTTCATGGATTGGTTTACTTGATCTGCTTCACAGCAAAGCTGTCTGCATTTTCAAAAGTTCCTTTACCCGCTTTATTGTTTTTCAGCTGGATCTGTTTCCTAATTCAGCTCACAGCACGGCTGTGCAAACAGCTGTAGCAGCAGAACTGAAGGCCTGATGGGGAGGTGCATTAGATGGGAGCACCCAGAGCTAAGCACTGCCAAACTACCTTTTGGTTCATAATGCTGTAATGCAGCACAAGTTGCAACTCCATATATGCAAGCTTCACTGCTGAGAATGAGGTCAGTGCTTAGGATTTTTTCCTCTCTCCTCCACCTGTACTCCACAGCTAACCTTCCTCAAAGCAATACTGTAAGGCTGTGCTGGTACGTGATCTTGTCACTTGAAAAACTAAACTTCAGAACTCCCTGCCACAGAGATATTCTGGATAATAAAGCTGTTTGGAGGCTCAACGATGCTCCCTCCCACCCCATCACGGATTACTAAGCACAGCAGAAGTGACTGACTCATAATCACCAAGCACACAGGAGCACTTTGAAGAAGCACCAATGTGCAAATTCTATCATTCCCACTTTGCTCTCGGCTTCTGGCCACCAAAGAGCACATGCTGCTCAATACTGCTCTCAGATGGCATGGCCATCATCACAGCTATCAGATTACCAAACTGATAAAGCAATTAAAAAAAAAAAATAAATCCACACAGACTCCAACTACTTTAACTCAAATTATTTCTTAAATCCATTTGTGAGTTAACTCTATAAACAAGCTGCACAATGCCAGTGACAAGATCAGAACCCTCCAAGTGAATCTCATCAGTAAAGGCAGCGACTCATTGAGCCACATCCTGAGGTTCAAACTTGGTCCCTCTCCCATTCCGCTGCCAAAATCAGTGCTCTCACTCTTGTGGTGCACAAGCCTAGCCTTTCCAGTGATAAGAAATGAAGTAAAGCCTTCAAATGGCACCTTGCATTACGGTGGAAGAGCTGTCTAATCCCAATCATCTTCAAGTATTTTACACTTTGCCCTGGCCCACATAAGGTTAAGAGCTTTAATATTAACGATGGCTGTTCAAAAAACAAACAAGCAATCCCTAAAACATCATAACTGCATTGGCATCACTTCACATACAGTCATGGCAACAAAAGATACAAAAGGTGCTCTGTAGCAGTGCATTCATTTAACTGCAGTGATCAGTTACATTGACACAAACATTTCTAGATTGGATTACTTTTCTCACAAAGGTCACAAGGCTCGAGTAGCACTGTTTCAAAAGAGTTCAGTCTGAAAAGCAGAACTTAATGTTAATTGGCTTCCAAGAGCTTTATTTTCTTTCTTCATTTAACAGAGCCCAGGTTAATAAACCTGTGGATTACCTCATGCTGCAGCCATAAAAGTTGGAGAATGAGCAACTGCAGGTTTGGATGTATCTTTTACTTGGTCAACCCAGCCTCCCACAGGTAACAATCCCCATTAACATCCCTACATCCCATCTACCCCCCGTTATCTATGACCTGTTCCTGAGGATAGTCTTCTAGCAGCCATACGCTTCACAATTCCATTTCACAGCTCATCATGCTCTAACTTAAAGCAGGGGGCTATCTGGGTTTATTTTACTCCAGCACACTTAAGTGGCTGGACAAAAACCTCACCCTGAGTTCTAAAATACCATTTCCTTGCCTGTGTTTATTCATTAGCCATGCTCTTCTCTCCTCTGTTCTTGACTCCTATTAAGAGAAGGTCTAATGACTTCTACTTCAAATAAGAACTGTGCTCTGCTTCGAGGACTGGAAGCAAATGCCTTGTGTGCTCTCACCAGGCACGCTCTGACTTCCCCCAAAAAAGAGATGCTGCCAACCATGCTAGATCAAAACAATGAAATCTGCAGCCCAAGATATCATTGCTAATTTCATGAAGTGATGCTTAAATGCAGGGGAGGTTCTTTTCTTGAAGTCGTTAAAGAAAAAGGGCTGTAATCGTCATGTTCTTCTATCTGACTCACAAGCAGATGCTGTACAGTTTGATATGATTACGTGATTCCACATGACATTCAAAATGAGCTTTTAAGAGGAATGTACTTCTACCTGTACGTTAAAAAAGACAGACTTGCAGTCATGGATAAAGGGCAATGCTATGTCCACTAACATGTGGACAGCTGAGAAAGCAGAGTAGAAAATGTCTCATCTCAGAGTTCACCTGATCCTAATGCTTCAAGAAAGACATTTTAAACACATGACTGTCGATAATTTTATTTAAGTAAATAGACAGGGAGTGAAACTAAAGCCCAACAGAGGATAAATGCTCAAAATCATTGCACGTAAGATAAAGAGGAAAAAGGGACTACAGGAAACAGTAAGAGCAAAAACTTGGAAGAACAAGGTCTGTAGCAGCCCCAAGGGGAAATACATTCAACACTGAATGCCAAACATGCACTATCCACCACCTTACCTCTGTTTCCCATGGAGTCAGAGACTGAGCTATGATCAGAGCTGATGATACTCCAAAAAAGACAATTCCCATGCACTGGAAAGTATTGGCTCCATTACGGGTATACAGGGTAAAAAGAAAGGATGGAAGATTACTGGCTTACCAGTCCCATTAATCTTTCATTGTGTTACACCACGCGTAATCTCTGCGCAAGGAATTCCCATGTTATATAGTTAATAAAGTCATACTACAGTGTTTTAAGGAGATTAAGGGGTGAAAGCAGCCCGAAGCCAAGAACATGCTAATTAAGAGTATACAATAGAAACGTTAATCGAGTAATCTGCAGGAAGAGGAGGAGGGAAGGAAATGACCTAATTCCCTGCACTACTGAGTGGTGCCTAATGGCAAGAAGAAAATTCTTTCAAGGGCCAAGCAAACAAAGGTCCATTGTTAGAGTGTTCAGAGAACGCTTTGCTCTATCTCGTGCTGTTTTAACATGAAGGGTAGATGGTGCAGCTTTATGAACCATACTGATCACTTCTGGAAGGGGTCAGGAGAGGATAATTAGATTTGCAGGACAGCAAGTAAAAGAGCCCCAAATAGAATCTTGAGTTAAACTCTCCTTCCAAAAAGATCTGCCGTATCTACAACAGTGGTCATCCAACAGCCATGGTGTGTCTTAGGCAACTGTGGAGCAATCCATTGCTGAAGCTGCAAGAACCTAGTCACAGAAGCTATAAATCACACTGCAAGAAGCATTTCCCATGGCTTGAGTCATCCTTAGCTATTGGATGAGCATAGCACGCACCTCTTATGAAGTCCTGTTCCACTCTTAGAAATTTGTGTGCCTCCTCCTGAGGTGAACCAGGAACGCCCTTCGTTGATTTAAGTACAGCACGTTACCATCAATGCATATTCCATCTTGCAGAGCAGAAGCATAACTGGCCCTCTCTGTCAAGACTGGTTTCTGTTTTAGCAGGCACACGTGGCCCTTTGGCACTCTATCTGTTCAGTACTTCCAAATTCCTGCTGGGGAGAGACCCCACCAAAAAGAGTGCTTCTAGATTACTCACCATTGGACTGACAACGTATTTCAGTTACTCTTACTGTAAGCTGAAGGAACCTCCAGCAGCACTGAAGAAACACCTGCAGGTTGCAGGACTACTGACAGAACAGTCAGTCAAGAATTAATCCTAGTTCTAATTCTAAGCTGATTCTAGATGGAATGACATGATGTAAAATATAAAAACAAAAGCTAACTCCAAAAGTCTCCAATGATATTAAAAATATTTTCTGTCTGAGGTTCAAAACAACAGAATCCTAAGAGATTTTAAATTCAGGTCTCCCTCAAATAAGCCATCTGGTATTACAGGTTTGTCACCTTTCCCCTTCTTCACTATGCACCAAAAATCAGAACAATGCCCATATGTTCCCAAAAGGTTGAGTCTATCTCTTTCTTATGAGGAACTTCACAAAATCACAAGATAATCCAGGACCTCAGGATGCCATTTAGTCCAACCTCCTGCTCAGAGCAGAAGCTCATTTCCCCAATGCCAAGTTATTACAGCAAGAGACTGTGAGCTTTAAGCATGAAATGGCCCCTCAAGACATGCCTTCCCTTGGGAAATAGGAAAAACATATTGAATGGCAGAGAACTGCAGATGAAAGATGACTTCCAAACCAATCTGGAGCTTCATCTTCGTTGACAGCCTTCCTATGCCAGTTTGTTTCACCATTTGCCTGAAGCAAAATGTTTAGCAAGAACTACTGCAGAGAGCTCACTGTAGACACACCAAAGATTGTGTGGGCTAATTATGCATTTGAAAGGATAATAGCCACAACATCCTGTGTTTTACAGTCACTTCAAGAAAAGTGTGTTCCATGTAACTGTGCAAGCACCGGCATCACAGAACTTTATTCGCAGCAATCATTGCTCAAGTAAGACATTTTGGATTTGACCTGCTCTTGAGACTGCCCTTCATCTGGCCTCTCAAGAATGGTCTGAAATACCTGAAGTGCTGGATTCCCAAAATCCAAGGCAGAAAAGTTAATAGAGAAGAGAACATTACTTTCCCAAAAGGTCATGTAAGCAGTTTGCTAAGTCAGAAGCATACAGATGCAGTTGCACTGGGCTTCTATCCAAGAAAGTAACCTCGAGGGGTCTTTGTTTTTTTGTTTGGTTTTTTAATTCTCCAGGAACATTTCTGGATGTTGAAAACCTTGCAAATTAAATGCCGTATCTGCAAATTCAATTAACATCGGGTATGGACAAGTACTTCCTCAAAGAACTTTGTAGTAGTTCTGAGTTCTTTGAAGAGCAGAACTTAGATTCACTGAGCTTCAGGTATTAGTTTCTCTAGATTAAGAAACATAGTTCCAATTCAAATTCATTTCCATGACGTATTTTTCCTGCTTGCAAAACTTAAAGGTACCTGCTAGCAGGACTAGTTGAACCTGCAATACCTGAAAGTTTTCATTCCCACCAAGTGAGATTGTTTGATCAGAGACTTCTTCAGAGAAAGTTCAGAGAGCGTGTTGCTAGAAGCATTCACACATCTTTGCTTCACTTTTAGCATGAAAAATCATTTCATATAGACCAAAAAAAGATTAAAGTATTCAGTTATAGAAATTCAGCTATGAGATGTTGACTCTCCAAACCCACTTTCCAGCCAATCTTAGGATGGACAGAGTTTAAAAACTATTCAGTACAGTTTCTATTCAACTCCCACATTACACAAATGACTATCTTAAAACAAGGCATATAATTTTTCACTTTGAGAAGCTGTGAAGTATGAAAGTCAAGCTCTTCCAACAGTTTCCCTCTGCTTTATTCTTAATTTCTCATCACCCTGTTATTACACTCCTGACACTCACCGTTTCGACTGTAAGTTCATTTGTTGTTCCAGTAAAACAAACAACAAACAGACATGTTGGATAATCTCCATTCTTGCACAAGAACATTCCAAGTTTGTAGTTCACGCATGAATATTTGGTAACTTACAGCTAATTAATGTACCATCTTACTCTATTCCTCCTTCTCTTCAAGCTTCAAACAGCCTTCATGTAAGGTACAAAACACATCTCTTCCTAAACATATCACCTCCAGCATTTACATATAAAAGCGTGTGACCTACATACCTCTGGATGGATGTCAGAGGTCTGCCTACCCCCTGCCAGCCCAGCATCAATGTTCCACAGTGACCTGACAGCACATTCTGCAGCCCCACACACAAGTTAAATGGCTGGTTGGGCTGCAGTTTCCCATATTTCTGACATTCAAGTATGCCTTTCTAGGAATATTTTAAATCAGGTCATATGAGATCAGGTGCAGAAGAAAGGATACATTAAGCAAGGATCTGAGAGAAAAGAATTGGTTTCTTCACGCATAGAAGTTCCTAATAAAGCTATATTTCAGTATTTCTAAATACATTAAAAGCTGTATCTCGACAAATAAGGTTAGAAAGCTTCTATGCTAATATTTGCAGCTTTACATAAACACAAAACTAATTTTATGAACTTCTTTTCATGTTACTATCCTTCTACAGCCAGCAGTGCAAACAGACCACATTTCCAGTTTCTCCACCTCCTCATGTTTCTTTGGATCACTTACCAGTTCCCACTTTGTAATGGCTCAGAGGAAAAAAAAAAAAAAAACCTCATGCTATTTGATAATACATTTTTTTCCTCCTTATCTATATTTAAGGAGGAGCAATACTTTACTTCCTACACTTCTAATCCAATTTGGCTAAGAGGTTTGCTGCTTATAAAAATAGGCAGTTGCACTTGAGAGGATGCAACAGCCATTCGTTCACCTCTACATGGGCACCAACAGCAATACGCAGGTCATTCTCCAGTACTGGTAAGAAGTCAGTGCTAGGGATTCCCTCCCTAAATTTTACCCTTAAGCTGATATAGGAATCCAGAGTACTGTCCACATGTACAAAGCAAGAGCTGGTAGGTGCTCTTGATTCTTTTCCACCACTCTCCGTGCAGCAACAATTCAAGCACAACTTTGCAGAGGGACAGAGCACAGAGAGGAACAAAACCTTCAAGCTTTTTCCTGAAATTTCAACAAGAAAGAAAGAAAATACTATTACAGCACTGCTGGTATGGTGGGAATAACTGTGGCCTCACAAACACAACCACTGAAGTATTATGGATAGTCTTCTCAGATAGAACTTCTGGTACTACTGTGCATACTCACAATAAAAAAAAAAGCCAAACAATGACTAAACCAAAGAGATTAAGAGTAGAAATCATACTTCTACAAACACTGAAGTCCCTTTGACCTGACAGTATAGCTCTTAGTTGTGTTTAACACTTGAATGTGAAGGTACCTTGAAACTTTCAACTATAACTCAAGTTTACAACTGGCTATCTACAAAGAAAAATGTGACCTTCAAATAAAAGACTATCCAGCTGAATAAGGCAAGTGCTTTCCTTTGAGTTAGCACACTCACCAGTAAGTCCTCAAAAGGCAAAATATTTTCAAGTGTTTGGGTCACACAGGACCTGTTTTTCAGAAGCACCCAGAATGCTTTCCAGCAGCAGTCAGTGTGCACTCATAGCTACACAGCATCTAACCATTCAGCAGGCAGCCTCGTGGCCTGCCCTTGCATTTACCAGGATGGCCAGTCACATCACTCACTCTAATGAAATTACATTAGCGAGACAGCAATTTGACTCTTCTTAATTCTACCAGTGAGGAAGGCGCTCCTGAAGACAAACAAGTTCTTCTTTGATCACCTGAAGACAGTGGAATTCTGTCTGAAAGCAAACATACAACAAATGGCCTAGAAACTGGACATATTTGTAGAACTGAGATCTGGGGACACAAGCTCGGTATATTTCTCATCATCCAATGCAGGTTTACCTATCTCCCACAAAATGTTTTCAAGCAACACAACTCAAGAAAGTCTTCTGGAAAAACAAAACAAAACAAAACAACTAAACCCACCACCACCACAAGAAATGCATGTTAAAGCTGCATCCTAGCTAAGACTCTGGATACTTCAGATTTGCCTGAAGAAGCCTCACACCAGTTGCAGTTGAGCAGTTACAGATTAGGCTACAGGTCTGAATAAGATCATCCATGAAAGAAAACTCACATCTCTACCTTTTTGTGCATTACTCAGACACACAGAGACAAATGCAAAATACCTTACATCGGCAAATTCACTTCTAGCAATGGCTTTGGTTTTACAAGATACATGCATGCTTTGAGAGGAGGACTGTAAGCAGTGCAGGATTACTCACTCTCTCTCACAGAAAAGCCTTTGCATTCAGGCAAAACTGCAGAGCAAATGCACCAAAAAGGGCCATGAAGAGCTGCAGTTTTGGCAGAAATCTGACCAGGTCATTTATAACTGGTAACAGTTGACACAGCTGTACTTTACAGAGTTTGGAAACAATTTCATATGGCTTACAGCAACCAGTCATTTATGAACCAAAATGATTTGTTAATATACTACAGACTTCTTCCTTCCTGAACCTTGAGAATCAGCTTGAGAGAAGACTCAACTTTGACCCTGTGTGCACCTCAGAAATTCATATCAGCATCTGATACGTTATTGCTTGGGCATCTGTCCTCAAGTATACCAAAGAAACGTTAAGTCCTGCTTTGGAAGCATTAGCTTTTTTTAGTATGGAAGGGCTATTTCACTTGTCCTTTAATAGCCAGCTGTTTAAGTACAGACTGATTAATTGCCAGAAATCTGGCTCTTCAGAAATAACTCTTTGCAAGTTCTTCAGGACAGACCAGCCCCCTCAGGACAGACATTGTTCATGAATTTCTCTTCAAATCTCTAACAGCTGTTCACATGGAGCACATCAGTGCTTCAGTCACGTGCACTCGTAAAGGTTTGCAGAAGTCTTGCTCACAGTTTGCAAGCTTTATTAGTTACTCTGCTACTTAGGGGATGCCGTGTCAGCCATGCACAGAGAAGCAGAATGCTGTAAGGCAGAGGTACAAACAGCCACAGCAGCCACATCACACGCGTTAGGAAGTCACTACTCAGACTTAGCAGGCTTTGGCAACCTTAAAGCCAGTTGTAAAAGTAACATATCTTCTCTAAACAAAGCAAAGATGACTTTCTCTGGCTTCATAGTCACTGTTGTAGTTGAAAGTCTGAAGTCATTCTGCACCTTCAGCATTTTACTGAAGGAAGCGTGTGAATTACGTGTCCCAGGCACAAAGTCTAAACTACACAAATAAATAGTGCTGTCACAAGTTAACCCTCCTATAGCCTTGTTCATACTGTGCAGTTCTTGCCTGTACACAGCACTGCTGGAACAAAAAGATGCCAGATGAGCAGGGCACCAACATGGAAATAATACCCATCCTAAGGAACACTACAAAACCGCATCAGCTCCAATCATTAGTTTATTTATTTGCAGCCCTGTTCGAGTCTTTTTTGCTGTTTGTAAGGGAGAAATTTCATTTTAATTGTTAAAAAAAAAAAAAAAAAGCCAATAGAAAGGGGTAAATAGAGGATAATTCTATATTCAAGTAAGTTTTTGCCCTAAAACCAATCTGCAACTCTACACTTTCATCTTGAAATTATGCTTTAATAGCAGTGAGAAAGAGCTTAGAGATATCATGTATATAGCTGTACCATTGTTATCACATTTAAAATTAAACTAAGTGCCCATCTCATATTAAAAATGAGAAACAAATACTTACATAGAAGTCTACCTGTAGAGTAGAAGAACTGGATAAAAAAGGCTGCAAACTGCATCCCCAAAGCTATATGACTTCGCCCACATATGCTGAAGACTGACAGATTTATATTTATTTGCAAGAATAAAAATTAAAAATATAAAGATTAATAAAATGCAGTAGAGAACTCATGTCCTCTACTACAGGTTGGAATCATTCCAGCCAGAAATGCACAGAACAACCTGAAACTACTCCAACATACAGAAGATGCTAGAAGATCCCTTGGCAAAGCTTCAGCCCTGTGAATAACTACTTGCAAACTCAACACACTTCGGATGGCTTTCACTGTGGCACACATGAAGACTTGCCCATTAAATTTTTATAAATGTTTGCAGTCCTTAAGTTTAGCCAAAGCAGAATATTGCAGCAAGATCCCCTAAAAGATAAGTGTTTTCTTGCTTTCTTTCTTTGAAGCATGCCAAAACCATTGGTTAAAAGGATAACCTAAACAAAGCCATCATTAAAAAAGTACAGCTACATCACGCCATGGCTGGAGCAGCTACACAACTGGTCAGAGAAGAAAGACCATTTCCTGGCACAGTAATGTAGCAACAGACTGAGTTCTTTCTCTCTTTTTGTTATTACATTAAGCCTTCACAATGTTTCACGAAAATAAAACCGAGGTTTGCAGCTCATCTGCAAACAATCAATTGAACTGAGCAGCAGGACTTTGTTTCTCAGTATATTATGCCAAAAAAAAAAAACCAAAGTAAAAGCAGACTTAGCAAGGAAAAGGAATTAGACTCCTACTTCTGCTCTTGTTCACCTGCCTGGTCACCTCACCAAACCTGATATCCAAGTCATATTTATTACCTGCAACTAAGTATTGCAAGTAAGTATTCAGCTCCATTGGAGCCAACCGAATTAACCGGCTTAAGCAAGATGACTATCAGCCTGCCCAAGCAAGACTGCACTAGAACAGATATGGGCTGAACACGTAATTTAATTCACCACTCTGATTTTGGATAACCCCCAGACATTCAGGATGGCTACGGAGCAGAGACAGCTCTCAGTGCCAGCTACAGTACTTCAGTCGTGCACTGTTTGACTGAAGAGATGAAGCACTCAGAAGCCAGGACCCTTTGAGATTCTCCAGCACTCAGCTTCACTAACAACTGTATTCCACAGCTCTTATGGAAGCAGAGTCTTGCTAAGTTTGTTGCAAGTACACTGGCTTATAGGCACTGTGCATGTTCTCTGACCCATTCTGTCTTGTTAGAGACTATTCCTTTACTAATAGATGAGGCTTTTGAACTGATAAAACAAAGTTCCACTAGCTACAGCTACAGTGCATTTAAAGCTCTAGATCACACCGTATTATCTGACAAGCTCCACTTTCAAATACAGCAGCACTGTCAAGTATTGTGAAATAAAAGTTTCCTTGGAAGAGAAACTTGACAGAAAACAGAGGCATGGTGGAATCTACAGCTGATCTGAAACTGGAAGCGCTACGCAGCATTAATCAAGTCCAACCCATTTGAAAAAGTCATGACATTGAGTTTTCTACACTTAAAGTGTTCCAGCTTGTTCACCACCTATACTGACTGCTCACAACCAGCTTCAGGAATTAGGCAGTTTAAATAAAAATAGCAGCCACTGACGTCATGATACCTTTGATCGTGAAAAACATCATTATGATTACCATCTCATGCCTACCGGCTCTGATCCCCCAACATGTAAGGTAAAACTGTAAACATTTTCAAAGTCATATGCCAAGTCGTCTTGTTAATCACACCCATTGGATTTGAGCTTGCATTCTCACTTTTACTAGACTTAGTTTTGCTATCAAAGCTGGTCTAAGCAAGCAAAAGATGATGTTCTTGTAACGCTCCTCTATCACTTTTGTGCAAACAAGGTGGCAGCAGTCATCCAAAAGAGAGTGGAAAAAAAAAGAATGAGCCACATACATACAGTGACAGAGCTACTAAAAGCAAAATAAACATTTTAGGTCTACCACATCAAAAGGGCATACTGTCAGACTAATGACAAAGCTCAACATTCAGCTCCCTGAACCTCTGAGAAAGGAATTTCATCAACAGGAGTCTTCCATGAGGTTGGTGAGAAATATCTCCTCCTTGCTGGAAGGTTGTGGTCAGCAGATCCAGAGCAAAGAAGCATGCAGGGCTGCACAACTCAGAGCCCAGGAGTGGGGCTGCATGCAAACAGGCCAGGGAGACAAGAGGGAGAAGCAAGCCAGCAGGCACTGTGATATTATATCAACTCAGAGCCCCTGGAAACAGTCTTCAGTAGAAATTCAATGTTAGGGAATGAGGGAATATGGCTTGGTAGAGCTCAACAGTCAGATCTCTTGTCAGCAGTTTTATAAAAGCTGGGGCAGTCAGTGTAAGGAGACAGTCATAAATAACTTAAGGCACTTCTTCTCCACCCAGTTTAAAAAGGCAGTGTTTAGGAAACAAATATAGTTATGGTCAGTAACAGCAAGACAGCACTAATAGTTTGTATTGTTCTACACTTGTACTTCTAGCAAGTAACCTTAAAATCTGAAGAGCTAAATAAAAGGGACATCTTCAGGGAATGTAGATGATAGTTACATGTAGTTACCTTTCTCTTCAAGATTTTCATGTATGGAAGTTCAGATGCAAGAAGAAACGTTTGCTCTCTTATGGCAACTGTACAGATGTAAACTCACCGTGTCCAAGAACCGCAAGATCGTAACCGCACTTCCACTTGGATTTACGATACATAACCAAAAGCCAGGCTCGCAGAGGGAAAATGACCTGTTGATGATGGTGGCTGTCAACAATGGGTGCAGATCAGTTAGCTGCTAGTGTAGACAGGACAAGATTTTTCAACACTGCGAGAGAAAGTGAGAGCGAGACCATATGGTTAAGCCCCATCCACATTAGCACCAAACAGCATCACCATTTGAGAACAGTCGGCTGGTGGAGGCAGAGCCAGGAAATCTGTAGCTCCAGCCACTGTAAAGAAGAATGGGTATGCAGAGACTTATTGGTTGGCTCAATGTCTGAACAAATAGACATTTTGAGGAAAGGAATTCTTCTGTTCATAGCATTTCTTTGAACATGGCATATGTTACACCCAATCGATATTCCTAGCGCACAGCAGCTCAAACATTCAGTTGTCCAAAATTTTTCAGTGAATTCAGATACCAGTCTGTTCAAGCATGCTCAAGACTTACAAAAAAAAAAAAAAAAAAAAAAGCACAAAATTCTGGAGTGATACTGAGTAATTCTAGGTTATATATTGACAGGAGATTGGTAGTAATGCCAGTGGACAATGTATGTTGTTTGTATGCTGTTCAAGACTATCCAGAATGAAAAGATTAAAGTGCTGGCTTCAACTTCAAACTGCTTTGAGCGGGGGGAGCAGAAGGGGCTGGACTAGATGATCTCCAAAGATCCCTTCCCAAACCGCTTCTATTCATCGGGAACCTGGTCACTAGTACAGAGATACAAGCCCTGTGTGCAAGGACAGGAGCACTGCATCACAGAACTATTATTTACCACCTATCCTCCTCACCTATTCTGTAGGAATGCCCGCACCAGGTTACAGCTGACCTACAGCAGGATTTCAACCTGTGGTTAATCAATTTCAAGACAGCATAAAGTACACTGCCTTGCATTTAGTCAACATTTTTGCACAGCCACATTATGGTGTTCACAGATTGAAGCCCAGACCTATTATTCCTCAATTGGATTCATTACATTTCACGTACATGTCTGTAAACAGACAGGAACAGAGAACTCAATGTAGCTGACCGTACATTTGTTTCCAAAAAAGAACAAAATTAGTGCCTGGGTTTTGTTAAATGAATGCACTACTTAATAATGAGACGACAGGAAGCAGTTTGTTCTTCAGCAGCATTTAAAAGCTATGTTTAATCTTGAAAAAGCAAGGAAACATAGCCACTCCTATTCTTCACCTTGAAGTTGATTCTTGTTTTCTTTACACGCACCCTTTTATTTACATTGTTTTGCTCCTTTGTGTAACAAAAGCTAGCAAAAAGATGACTTGGTACAACAAAAATCCAACACAAAATACTCTCTTTATACAAAGAACATTTGAAAATTAGTTTGAAAATAAGCACAGTAACTGCAATAAACTAAAAACTTTCAATTTGGTCTTGGATACAAAAGCAGGTTTGCAATAGTTTTTTGATTCTGTCCTTAGTCATTTTTTGTGCTTTGACTGTTTAGTCATGTCTTGTACTTTCTTTCTACAGGACAATTTTTCTGTTTGTCTTTGCTACACTCCTATCTGGGAGCAGGCACTGAACTACAAGCTGTGCGTGAACACCAAACAACTGAAACTAGGCAAAGGAGTCAGGCCTAACAAAAACCACTGGGTGCCAGGAGGACTAACGAGTAATTCCCACATATGTCAAGTATTAATGAGGAACACAGAACTGCTTGGGATTTCAAATCCCTCTGCAACAAGAGACCCCTCCCTCTCTTCCCAGTTTCAGGCATCTTTGAAGAACTAAGCAAACTCTGCTCTAGCAGCACTAACAGAGGGTGCAGTTGCAAACCAGAACAGATCGGCATTTAATAATAAGAGGCACAGGAAAACTGTAAGAGGGGGAGGGGGAAACACCAGGCTCTGTTGAGTGCCACACTCTTCCATATCAGCATAATAGAAGGGAATCCTGCTTTGCTCTGAGGGCGATGAGCCACCTGGCCAGAAGCCATGCTTATGCGCAGCTACTTGGCCCTGAGGGTTGAAAATAAAAGATGAACAGCCAAAATATGAAGCCAACAGACACAGCTGTCAGGCAGGGATCAGCAGACCTGATGACTGTGGTACTATGAACAAACCAAGCCATGCTGGTTGGCTGTTTTGCACCGTGCCCCATTCCTTCTCCCAGTTATTTCCTTCCTCTCCTTGTCTACTACCACAGCTTCTACTTGCTCTGTTTCTCTCCCTTACCTCATTTGTCTCTTCAGAGTCTAGCATCTTACAGGCTTGGATGCGTACAGCATAGGAGCACTGCGAAACAGAAACCCACAATTTTTGGTACTGCGTGGACTAAGGTTAGCTGACAATAAGTCCTTTCTCGCCTTAGATTTTTACCAAATTCAAGTTCCTTGAAGAACAGCTGAAGGACTTTGCTTATAACGTTATTCTTACAGTGTGCCCATCACTGTGAAAGTCAGGAGCTCAAAAACATTTCAGTGTGCTGATTTAGCTCCCATAAACGGAGAGTTTGGCCTCTGCAGAGATGCCTCATCCACGGCACTCACTCACATCAGTAGTCCCCAGACAGGCAAATAAACACTGTCAAGATCCTCCCACAAATTCCCAGAGGGAAAAGAAATTAAACTGATAGGCTGGATGGAACAGATCTAAGAAATATCAATAATGGTAGCTGGAAAATCTAAAATTGAAGTCACTCTGGTTTTGATGCTTTCGGTACACACAGTACATTAAATTTGGCATAAGCCCAGTGGAACATGAAGTACTTGTGGACAAGTACTGCCAAGAGCTAGAAATATAGCAGTCTTTAAAGGACAAACAGAAAGCTTCAGACCATTTCTACTTTACGCATCTGAAAAAGAATTAAATCAAGGTGATCTTTCTGAGGGAACGTTTGTATTGAATCTAATTGGCACGCTTTGTGAAATTGAGCATGTGCCAACTGGCAGAGTAACTGCATTTACCATTTTATAATTTGTTCCACTTGTGACAAAGGTTACAAACAGATGTTGTGACTCCTCATACTAGAAATCATTGTGCTTTCCTCCTAAGCACCGTGGCTCAGGCAAGTTCTGTACCTGCTCCTTGGTCACACGCCTCAACACCCGACAGTCAAAGCAGAAGAAAGAAATGAGAACTGTGAACTTCGGGAACTCACAGTGTGCTATCAGTTTATTCACCCAGCTTCACGTGTGTTGGCACTTCATTAGTTTGCATACCTCAGAGCTGAGCAAGATTTGATTAGGAACCAAATGCTAATTTTCATTTCTGTAGCAGCCTCCAAACATCAGCAAATCAAGCATCAACACCTGTGAGTTCCTTAACTTTTATCAAAATGAAGGCAAGGATATGAGCTTAGCATCCACCTGGGGCTTCACAGACACCATCCTCACAAACAGATCCCTCCCCCCAACGTTGCAGTACCTAATGCAAGAAAAGAACACTGAGCTCCCAGTTGGATAGCACAGCAGAGCACAACTCCTCATGATGTTTGCTCTTGTTACGTTAGGGACAGCTTACATGTCCACCCCCACACCTCCCTGGGATCTGGAAGGGAATGTATCCCTCCCATGCTTTCAGAGGAGCCCCATCCCTATCTCTGGCTGGGGAGCAGGAGACAAACACATCACCCTATGTGTGACATCTGATCAGAGCAAGGCGGGGAGAAAAACCTTGGCCATCTCTACACATACTGTATATGTATATACATATACAGCCAAGTACTACCTGGATCGTTAAAGTTGCTATTTATTAACAGCTGATGTTCTGAAGTTCAGAACAAAAGGGCCAGGTAAACCTGATTGTTACTGCTGTTCATACTACCAGTAAAAGAGCAGCAGGCCTACGCCACTTGTTATTGTGGACTCTAAGAGACTGAAAAACACCAGATGTTCACTACACATCCCTAATTGACACAATAAGCAAGCTCTTCACTTCTTCCTTTGACTGGCCCCTCAGAGCTTTAAGGTAAAAGTTTACCTTCCCCTTATCTTTTGGATCACGCTCATATCTCTGCTCCTGTTTAGACAGTGCCAACTTCCATACGCTCCTTTTTGTGGAGCTTTACATTACCGAGTGCAGGAAAAAATGCTCCTAATGCTTTTCCTGTACAGGTAGGAGTTTCATTGCCTGCTACACATAGTTCATCAACAAATAGCATAGTAAATGGTTATGAAAATGAGGAAAAAAAAAAATCAAGAAGCACACACACACAGCTTGGCAGAGGAATTGAAAAGCAGCTGCTGTCCCTAAGCCCCCACATTCCAGCACCGCATCATGGCCTTCCTCAGCCAAGAGCAACAAGCACAAGGACCTACTCTACATTCACATCTGCTACTCACACAGCCCCTGGGCAAAGCTAACAAAACTAGCCTGTGACCAGAAAGATGTGCACACACGCACAAAAAAAAATAAAGCTACCTATGTGATTATCTGCTTGCAAGATCAGTTGAGCTCTTCAGCTTCTGCAGGTGATCACCTCAACAAAATACTGTGTTGTTTCTTGTTCCAAAAGGAAGGAAGAAATCCCAGCTGCTGCCCTTAGCACTGTATGCTCCAGCCCTCTGCAATAACCTTGAGCAGTGCTCAGAAACCTTCACCAGGAGTCAGCAGCTCCTGTGGCACCAATTCAGTGTCTTTACAGTCGAAAGCTCTACTGTACAGCTATTTCTCATGCAGCACCAAATGAATGCTCTAAGAATTGATGTGGGCTATCATCAGCATAGTAATTACCTTATTAACAGAAGATCAAAGAACAAAGATTGTAGAGTGATGGATCCACCTACCACAGGGATCAAGAAGGGGTGACTTTGCTGGGAAAGTCATCTATGCACAAAGGAGAGATCAGCTGTCTACAGTCAGTAACGTGCACTGCAGTACAACTTGTATTGGCTTGGTCTGCCATTCCAGGGATGAGGTGCACAGTTACATGGTCATTTAACTCAAGGAGATGCGGGCACAGCAGACAGGACCAGAAGAGCAGTCCTTATCTAACGCAGCAGCACTATCAGCACAAATTTGCCTAAGCATTGTCACACAATTAAGAAAAAAGACCAAATGGAACACCTAAGGGCCTACTTTGGGGCCTCCTGATTCTCAGCACCGCCTATCTGGAGAAGTGAGGAAAAAGGTTCAGATCTTTTCCCTCTTAAGAAAGTCTTTCCTGATTGCCCATATGACTTCCAGGGAATTTGAACTGGATCTCTCCCATCTCTGTAAAGAAGGCACATTAAAGAAATATCACACAACCACTGGTAGGTGTTAAGAGTTGAGCTGTAAAACATGCCATCTCTATCTTCTTCCCTCCAACTACTCGGCTTTCGATCATCACTACTAGTGCAGTGTGGAAGCCATTCATGGACAGCCAATGTACTCCCACCATGGGTGAGCAGTGAGATTCTCAGAATACAGTATTCCCAAATACAAAATGGATTTACCATACAAGTTTGATTATGGAAATGGCTCAATGGACAATCAGTGGCTCCAGTTTCCCATAGGTGAGGAACTCCTGTTTCTCAGAAGATTTGGACATCATTAGTGACATCTTTTTCAATCTCTAAACTCAAAACAGAGCACTAGCTCAGCAGAAAGGAGCCAGCCCAAAGGGCAAGTACATAACCTACCTGACTAACTAAGGCCCCTGTACTCTTACTTAAGAAATGAAGTTTACAGTCATCTTCCGCTAGCCTTGAAATAGAGCAGTGAACAAAATGCAGCGAGGTGCAGTATTTATTAAACACCTAGTGTTGGGTTTATTTTCTTGCATGTTAAACATGCCTCTGAGTACTTAAGTGGCTTGGGGAAAAAGCAAACAAAGACAGAAATACGTTACTGGGAAATGGTAGAACTGACATTTTTAGAATTAGCAGCTTATCCCAAGAGGTGCATTACAAAAGGAAAATGAGCAACAAGTTCTTTAAAAGGAAGTTAATTACTTGATAGTAAGACTCCACGTGTGATGCATTTTGGATTTTTTTCCCCTAACCATATAGCAAATAAATAGTTTGGGCTATATGATATGACAGAAGAACCATTACTCACCTCCCAGCCAAATCTTGGTAAGCCACGATTAAGACAATATTTATTCTTACAAAAGCACTGAATTACAACTGCTTCATAAAGTAGAAAGAATATCAGGATGGCATCAAAAGAAAAAAGAAAAAAAAAAAAATCAGAAAAAAATCAATACACATTAACGTTTAAGAGAAAAGGAGACTTGAGACTTCTTAAATAGGAGCTCTTCAGAGACAGCTTTTATTATTCTACATGATAAATTTTCTTAGGACAAATAAAACATAGCTGAACTACTCCAGTCCGTATGTTTTTAACACCAAGTCCTACCTATTCAATATTGCTCAGTGACTGACAACAGAAGGAACTGATGGTAGATGTAACCCAGAGATGCCAGTCGGACCCTCTGACCTAAAGAACAACTAAAACATTAATGCTGTTAACCAGGTTACGGGGCTGCCCTCCTAGAGGAGGAACTGGCAGAAGGCAGCAGAAACTCTCAGCAGTTGCTACTTCCCAATCACTGCCTGCTCCATTCAGACAAACAACTGGGCAGCAGCAGCGACAAACAGACCGCTCAGGGTGAGATACTTGAATCAGATCCAGGTTTGCTCTTACTCTGCCTCCAGAAACCTCTCACAAGCTTGAACTCCACCAATTTTAATGCAAATCTTCCAGAATGTTACAGAATATTCCTTACAGAAGTTTTGTTCTCTTATCACCCACCTTGCCTGTGAAAAAAATTGCTACCCCAGCTCAAGAACGAGCACTTTAAACTGTTTGTAATGAAGTCCAAATGGTCATATAATACATATTTGAAATAGACGTAGCTGAGTACATGCAAGCAAGTAAATCAAGAGGCAACAGACGCAATAATCCATTGATAGCAGTCTACTTAAAAACAGCTTTGGCTAGGCAGTTTTTCCTTTTTTCCTCCTGGAGTCCTACCTCTGCATCACCCAGCAAATCTTACTCAACAAACTTGCACCAATTCCATACCTTGCAAACACCTACAAAACATTTCTGATGTATCCAATTTACTTGCAACCTCAACACACAAGAAGGCATTCTCTAGTAGCTACTCCAATTATCCTGCTTAAGAAAAATAATCCACAGATCTCTTCTGGTCCAAGTCTAACTTCATCTTTTTATTACCGTGCTTGCTTTTCATTTCTGTACTACTCTATAGATTAGCCCACAACAGAGCCTCAGCCACTATAGCAAACGCTAAAGAAACAAACACAGAAACACAGCATTTAGCAACAAAAGCTTTTCTGCCAAAACAGTCATGGTTATCTGCCCAAGTATTTTACTTGCAGGCAAGCTTTTGTCAGCCTGTTAGCTTACAGACTTTGATTAACTTTTGTCAATTAGAAGGCACATTTTCCCCCACTGACACATACCCAAGCCCACTGTTATCTAATACAGCCAGATCAGCACCTCTCAGCCCCAAATCTACTACTAAAAGCCTCCCCAAAAGAATGCTTTTGGCCTTTCTGAAAACACATTTATGCAATTAAACTGCTGCAAACAGTGTCGGTGTAGGAAAACATCTGGCTGACATCGCCATATAGCTGACATCAAGGAAGATCAAGAACATTCTGAGCTGCATGACAAAGTCTTCTGCAACATATTCTGCTGGCGAGGAAGGAAAAGTACTGCAATCTGAGCATGAATTGAGTAAATCCTTTCTCCAACAGGAATGCAGCAATGGGGCCAGGGGCTTCTCCTCTGCCAAGTGCCATACACCTCAGAACAGTCACAGAGAACACTCCCAAAATGGCAGCCCGAAATGCACTGCAGGGGTTGATCCACTCTGCTCTTGAGTACAAGAGCTTTGAGCCTAAAATTTAGGCATTTATGTAAGTACATACCATGCATGGCAGGCAAGTAACTACGACTGACTGCAGCACCATGGATTAAGAAACAAGGTCAACAGACTAACTTTTATTACCTATTCATGAACCAAACCACGTTCCTACATGGCGAGGACCTAAGGATACCATTAATCTTTAACCAAATGCTTCCAACCAGTCCGAATCAAACAAATCTGCTGACTAGCTCACACTTGAGCTCACATCCTTTAGAAGCACCTCACAGCCTTTACTGAAATTAGATGACCACCTACCTTCAGCATGGTGAAGGGAGGCCAACAAAATCAACAGAATCGTCCTGCAGAGACATTCTGAAGGTGGCTTCAACAGCTCGCCAGGGCACACACTGCTCAACTTTTTGTATTCCCTCATGACTACCAGGTTACTGCAGAAAGGTCATTTTAATATCTAAGCGCATTTGCCGCTCCAAGTACCGTGACAAGGGTCAGCAGAAGAAGGCCATGACAGAAGGCTGACACAGGCAGCCATTAAGCCATGCACTTACCTGGGCCAAGCACTGAAGCACCACCTCCACATACGAGTAATACCTGCCTTCAAAACAGTGTAAATACAGGACACTTGGATCGGAACACATTCATAGTGCAAGATGGTAATTTTCCTGCAGATCACGTTGTCGGCAGCCACGAGGCAGCTTGCTTTTTTGTAACTTAAGGATAACTTGCAGCATGCCAAAGATTTTGATTTTTTTTTCTTAAACTCACAGGTTTTTGAGTACTTGTTATATTCAAACAACAACCCAAACAAGAAATATTACAGATACTTGCAACAATTTTAACTTCCACTGGCAAACAGCATGGCCACAAAGAACACTCCACAACACTACCATATTGCTCCAGACTGCCCCCAGCAGAACCTCAGCAGCACAGTGAAGGAGCCCGAATGGAAATCCACCCAACAAACTGCCTCAGGCCTCCAGGAAAACAAAGGACCACTACAGCTTTGCTCAGCTGGCAATTTGTGGACACCCAGCACTGCACAGAACCAGATCAAAACTGCTGTTTTGTCTTCCTCACCACCAGGCCTTCCATCCAGGCAGCCTAACTGCACCTGATTAGGGACACAATGTTCATTTCAGTAGGACCTGGAGACCGCTGTAGGAGGGTAAGGTTCACTGGCAACTCCTGTAACCAGTAGATAGAAAGGAAACAGAAACTAGATCAGATGGAGACATGCTTATTTTTTTTCCACTGAAACTATCTCAGCAGTATTCAGCAGAGCTTGACCTACTTCCTACACCATCTCTTTGCTGTCACTTCCTTTGACAGTCTGTCAGCACACTTGTGAATCTGAAGATTAAGGAATGAATGTCTGGAAGGAAAAGAGCTGAGGACTTCTTCCTTTTAATGCCACCTACAGTCAAAACTTCTATGGCCTAATCAGCAAGACATGCAGTGACCAGCCTAGCAACAAGTACTTTCAATTATTAGCATCCTTCAAGAGCTCCAAACCAACTGCCCCACTTAGCTTACAAGCATGCCCTTAAAGACGACTTCGTTTTTCATGAAATACCCTTTTTCTTCTTCCTTTAGCTCACAGCACAGATCAGGATCTACAAACATTTCAGGTTCTCAGTTCTCCTGTATTCCATAGATCCTGTCTAAGAAGATATTACATACAAAAATACACTTCTAATTAGTTCCTTACAAATTAATAACAATTTAAATATCACCAGCTACAAGCAGATGATGCTCTACTTGGCACCTACAACCACGCAGTCACTAGCCATAAATCCCAAAGTGAAATAATGCTGTTTTCTCTACTTAGTTTATTAATATAAACCAATACCAAAACTCAAAATGGTTATAACACAAATTTTACACTAACACAAATATTTATACTTATATTTATATATATTATTTCATATACTTATATTTATATATAAATATATTTTTAATTGAAATACTAGCAGTTGAAATTTCAATTTCAGACAAAAAAAAAAACAAAACAGTATGACGGCTTGCCACACCAAGAAACACATTTCATTGTTTAGTAAGAACAGAAACATTAAGTACAAGACTGCACTCAGCATAACAGAGGCGCTCCTACAAGTCCAGTTCATTAGAAACAGAAGATACTTAAGCTTAAGGCAAGCTGCATGTGCCTAAACATAACAAAGATGTGCTCGGAAAGCTTCCTGCCCGGCCATTCACAACAAATAGAGCTTAAGAAGCAGTTAGGATACTTCGTGCCTCCTAAGGGAAAAGGGCACAAAAAGGGCCTAACTTTTCCAGCTAGCTGGCTCAGTTTCCTACCACCCAGGCTTTTCCTGCAGGCAGGAGGTTGGGGAAAGCAGGAGGGGATGTCCGGTGCAGACTTGTGAACTTTGCCACCGTACCACTCGCTTTGAAAGCGCTGGCCTAAGACACAAAGCCGCACAGACCGCACCGCTCATGCAAATGGAAACCCAGCCGGGAAAGCCCTCGTCTCCACTAACCCAGCTTCGCTTCTCAGCACAAAAAGCGACGAAAGATGCATCATCAACAGGTCACCCGGCTTCTCCTTTGTGCAATATGAAATGCTGCCCAACAGAAACCGGAAACAGCCCTCTGCCCCCAGCAGATTCCAAATGGAACAAATAAAGCCATTCCTGCCTGGATGTGGAACCGAGGCTGCCCGATGCCTCCATTCACCGAGAAGCACGTTCTGAAGGCTTGGCAGTCCCGACGAAAACAAACGAGCGGCCTTTAAAAGGCACGGCTCAACTACGAAGCAGCGTTTCGCAGAGCTCAGACAACAGCAGCTTTTGAGGAGAGGGAACGAAAACGCAACGAACAAGCCAGCCACGGGTACAAAACACAACAGCCGCCTTTCCAACGCCCTCCGCTGCTCCCGGAGGCGGCACGCGAGCTCTTAGCTCCGTCCGAAACCGCATTCGGTGAAAGTTGCGCCGCTCACAAAGAGCCGACGGGGGAGGAGGGCAGGAGCGAGGGCTCTCAGAGCGAGCTTTCAGCCCGGCAGCTCAACGAGAGCCCGCAGCGGGGTGGGTGCAGCGCCGGGCCGGGGGGCAGCCCGCACAGCTCCTTTGTGCCGCGCGCCTCGCCGAGCCGCCAGCTCCCTTTGCTCCCCTCGGGGAAAGGGGGATTACCCCAAACCCCCGAGTCCATAAAGCATCCGGAGTCTAAAGATAGCGTGATGTCGTAAAATTATTTTTAATATCTCCCCCTCCGTTCCCTACTACCCCTCCCACTCTCCACCCCACATCGAGGATGGCTGGCTGCCGCTCCGTCACAAAGACACGGCGATCCGTTCGGAGACGGCGAGCGGGGAGGAAACAAAACCGCACGGGAAGCCAAGCGACCGGCACAAAGGCACGAGGGGGGGGGAAGGGGGGAAGGGGGGAAGGGGAAAAAAAAAAAAAAAAAAAAAAAAGAATTGAAGAGGGAAAGAAAAAACAACAACACAAACAAAACAAAAAGGCCAAGGAGGTTGCAGCCGGCCGCCCGGAGCACAAAGCGGGGCTGGGGGCAGGCCCCGAGCGGCTCCCTACGGCCGTACGACCGCGCGGAGGCGGGCTGCGTCGCAGCGGGCGCGGGACTTACCGCAGGAAGGCGGCAGCAGGCGGGAGAGGAGCCCGCGGCTCCCTGAGGCGGCGGGGGGGACCGCAGCGACGCGCCGAGCAGCGACGGACGGACGGACTGACTGCCTTCTGCAGGCGGAGAGCAACGCACAGCCGAACGACACCGCCTTCACCACGCACCTCCCAGCCGCCGCTCCGCTCACCCAGACCTCTGGGTCGGCTGCCGCCGCGCGCCCGCGCACCCAACCGTCTGTGGGCGGGGCTAAAGGGGGGCGGGGTCAGGGGGCGGGGTGACGGCCCTGGAGCCCGGGGCATGCTGGGAGTTGTAGTGCCATCGTCTGGCGGTGTAAAGGGGGGTTGTGTGTAGGTGTAATATACGAATATATATAACCTTAGGTTTACAGAATCATCAAGGTTGGAAAAGGCCTCTGAGATCATCCCATCAACCCATCACCACGTCCCCCAGTTCCACATCTCCACTGTTCTTGAACACCTCCAGCAATGGTGACTCCACCACTTCCCTGGGCAGCTGTGCCACTGCATCACTCACTGCTCCTTTGGAGAAGAATTGTTTCCAAATACCGAACCTGAACCTCCCCTGGTGCAGATTGAGGCCACTACATTGCTGTTACACGGGAGAAAAGGCCAACACCTATCTCCCTACACCCTCTTTTCAGGGATTTAGAGAGAGCCATAAGGTCTCCCCTGAGCCTCCCCTTCTCCAAACTGAACAATCACAGTTCCCTCAGCCACTTCCCACAACATTTGTGCTCGGACCCTAAACACGAACCCTGTGTCTGAGAGTGCTGCCCCAATGCTCCCTGAGCTCTGGCACTGGGGCCGTGCCCAATGGAGGCAGCCCATCACCCTCTGCAGCAAAGCCTTTCCCCAACCCCCAAACCTTCCCCTGACCCAGCCCCACACCATCACCTCAAGCCCTGTCACCGTCCCCAGAGTGCAGAGCTCAGCGTTGCCCCTCCACTCCCTGTGAGGAGCTCTAGGCTTCCATTAGACCCACAGCAGTGTCAGCTCATCCACAACACACCAGCAAAGGAGGAGGTCCTGGATGCCCTCTGTGTGCTTTGCAGCCCCTTGTCCTCCTGTGAGAGAAACTGGCGGGGCGGTGATGAGAACAGGATGAAAGAGAACCCCGTGGAGAAGGCCAGCTGACAGCTCTGAGGGCTGCTTGGCTGATCCTGAGCGGAGGTGCGAGGTGACTCAGGCCTGAATGACAGCCACTGGGCACCATGAGCACAACACACGGTGAGCACCGTGCTGCCGTGATCTGTCCTCCAGCAGTGAGTCAGCCCACAGGCGGGTGGAAATGCTTTCAACCGTGAGTCAAAGCTGAGCTCTTCGCTGGAAGGGTTGAGCAAATCAATACACTGATGGGTCAGGTGTGTGGGCTGTGAGGTGCCCAGTGATGAGCAGCATGGGACCGCTTCAGAGGGAAGCTTCACAGCCCCTTTGATGCACACGGAAACCAAGGCAGGCTAAAACTAAGCCTCTGTGCCACAAAGCCCATCTGCAAGCAGCAGACCACGGCACTGCAAAGACTAGTCCCCACTTACTGCTGTTGGACCTCAGATGCATCAGTTTGTGCCATGTGCAACCACAGGTTAGCTGAAGAAACAAAGCAACTTTTGAGGTCTGTGATCCCATGAAAACACACAAAACCACAGATGTCTGTATGTTTTTGTTTACATTCAATTTAAGCAGCCAGAGCACTTTTTTTCCCCTGCCTTTCCCCCTGCCCCCCCCTCCCCGCCCCTCCTGCCATATGTTATAGAAAACAACGTCATGCTTTCTGCTTGGGAGCTCTGTGCCAGAAGACCCATAGCAGCTCTCATTTAAGACACATGAACTGTGTGGTAACATGGTAATACTCCTTTCTTGGCTCTCCCTCAACATAGTGTCTCAGGCTGACATCCACAGTAAGAAGATAAATGGAAGGAGGCCACCATGGACTCTGTCTAAATGTTTGTTTAGTGGTTGCTGCAGGGGGATTTTCACCTGGGCCCTCCCCAGCCACTTGTGTTGACCTCTTCCCTGAGGTCTGTTTCTGGATGCTACCAATGGTTTTTGTTTTGCTTTTGCTTTTTGGAATCCAGTTCATGGCCGTGTCTTGTTCCCAAATAATTGCAGCCAACATCAAATCCTGCTGCTTCCACCTGAAAGATGAAAGCACCTCCTACTGTTGCATGTTATTGTGTGTTTTTCATCCCTGAATTTGATTTATTGCATCCTTGTGCTCCCAACCTGCAAAACTCCTGCAGCCCCTTGGTTTTTGCACCTTCCTCTGAAGTAAGTACCCATGACACTGGCGAGGAGAAGAAAAAGCCTTTCTTTGAATATTACCCAATGGAGAACATTCTGTCCTAGGCTGATGCCTGCAGACTTGAGTTACAGCAGCTTATTGCAGCGTATAATGAATCAGAGAGCTGTGAAAGCACAGACTTGCTACCAGGAGCCAGCAACCCACCTTCCTAGCAAATGCTTTGCCCTGATCGTGCACCATCTGGGGATCTGGTGGTTCCGTTGATTCCTGCATGGCCCCAAGGGAGACGCAATGTTCCTCCATGGAAGGACAAATGTCTAATGGCCTGGTGATAGATGGTCATAGGGCATGTTGGCTGCTTCCATGACAATAAAATGACAGCTGCTAGGAACTCAGCATCATTTCGTTCCAGGCCAGTTATTGCCTGGGAATGGTTAGGAGAATGTCTGAGCTGGGGACCTCTTGAAGGAAGCAGCTTTGATAGGTCACAGAAAACTTTGACAGCACTGCTACATCACCAGCTGGCCTCAGGACCAGAAAACCACTCAGGACATGCTTAATTAGCCCACATCTCCATTGTCTTTGAGGCTTGATGATGGACCACAAAGTCCACTGATGGAACCCAATTCATCTCTCTTCCTCTGTGCAATGACCAAATTGACGCCCACTACAGCAATGCTCTCAGCCATGGAAAATGAGACATTCCCAGCAGGGAAACTAGGAGAAAACACGTTTTTTTTTTTTTTTAAAAAGCTTGTTGCCTAGTTGCAAGAAAAGAGGAGGAGAATTTAAACTGCCTCTTGGTTGAGCGCCCTGTGAGTCACTCGGATGCTGAGGTGTGGTATCCAGGCCTGCCAAGCGTGGCAGACCCACCCTTGCTCCCTACTTCTGCCGTGGGAGACAAACAGCTCTGTGTAGCAGGCTGTTGGCCCTGCTTTGGGTACTGTTGGTTGCCCAGGGAAGATGAGCTGCCCACCAAAAACGCCACCTGGGATGCTTTGGAATGGGGCACATGGATACGTCTGATGGGGCACTTCAAAAAGCTGCAGAAATGGCACAAGTGAAGTGTTGAGGAAGCCAAAACAGGGATTTTTCTGGCTCTGTGCTCATAGCAAAGCCAGGCTGTGACCTCGGCAAAGGCAGGAAACATAGGTGCGGTGTCCACGCCTGGATCTGGCTGCAGGAATTTTCCCTGCGTAGCAACAGTTGTTATGTAGCAATAACACTCAGCAATTTTTGAGGCACTTCAGAAATATTAATTAATCTGCATATCAGCCTCCTCAGGTAGGCAGCTAGATATTTTCACCCGTGCTTTATGGCTTGGGAAGGGGAGAGGATGAACTGATGTCATGGCAGGAGGCTTGAATGAGGAGAAGAGGTGCAATACAGAGGCAGTAAGGACAAATCAACAGAAGCTCCACTGGAATTTCTGCTGGAGAAGTCTTTTGCCCTCTAGAAAATACATGGGCCTGGTAGGCTTTTCTTTGCAGGGACAGAATTTGGAGGTGCAAGCTCCAGGGCTTATGATCCAGCAAGGAAAATCCTCACTGTTTGCCTCATCATAAGGAAAACACAAAGAAATATAGCAAGCACGGCAGGAGAGCTTCAAAGGGCAACCAGGAGTAAGCCAGCAGCAGTGCACCCAGATGTGTAGGATGTGCCTGGATTTCTGCCCAGTGAGGCAAACCTCCTATCAGAGGGACTTGCTGCTGCTCCTGCTGGCATTTTGCAGCTCAGCTTAATTACACTAATCACTGTGATGATGACTTCTGACATTCACCTTCATTAGCCATCGATGGCTGCGCTCAGCTGCCTCGGCGCAGAGCTATCGATGCCTGCTTTAAATAACCCATGAGTAAAATCAGCAGGGAGACAGAATGTCTGGGCTCTCCCCTGGCACAGCCTGCATGGGACTGGCTGGGAATGCACGGCCAAAGCCAAAAATGCCATTTAGCCCTGACAGGAGGTGGGCATGACTTTTTGTGGGCATCTCAGAGATGAGAAGGCTATTCTATTGGGTGGGCATCCTCAAATGCAATGTTTCTTTTTGATGGCATCGGTTTGCAAATTAATGCCTGTGATAAATCCCCTTGTGCAGAATGAATTAGCAGAGACCTGTCATTCATTAACATTATGGCATGTGATACTTGTTTAAAATGAAGGAGAACGCCTGCTTATAGCAAGGAATAAGTAAAAATCAGCAGCCTTTTATGCTGTGAAAGTGGAATAACCTTAGGATGAGTAGAGCTGGCCAAGATCCCCTGCTTTGGTGCTATGACCGGGCAGGCACTGCCGATGCTGGCTGTGTTTGGGTAACTCTCACTGCATCTTTTGGATGCTGCGAGCTGATGGCTGCTGCTGTAAATGAAGTAGCAACTTAAGGAAGAAGTAAAATGCTTCCTTTATGAATGATATGATTTATGTATTCCTGCATTTTATTTGACTTTGTATTTAGCGTTTTCCTAAATACTGAGCTGTTCTGTGAGAGTGCATGGAAATAGCCTAGCGTAACCGTGCTCTGTGTGCAAGTTATAGCCAACAGCAGGTTCTGAGTGCTTATCTCTGCATTGCTTTGCATCAAGTTAAATTTCTTGGTGTTGGTTTTGACATGCTGTACCTACTGCATGCATTGGCCAGCTTCTCTGCTGTGCATCTTTGTGCTGGATGTGCAGTATACTCTCAGCGATGCAATGCATTTTTGCACTCCTGCCGAGGAGAATGCTGTCGCTTCAAAGCCACTGTGTGTGGTCAAGAGGTGGGAAGATTCTGAAGGATGCTTCTTCCCAGGAAAGGCATTCCCTGCCTCTTTCCTACTTTGAAACCATAGAAACACAGATCTCTGCTTTGGAGATTATGTTGGGTTGCACTGGGACACTGCTGATGACAGCACAGGAGAGTAAAAGCCACCCAGAAATGGAACTGGGACCCATCATGGTGAAGCAAGGAAAGACTTCTGCCCTGCCTTGATGAGCAGCCAGCTCCTGACCTGGTTAAATGCCAATTCAAAGGCAAGAGAAAACTTCCACAACCCCCCACCATGCCCTGCATCCCATTGCCAGTGCCTTTCCTACACTGCTGCAAATACGAGCATCCCAATCTGCACCCATCCCTGCTGCAGGAAGGCAGGTGCACCACACATACCCCATGAACCCAAGATTTAGGTAAAAATCAATAAAACCCAATGGTCATACAGGTCTTGTGGCTGCAGCAGAGCTGGTAGCAAGCAATGAGCACTCACAGCGTCACTCCATCCTGGGCTCTGGTCCAGCATACTCTCCAGCTCCCTGTCAGAAATGAGGGAAAAAGAGGATGGAGGCTCACATACCCCTGGTTTCTGTATGTCTGCCCGAATATGTATACAGATTTTGATACAACGAATACACTATTTTTAGTTTCCTTTGGGGTATGTTTGGGAGCAAGCCCTTAACTGTTGCTGTGCTGCTATAGAAACCGTATCCATGTACATGGACATGTTTACAATGGTTTTAAACGCCATAAACTTTCAAGGGCAAAGTCGAGCAGCTTATTTCCATTAAAGTCACTGCCCTGCTGTGGCTTTATCTTACTATTACATTTAGTAATTTAGGACCCTTCTCAGCGTTAGCTGGCCCTGTAAATTTTTCATTGGGAGAATGGCTCACCGGCAGCAACCTAACTGAATAAAACAATAATAAAGACAAAGCCAGCTTCTAGTTTAAGTTTCAGGAAGAGGGAAAGCTATTCTTTTTGTTTGTTCTAAGACTTCCTAACTTCAGCCCTCCCCATCCCTGATTAGCACCACATCTCCAGAAGTGCGTGGTGGGGTTGGATGGACTTTTTCTTGGAGCTCCAGCCCCGTGCTGGGACTGTGCTGCTCCCCATGCTGGGACTGTGCTGCTCCCCGTGTTGGGACTGTGCTGCTCCCTCTGCAGCAGCACAAAGCACTGCTCACTCTTCCTTAGGCTTAAGCTGGTTTTCCCCACATTAGCCGAGATCTATAGGAAGCAAGTCTGCTCCAAAGCAAAGGGAACAAATGGGGCTTTACACTCAGCAGAGCTTGCTCCTAGCCTGTTTTAGTGCCTCAAACATAGGCACCTCCTTTCCTTCTTTCTTGTGCAAATCTGCTTGTACTTACCTGGTTATTACTTGTAATTTTGTTCCAGCCAGCACTGTTTATTAATGTTTACTAGGTCATGCAACATGGAATAAAGCTGACAACAAACAAGCAGCAGCTGCAGTTAAACCCAAACAGGTGAGTGGAGGCAGGTGTTTGTGGCTGTGCCAGCAGGTGGCTCTGGTTGTCATCCCTGCTCACGGATGGAGGTGGTTCTGGTCCGGGTGCACTGGTTCAAACAACCAGCAGCCAAAATGCAGATCTTACTGCCAGTGAGCAGCTTCTGCATCACCCGTTTGGACCCAGAGCAATTCAGGTGCTCCAGCATGAGGTCATAGGGTGCTCCTGCTTACGCTGGTTCTGTGCTCATGCATGAATTGGCTGGGTGCATAGGTATGAGCTGAAGAAGTCTCTCGAGTAAATTAATCAGGCCTTTGTGCTGACTTTAATCATGGCTCACTTGGGGATGAGTTGGGTGCTCATGCAGGCACTATCTGGGTGCTCCAGCGTGAGATAACTGGGTGCTCATGCATGCTTGAGCGTGGCACTCATGCATCTGCTGATGGCTCACTGGGCTTTCATGTGTGAGCTAATTAGCAAGTGCAGTAATCCCTGCAGCTTCTGCCTGATCCGCTCCTTTCTGTGCCGAAGCTACTTGAACACAACCCGCTTATAAAATCTGCTTTCACCATCATTGCAATCCAAATGCACACCCGACACAAGCTCTGCACTCCCTCCCCATGCCCCAGGCAGAGGAGTTTGCACTGAAGGAAGGCTTACATGTGTTCACTGTAATCCCCTTCCTCACCACACAAACACAGGCACAGGCATTATCAGCATTGCAGCCTGTGCTTTTAGCTGCTGCCAGCTCCACCCCATGCACCGTGGACTAGATTATCAGGGTCTACATGATCACAGTCCAAATATATGGACTTTTCATGACTTCATCCCTCATCCCCACAGACCAGGCTGTGAGGTTAATGTGATAACAACTGAATGCAATGTTTATTATGAACTTTGTACCTTCTTCCTGCAAAAAACATAGCCAGGAAGGCCACAGCTATCTGAATGTCTCTCCATTGCAAATACCCTGCAGTGTGCACTGTAGGTCATGCTGCTGGTGTCTCCCAAGGCCCTGTGCTTCCTGTATCTCCCACAGGCAGGTGGGGGAGGAACAAGAGCCATCAGGCCTCGAGTGAGGTTTTCCATGGGCACATGGCTTTAATAAAAATGATACATTTTTAGTCAGATACAGAGACTTTGCAATCCCAGGGCCAGCTCTGGATCCTGCTAGTCATGCTCGCCAGCACCTTGTTTGGCAGATGGCAGTGCAGACGCTTGCAGAGTCAGGTCACAGCTCCTCACTGGGTATGCAGAAGTGCTGAAGCCATAAGTGGAGTCTGGAAGGGGGCAGGAGCAGAATGTGCTCACTTAGGACAGCACTGCAAAGGCATCCCTTCCTTCTGTATCTTGTGGCTCAAGATTGGTCCATAGCCAACATGCCATCCGAGGGACCTGACACCTAAGCTGCCATCAGCGTGGCCTAAGGACACTGGCTTTCAGTGGCCTCTACTGGGAGAAGCTGTGGGTCCACCCCAGAACCTTGGGGCCAACGCATGCTGAGCTCAAGTCACTGCTGGGTTTCAAATCCCCATAGTCAAAGGTCAGAAGCTGTCCTGCTGTGCCAGAGACATCTCTAATCCACTCCCATTTGTTCAGGAGGCCAAGGGACTTAGAAACTTGGCTTGTTAGCAAAACCTGGTGTTCTTCCAGAAAGCTGAGCGGGATGGGTTAAGGAAGGCTGACACTGGTGCCACACAGAATGGTGGCTTTTGGGTGGGAACTCCTCAAGAACTGCATCTACTGACAGCACAATGACGAGAGTACCAAGCCGCCACCCTGCATATACAGACATGGGGCCTGCATCTGAAAGCCAGCATTATTTCAAAGCCAGAATCACAGAGCAGAGCAGGCACACGAAATTGTCACCATGGAGAAGTCGCCTTCAGCACAGAGCATCCCAAAATAACTTGTTCTGTGGCTCTGAAAATGGTTTACGGAAGCTGTAAACATGTCTCATGCATAAGCTGTCGTGGCGGAGCTGCTCTGTATGACGGCTGAGGGATGAATTCTTCAATTCACATTCAGGTGTGCTCCTAAGTGATGCCACTGGGACTGTGTCCTCAGACTCACACATTTCAACCTGATGGGATCTCTGGGCAGCTTGCAAGAGCCACCCCATGGCCCCATGGCAGAGAGCCATCAACCAGCTTCAGACAGTGTCTGAGGATGACCTGGTGTAGGATACAACTCATCCTGTGTCCTGGCCACATGCTGAAGCAATTGGCCTGATATCGGCTGCTATGGCTGGAAGTGGGCAGGAGAGGTGCTCCAAACACTTGCATAAAAAGATTTCCACTCCCATACTCCTCAACTCTACCCACTATTTCACTGCAGAGGGGCCACGCTTGATTTTCAGCCTCTGCCTTAGACAGGGAATGAAGATGCCTTTTGCAGTCACTCTTGAATCTTGATAGACCTGAAAAGATTCCCCCAGTTTCTGAGGGGTCAGCTGAGGTCTTTGATTTGGCTTGAAACTAAAGTTGCCTCACTCTCCCTCCAAGTCACTGAACCCTTGAAAAGCAGCACTTTCCCCCTTATTGTTCATGATCGAAGTCATTTGTAAAAGGAAAGCTCATTTTAAAAGCAAAGATACTTTGAAGCAAAACAAAACACAACAAACAAATAAGTTTTCTTATGGAAACCTCAACATCAGTCATGTAGCATAAAAAAAAAGGCAAAACATCACAGTTGAATGGATCACTGGGGATACCTCACTCTTTGTATGGGAACCATTTACAAGCTGCAACCTTGTTCAGTATGCAATTATTTTCTCCTATATACTTTGTCCATGTGCTGATCTGAGGTGATCGTGCACACAGTGAGAAAAACTTGTTGCTACAATCACCGTGTCCCTCTGGTATCAGATCAACACCCAAAGGGAGCAGCGTAGAGATCCCTTATACGCCACAAGCATTGCTAAGTTCTTGGCCATCTGCCACCTAAGATCAGACCACAACTGGTTGTATGCTACATTATTTATTAGAGCAAGCTACTGATATTAAGGGCAAGGTCAAGAATAAGGGGAAGCAGAAGGAAAAGAAGGTAAAAATACGACATTTCTAATGAAAAGGGAGCAGACAGACCTTGCAGAGAACATATGCTTGTATGAAAGTCATCAGCCATATGGTTTTTAAGTTCTTTCTTCCTGATGAAGGATGGGGTCCCCTCAGCACACTGCATTATGCAGTGATTTATTTAGGGTGTCAGAGCAAACCTAACCCATGTTTCCTCACCACCAACCTTTAGCACCTCAAGGACCAAAGTTGCTATATTATAGAACAGCCACAGTAGCCAATACATTAAGAAGTAGTAATAACACATCATTATTGCTATGGCTGTCTAACCTACATGAGCAGGGGAGTTTTCTTCTTGCGTGCAGCACCTGCCATCCTATTCCACCCAGTTGTGTATTCCTTGTTTTGGTAACTTTTGGGGGCTGTTTATTTTTAGTGTAATAGCTCATTTACTCATGTGTTCCTCATACATTTATTAATGACTAAGAAATCAGTTGTGCCATCCGCCGTAATTAAATACATCAAGTCAAATCTCGCCTGCTATTACAGATGAGGCAGGCAAACTTTTTTTTTTCCCTGCATTGAAGAAATTAACTATATTAAGCTGTACACCCAACAGGATGCAAGCGGAGCACTCCTAGAACTGAAAGCTGTGCTGCACAAAGCCTCGGGAGATCAAAGGTTTTCTGCATTCCTTGAAGCCGTGCTTGAAGCAAACAGCAATTTCTTTTTTCTTCTCAAAATCCTGCATTTTATTTTGAGATCAGTGGGAGCTGATGCCATGTGTGTTTGTTCTCAGTTGTTAGTGGTTTGCCAGAAACCATAAAGTGTTGTGAGCTCATCCTGACATCCTGAGGTCTCAGTGGAATGCAGGACCCAGTCTCAGTTAAGGCAGCACCCATTAAAATCGTTACATGTGAAACCCCACCAGCTCCAGACTCCTAATGTCTTCATGGACACAGGAAAAAGGAAAGGTTGTTCCTTGGCCCAATCTGCCCAGGGTCCTCCCAAGGGCAGCTGTCCACAAAACAAGCTGGAGGATTTGGAATTGTGGTTTGGCATTCTTCATTTTATGCGAAGAAGGTGTGAGAGAGGGGAGCAATAAATGAGTTTTCCTCCTGTGCAAGCAAGTGTGGTGAATCACATCACACTTGTGCTTTCATCAGGACACCTAAAAGAGTGGAGAAGTGGTAGGTGTGGGTCCCAGCCCTGTCTAGACTCCGTAACACCTCCACAGAAGGAGAACAGGCAAAGGAATAGGCTCCTCTCCATACAGGGGAGGAATGGTGACCCAGTAATTAAAACCTAAACAGAGACATCGTCAAGCCACAGTGCCCCAGCACTGCATGCTGACCTGCCTGGGTGGGGAGCAGCACTCTCATTTGATCTGCATGGCCAAAAACGTTCTGTGTGCTCTCCTAAAAGCAGAAGTCACCTAATAACCTCTCAGGGTCAAGAGAGGGCCAAGATCCCATGAATTTCCATTTTGCAACATTGCTTAAAATCAAGGAAATTGCAGAGAACAGCTCGGTGTGGCCCAGTGAGAGCAGCAGCTATTCCCACTCATTGCAGCAAAGCCTGGGGCACAGGGATGCCCAGGGCATCCACCTCTCACCTGCACCCAACCTTTCTGTACCGTGTACAGTTTCTCTGATTTTGGGTTTCCCGAATACCTCTTCTCATCTTGTTTTTATCAGAAGTCTTTAGAATTGTGAAATCATTAAAGTTGGAAAAACCATTAAGATCATCGTGTCCAACCATCAACCCATCACCACTGTACCACTGAACCATGTCACTCAAGCTGCCCAAAGTCTCCATGCTACTCCAAAATAAAGTATTTCTTGGGAAGAAAGCCAGCTCAAACCTTCCCTCTGCTTTTTGTTGTACTGCACAGAGAAAGGGCAAGCCCCAAAGATGCAGATCCTCCAGTTGCTGCTTCAGTTCACAAGTTCACACACCAATCATTTAGGTACAGCAACCAGTCCAGGTGGGATGCTGGGGCTGCCTATTTCCCCTGCGTCAAGCAGGCAGCCCTTTTGACCTGAGGGACTTGGCTTCCTATGGCGGAAACCCAAAAAGGACAGAGTTCACTCAACCCCAAACAAACCTCTGCTTGAGCTGTGTTGTTTGGGTGCCTTCACTGTGGAAAGCAATGAGTGCCCTGCCCTGCAGGTCAATGGGATGCGCTCTCCTTTCCCCTGCAAGAGGAAAGAGCACTTGCAAACCAAACACACGAGCAAATTTGCACGGGGGGATGCCCTGACGGCAAATGGGTGTTTTGGTGCAAAGGCATGGCCAAAGCCTACTACTGAGGGATCAGAGGGCTCGGTTGCTGAAGTGCTTAGTCATTTCAGATGGGTTCTGCATCATCTGGGCTGTGTGCTCTGGTGACTCATCTGAGCAAGGGCTGAAGGGATGCTAAGGAGCACAGCAGGGCTACAAGCAAAGCTCCATTTCTGTGGCTAAATGAATTTAACACCCAAGTAGCGACTCTTTGTACTTCATAATTGCATTGTATGTTAAGAGCTCAGATACAGCAATGCACCAGAGTGGCAAATGACAGAGCAAATGTCAGCAGATGCTCATGCTGTGACCTCTCCACTCAAACCTCTGCAGGTTGGGTATGACTTTTTTCCTCTCCGAGCATGGTGCAAGGACGCAAAGGAAATTTCAGACTCAGGAAAGAAGCACCAAGAAGACTTAACTCTTCTCTTCCTCTTCCTATGGAGCCAGGAGGAGGTGATGGCAGAGGCACAGTGCAGGAACAGGCTGTCCCCATCCCTGGAAGCACTTCATCATCCCACAGCGTGCCATGACGCAGGGACATTGAAGTGCTGGGAGCTGGAAATATTTTCCTTTACTTCCTTTAAAGGGTGAGAAGGGGACAGAGCAGGGGAGAGGATGACTCGGTCTATAAAAGAAAAAAAAATGAAGAAAGTTGAAGATGTGGAGCACTTGGCAGAGACCCAAGGCACAAGAGCACAGAGACCGTGAGAAAAATGTCAGTTTATTGCCCAAGCGGATGGAAATCAGATGTCACAGTAGGGTTTCACAGGGCTGGTAAATGAGTGAAGGAGAGGGGGAGAAGGAAGGGAAGATGGAGGAGGGAAGGAGGGAAGAAAGGAGGGAAGGAGGAAAGGAAGGAGAGAAGGAAGGAGGGAAGGAAGAAGAGAGGAAGGGAGGAAGGGAGGAAGGAATACAAAGAAAGACTAAGAAAGAAAGAGAGACAAAGAAAGAAAAAAAAAAAGAAAGAAAAAACCCACAAACCCTCCATCTCGACACCCACGCAGCACCTCTGCGGGCTTTCAGGCCCTCTGCAGGCGATGTCTGGGATCAGGGCTCCCTCTAGAGGGTTTTGAAGACCCAACGAAAGGCCATGACGTGGCCTTCAGTCACGGGGCCGAAGTTATCACGCGTCTTAGGCACGACCAGCTCCATAAAGCCAAAGGAGCAGCTCCACTATCCCATCCTGTAAGGCAAGGACACAGTCCTCCCTTCCCCAGAGATCTTGCTGGCATGGGTTGGCATAAAGAGCCTTCTCCATTTGCCAAAATGAGCATCTTCAGCTCCTTGGAGGCTCGTCCGGCCAACCGAAGGGCTGGGAAGCTGTGGGTCCACCGTTTGGGAAGGTGCTGCTGGACTGGAGGATTGGAGATGTCCCCAGCAAAGGCATGTGCAGCCTTTGGTCTCTCAGCTGAACACAGTGGTGGCATGGAGGAAGAGGAAATTTCCCCTGAGTGTGAACTGTGCCATGCTATCAACCAGGCTGGCTCACTGAAGCAGGACTTTGGGGCCACGATGAAGCGACCTTGGAGGATGACCCAGCTGGACCGAGTCCCCATGGCTCACTGAGGGCCCGTCTGCTGCCAGCTGAGGGTGGTGGCAGTGACTTACTGTTACAGGCCTGTCCCCAGCCATTTCCAACAAGCTCTCCCCTTTCCTAACAAACCTGCTCAACACCCCTCTGAGATGTTTGGCCATAAAGAGTAGCTGTGAAGCTCAAGTATTGCTGCTGAAAACTTCATTACAGTGCAGACTACCCAAAGCAATGGGAGACTTCAAACACGTCCATAAAAAAGCAAAGAGATGTGAACTCATCCTGGAGGTTTTAATTAGAGTGACTGCAGGTGGCAGGTCGCTGGGCTGTGGCCTCTCCCAGGCTCTGCAAGGGGATTGCAGCTCTCCAGCTGCTCGGGCTCAAGTTGCAAGTAGAGAGAGGTCATGCATCTTAAAAAAAAAAAGAGGAAAAAAACAGTGGTAATGTTGATTTAGCTGCCTGGTTCACCTGGAGCCTCTCGGGGTTTGCAGCAATGGTTTCCTCACCAACATTCACTAGATGGTGCTCTGCACCCTTGGTAACGATGCGATGCATAGGAGTGGAGCTCCGTCATTGCAGGCCAGTGGGGCAGTGGGCACCAACAGCAGAAGTTGCAACCTCGTTCATTCCTGCACGAGTGCCAAAATAATCCATGCATGAACACTTGATTAATTTTTGCATGAGCACCCATGTAATTCATGCATGAGAGCTCAATTAGTGTATGCACAAGAGCTCAAACAGCTTGTGCATAAGCACCAAATTAATTCATGCAAGAACAATCAATTCATTCATTCACGGGAACCCAATTAGCTGATGCATGAGCACCGAATTAATTGATGTTTAGAGCTCAAGTACGAGCAACCAATGAATTCCTGCATGGGCACAAGAGGAATCCACAGAGCTCAAGTACAAGCAACCAATGAATTCCTGCATGGGCACAAGAGGAATCCACACCGTAACACCAAACTCACATGCATCCATGCTCCCTCTTTGCTTTTGCACGAGCACTCAATGAATTCACCACACACGGGTGCTTGTTAGTCTATGCACAGTGCCTGATCAGCTTGGGCATGGGCTGCACAGGGCCACCCTTCTTTGGAGACCTTGCAAAGCCCACACCAGATTTGGGACCTCTGAGTATCACCTAAGGCCCACAGCCCCATCAGCTACATGGTGGGTCCCTTCTGCAAGGCCGTTCTTGGGCACAGGCACAAACATGAGCTATTTATCCTCTCTAATTCATGTCTTGGGTCTCTTAAGTTGAATTATTTCCAATCCTGTCTGGTTTTTTTAAGCTGTTAGAACAACATCAAGAGAAATCAAGTCACTAGATCACGCCACCATCACTTCCTGCACTCCAAATTGGACCCATCCTGAACAAAAGAAGTCTTTTCTCAATGTGTACCAGGCAAGCATCCTCAAACTCATTTCTTCCTGAAGAGGCAAGAAAAAACACAGCTTTCCTGTGTGGATATTCAGGGCTTGGCGGTGAAGAGTGCAGGGGTAGCTCATGGCACACTCATGGCACTGCTGCCTGCTGCTGCCAGGGCTCTGCTGGGGCAGGATCAGCACCCTGGGCTCCTTTAGCATCATTTTCCCACACATTCATCTCATGTGTGAGTTGCACCCAAGCCTGTGACCGAGATGCCTTTGGCAGAAGGAGCTGTGCTAATCTCCCGACACAGGGCTGTCCCGGCTCTGCACGGATAAAATAAATATTTAGCTGTAAAACATCTAACAGTTTTCAAAGGGCTCGGGATGGCCCAAGCGTGTTTAGACTGCATGCATAGCAAAGGGTGCATATCCCTTTCATCATTGCCTTATGTCTTTGGTGCTTTTATCCAGAGATCTTCACCATGCTCCCCAGAGAGGTTGCTCCTGTTCCTTTCTGAAGGAGTGGTGAGGCAGTGGCGCAGCTGCCTGGGGAGCGGGGAGGTCACCATCCCTGGAGGTGTCCCTGAACTGTGAAGATGTGGCACAGAGGGACACGGTCAGTGGGCACAGTGGGGATGGGTTGGGGTCCGAATTGATGAGCTTAGTGTCTTTCCCAGTGACTCTGTGAGTCAATCCTATGACTCTATTCCTTCTCCTTGGCAGTCTCAATTTGATTTTATTTTATTCCAGCTTGCATCCTGCTAAGAGAGACACACAGGCTCTTGCCAAGGCTTGGAATTAACAGTTTTAGAAACAAACGCAATTTTTCAGGCTTTGGGTTCTTAATGCCATCAGCTTTCCAAGAAATTTTAAATCCAGTAAAATTCACCCCAATCCCATAATTGCTCATGGAAACAAAGGCTGGGCAGATTATTTGTGCCAAAAAGTTGGCAGGCTTGCGGCTTTGTGAAATGCAGCTTTGTTGGAAGAGTGATCTGTTGTGGGGGAAAAAGCACATCATTGGTATTTCTGATTCTAGAAAACAAGCGGAAACAAGGCGTTTCAGAAAGAAACAACCTTTAAAAATAGCACATAGCAAGTAGGAAGGCTTACACCACTAGCTTTCAGCCCTGCCCTGCCTGCAGCTAAAAGGAAAGGGGCAGGCAGGGTGATTATATTTTTAGGCTCCCATTCTTGCCACGGATGCAAGGAAAGCTGCTTTTCCCAATGCTGGCAGGGAGCACTGTGCTGTGGGAATGTCTGCCTGCCACAGCTCCAGGGAATGGTGGTGGAAGGCAGCTTGGAGCCAGCAGCTTGTTTGTGTGGGGCCAGCCCAGGGATTCACTCAGCACCAGCATTTCAGGGCAGTTCTCAGAGGATTCTTTGCAGGGAGGTCTGCATAAGATGAACATGGAGCTACAGCACTTAGAGTGAGGAGCTCCTTTTACCTTGTTTGCACCACAGACAGCAAAGCAGATGCAGGAATGGGGCACGTATGCCTCCAAGCTGTTGCTCTGTGACAATCTGAAGGGCTTCCTGAGGCTGTTACAGGCACCTGGAAGTGTAGGAAGCAGATCTGGACCAAGCCCTTGAGCCACAGGTGCAGAGCAGACATATTAGAAGCAGGCAAGGCAGAAGTCAGGCCCTCTGCTGTAAGCATGGGTTCCAAAAGTCATTTACTTACAAGCTTCATGCAGAGTGTAGATGTGGCACTGAGGGACATGGACAACAGGCACAGTGGGAAGGGTTGGTGACCTTAAATGATCTTAGAGGTCTTTTCTACCCTTAATGATTTTGTGGTTGCATGAGAAGCGGTGGCAGTAGCTGCTTTATTTAAAAATAAGATATGATAGAATGACAAGAACCACATAGTACAGACTTAGTTCTTCATTAAATGTAAACAATAGCATTGTATTGTAGTAGAATTCACCTTTGTGAGACTACTGCCAGATATTCAGCGTTTCCAAGCATCAGGCATCCAGGAAGATTTTCCAGACACCAGCGAGGCATCATCAAATCTAGCAGGCACAGCAAATAGAGGCAGAGGTCTTACAATCCAGTCAGTTCTCATTCAGGCTTCCCAAAGCGAGCCCATGGAGTTGAAGCCACATTACACTCTATCTCACTCTATCCAGTTCAGAAAACAAGAAGTGGTCTGTGAAGCAGGCTTCACTCTCCGTCAGGTTGTGTGGCACCTGGATGGCTGATATCCCAGCAGAAGGGTTGCAAAGCACACTCCTGCAGGAGGCAGCCACGAAATGGGCACAGCTCAGGAAAAGCAATCCACTGGTCCCACATCACCTGGATCTCCCCTGTCTGAAAAGAGTGGGTGGCAGGGGCACAGATCTGCTGTTACTGTGGGGCCACTGATGGAGGCATCGACACAGTGAGAAACTCTAGTAAGAAAGTCAGAAGGAAAAACAAGGCAGAGGAACAGAGATAATAGCATGTGCTGAGATGTGAGCACATTGTCAGTTTCTAGAGTTAGATCAACCTGAAATAGGCTGGAGACTTGCAGCTGTGTCAGAAGTATTCGGCCATCCCTCCTCCCCTGCCCACCATAGCTCCCAGGAAAGGGTGAGGGCAACTCTCTGTGCCAAACATCTGCTGACAGCCCTCCTCACACTGGGAGGAGCAGCTCTGTCATCACAAAGGTATACAGAGCTACTCATCTACAGGGCCTCTTCCTCCACTGATCCACAGCAAAATGAGCAGAGGAGGGTGCATGTTTGAGGTGGAGCTGCAAACAGCTGAGCTCAGAGAATAGGGGAGGAGGACAAGTTTGCAGGCACAAGCTGTGCTAATCCAGAATATATTAAAAAAGAGAAAAAGGCAAAAAAAGGCAATTGTTACTGGAGGAAAGGACCAGTGGTTGCAGGATGCTCAGCTCTTACTCCTCCCTCTAAAGCATTTGTCATAACATCACCGTGCCACAGGTCTCAGGCCACTGTACTTGATGGCTGTGGTGGTGGTGGTTCCAGCAGTTCATTACTGTGTTTCCTTATGACTAACGCCAGCCGAACAGCAAAGATAAAACAAGTCAGTGCCAGCAGTACAACTAGAAGAGAAACAAAGAAGTAGGTTAGCATGCTTTTTGTGTGTTTTTTGTCATTACAGTGCTTTTTATCATTATCTAGCTCCCTCCTCAGACAGCAGGGAAAAGACCAAGGCAAACCCACAAGCCTCTGTCCAGGAGCCATTACCCCTATTGATGTTAGGTGGCTGCCATGGGGTAAGGCAAATCTGCTCTGACTGATAACCAGTAACATACCCAATGCTTCCAGGTCAAGGCATGTCTAAAAAGGGGAGATCTTATAGACACAAGCATAAAGACACACGGCATTAACAAACAAGTCCAAGAATAGTTGAACTATATAAAGAAACAGGCACCAGTTTGGGAAAAGCACATTCTTGTCCTACCAGTCAAACAAGCCAAACCACTATAAATGAAAGTTTGCTGGTATAAAGGCAGGAGAAGCACCTACTGCAGGAATAGAGCTGCCTGCCAGAGCTTATGCACCTCCACATTGCAGATGGCCATAACCACCAAGGCAGGAGTCAATGGACTCGTGGCTTTGGCAGACAAGCTCTGCTCAGTTCCTGCTGGGTGCTTCTAGGCAAATCCTGACTCCCAGCTGCACACCCTGCCCATACAGCAGAAGGGAACACACATCAAGGTGGCTGTGATGCTGGCAGTGCGAGCTTAGGAACTGCCTTCAGCCACCGGCACGCAGCATTGGGAGGGCTGAAGGGTGACAGTGTGCTCTCTTCTGTTGATCTTGTAGTGAGAATGGGAATCCCAAACTGCTTCAGCAAGACAGGGTTTGCACATCTCCACCTCTTTCATGCCAGCATAACTACTCATAATGACACAGCTTTTGCCATGCTGTGGTCTGTACAGCATGTATACAGCTTAAGCCCTTTTACAGTGTATGACTACATCCAACTCAGCTACAGTGGCCTGCAGCAACCAAATAATCCTGGCCAAACTTGTCAGTGCTAGCCTAGACTGCACAGGAGAGTAGCATGTGCAGGTCTTTGCATTTTAGAACTCAGATACAGCTCCTGCTTGGGTCAGACATTAAAGCACTGCTCCATAATCACAAGCAATACAAAGCAAAGCCCACAGGCTTCATCCCAGCCCTGTGTTCTGTGTGCCTGCTCCGTGTCAAAGGGCAGGGAGCTACCAGCACAGCACCAAAAGCTCACAGGGCTGGTGAGTTTCTCTGGGACAGCACAAATGTGTGATTGCAGGGCAAATTTATTGCACTGGGAAGCGAACAGGAGGCAACACTAAGTTTGATTTCAACCCCAAGGCTCACAGGCAATAACTTCAATTGCAAAGAGAAGCACACCGCTCCAAAGATTATGAGAGATTCACCTATAAAAACACCGTTGGTGGTTGGGGAGGAAATGGAGAAGTCCTTGCACATGCTGCCAGTCAGAGCTATTATAACCACTGGGTAGACAGTGAGGTTATAACGGACGTACTTATCAAGAAAGAAGTTTTCCTGACAAAACCTGTGGAGAAAAACAACGACCAAGTAGTATGTTTGCTTTAGATTCCCCCCTTCCCCCCTATAAAAAGCTTAAGATAAGAGTCAGATTAAGAGTCCTTTGTTGGAGGCACAGACCAGAGCTCAAAATATTCATATACTAAAATTCATAAGATTAATTAAAAAATTATCAAGGGTAAACGTAGGCAAAAAAAACCCTGTATCAGATGCAAGTTTTCTGCAAGTGGAAAGGTATGAAGGAGAATCAACATGTAAAAACCCCTTGCTCCTCCCAAGAAGGGGATTGGCCATGGGAAATGGATGTTTTTTTGCCCAGTGTAATACCCCATGGTTATACTGCAGCAAGATTACAAAATCAAAACTGGCTTTGAGTGACAGTTTTCATTCTTTGAGAGGGACAGACTGTGATACACTAGAGGTAGAAGAGCTCTTCCAGGCCCAGAAGGAACTCAGGAGGTTGCTCACCACATGACAAGCATGAGGGTAAGGATGCTCAGAGATGCAGTGGTTGCTGTCTCATTGGACACATCCCACTTGTAGATCAACACAATGGCAAAGTTCAGCAGAGTGGCGATGGTGGTCCACGTGGCATACAGTGCCAGCCCGTTCTGCACCTGCCATGAGTACAGCAAGAGGACAAGGGTGAGGATAAGGAACCCAGATGCTTCCAATTCCTTTTGTTCTGCTTGCATCTCATGAATAGAAATGCAAGGGTGGACAGGACAGTGCCCACCCCCACTTTGTGCCAAAGGACTTAGAGACATTCCCAGCAGAAACATTTACACATGCACGCCCAGCTTTGCAGCTCCACTGACAACCCTCTCAGCTCCTTGAACATGCTTTTTCAGCTGCTTAAATGCCACCTACTAGGATTCGGATGAGCCAGAGATCAGCTTGGTGGCCCTTCACGAACCACGTGGAATGGATACTCAAGGCTCTGTGTGAAATGAAGAGAGCAGCCCCCGTGGTAAAAGTGAGGGCTGCCAACAACAGCAGGGCTGGGAGGAGGTATCTAGGACAAAAAAAACCAACACACAACATACAATGCATTTTTTCAGTGGTGTCACAATGCCTTAATTCATAGCTTTAGAGTTTGGCCTTTACTGACTTTAAGCTAATCAAGCCTTTAATAAAGGTAATCACTATGTGTAGGCCTCATTTTGACATACTGTTTTACTCCTAATCATTAAGTTATTATTTCCTCACTGAGGCTGATTTCTTCATCTGTTGACAATGGTACTATTATAAGCCCTTCATGCCAGCATGATGATGAAAACAATCCAAGGCAATGAGCTTAACTGTATTTACAAAGGCTGTCATGGCACTTGTCCTATCTGCTGGATGAAACACTGAAGAGCAGCAGTTGTTAAGAGATAAAACTTCAACAGCTCATCTATCTCATGGGCAAGATGAAAATTGCAAATAACAAAATAGTTATTAAGGGTAGATTTTGCCAAGGCTTGCCCAGTTGTTTCAGTAGTCCCAACATTACGGTTAGAAAGCTGCTGTAACAAGAGTGGCTTACTCTCTGTCCCATAGAAACAGCCATCCAACATTGAGGCCGTTATTCAGAATCCATGCCATGTAAAAAGGCACTGGCAGCAAATCTGGCTTCATGAAGACACATCCAAGTTCATTTCTGTAAGGAAAAAGAAGGCACCCCATCAGAATCCTCCACAAGCACTTTTCTTTCCCACAGCTCCACAACGAAGGACCACGGGCACTCAGGAAGCCCCTTGCAGTGCTGGAAGCACACCAGAGGCAGATCTGTGCCCACTGCTGCCTGCACACACTGCACAGCCCACAAGGCTTCCCAGCGCAGTCAGGAGCGGGGACAGATGGGATAAGGAGAAAGTAAACACACCTGGATTGCAAACAGAGCATGTTTTACAGTGGTAGAATTGAGGCCATCAAGAACTTCTCCTTCAGAAGCCGGCTTTGTAATTCTTCTGGCCCAACTTTCCTTACAGTGTATTTTGTAGGACTTTATATACCTAAACTCAACAGTGTCACCTGTAACCTGACAGCATTCAGTGCTGTGTATCTGGAGAGCAAGAAACAGAGGCTTTTGTGGAAGCAGCGTTCCTTCCAAGGCAATGGGCAGCCTAAACAGACGGCTTCCATTTGTGGCAATCCAGTGCTTGACTTTGCTATTTGGAAGGAGTATTAATAGAAATTTTGCAATCTAGTTATCTGAATTTTTTTTTTAAAGAAACTGAAATACATATATAAAATGCCATCACATGGATAGATTTCACCTCCTACATGAACCATTAGCAGAACTGGAACATTTAGTTCTACCATCACAAGCAGTCACTGCAACAAGTGTTCATTGCAAGACTTCAGAGAGGGGAAAGGCAGTTTTCCTTTAAACAAAGGAAAAGCAAAGCCAGTGAGTTGATTCTACCTACTCCCACCATTCCATCCCGATGCTCACTATCTTTATCTAGATATTTTGGAACTGAATGATCCTTGGGGTCCTCTCCAACCCAAGCCATTCTACAATTTTACAGCTCCTCCTCATCTTGTCACCTTACCTCCAGGGCTCCGGGTTGAAAGATTCCTCATGCTGTGAGGAAATTCTCATGCTGGAAAATTTTAGACAGTGGTCCCTCTGATTAGTTTTCTTGCATCTGTATCTCTATCCATCTATATCTATTCACTGCCATATGAATCAGTTCACCCTCTTTCCCTCATCTCTCATCCTTGCTCATGCATCCACTTCTGAGCCTCATTTCTCACCATTCCTCACAACTGTTGCATTCCCTTCCTCTTAATAAATAATAATATTTTAAAAACCTAAATACTGTTTCTGCCAGCTTCTATCACCTCCTTTTCCACAACAAGGATGTGAAAAAGAATATTCCCAGCCAATGTTTGAGAAGATATGCTTTCATCTTGAAAAAAATGAAAAGAACTACAAATGAAATGACAGCCTCTGCAAACAGCCTCTGAAAAGCAGCTGCTGGGTAACTGTCAGATCACATAAACCAGTGGAAACAACCAGCTCTCACAGAACTGTTGACTTGCTCTGTGTGGACAGATTTCAAAGTAGTTGATATAGACCTCCGACCTGCTGCTACGCTTGGGATGCCTGACCGAAAAGAAGCTCCAGAGACTCAGCGCGTCAAGCCAAGAGGAATGGCAGCGGTTTTGCACTGACCAGAAAGCCCAGGAAGTAAGCAACAGACTGCTCTACAGAAGGGAAGGGCCACCCCCAGCATTTGTGCTGTGGGCAGGGAGTACCTGCGGCAGATCCCTGACAGCGCATACAGGAGCCACGCCAGTTGCCAGGCATAGATGACATTCCAGATGAGGAAAGTCCAACCAGCTGGTGTGAAGTTGGTGCTGTACTTCTCTGAGATGTTGCCAGGGGTTGTCCGGAACAGACCTGGTAGTGAATGTTATTGCAGCCTAATGTATTATTACATACTAAGGATGAGGAAAGACTGCTGATTTTCTCAACCTGCAATCTTCCTCAAGGTTTAGTCCACACCTCAATAGGTCCTGAGAGGATGCCCTTGTTGAAAACAAACCGCACGCTGCAATTGGCTTCCTTTCAAAAACCCATTACAGGATTACTGTCCCTTATGGGGAACCCTGAGCACCTTTCTCTTGCACAGAACCAGAAAAGCCAGTTGTGTGCAAAAGCCAAAGAGCACGACTCTCATTTCTGACAGCATGGGGAGCATTCTGAGCTGGGCAGCATGCAAGCCAAGCACCATCCTCTAAAAAACCCACAGCAACAGGACCTGGAAAGCTTCCACCAGGAATACAAGGGCAACATATGTAAAAACAGACTTTCACCAGCAGATACATCCAGACCATTTGCTTTGATTTCAAGGGACTGGAAGAGGCTCTGATGGTTTGAAGAAGTGAAACTGATCTAAGGCATCACAAAGTGACGCAATGCACAAGACTCATCTCTCTGAACAAAAAGCATTCGCTTGCATTACCTTTGAAAAGACCAGTGGCATTTCCAGCATTCAGTATCACCATGGCTGTGAAAGTAGCCAGAGACAGCAACATCACAAAAATCTTGAGCTTGGGCATGGAGTCCATTTTACCCTGAAAAAGGATAAGAGATTTTGAGTATACTAACATATGCTTCATTTTGTTCTCCAATTCCGAATTTGTTTTAGTAAAAGAAATGAGGCCCCAGTTTTAGCTGCTGACTTGTGTTGGTATTTTCACTTCTTCTCACAGCAGTATTCAGGAACCATGAAGATGTGGCACTGAGGGACACGGTCAGTGGGCATGGTGGGGATGGGTCAGTGGTTGGACAAAGTGATCTTAGTGGTCTTTCCCAACCTTTGTGATTCTATGATTCTTCATGAATTACCTGCTCATCCACTGGCTATCAAAATAATTCCAATGCTTTAGCAGGTCTTCAGAACTCTGTAGATTATTAGTTCTATACACAACATCTTTTCAGCTTCATAAGTAGTGACTTGAGCTCTCCCAAGTGATCTCCATTAGTAAAGACTTTGTTCTATCAAGGAAAAGTTGCATAAAACTATGTGTACACGCATCCATAGCATGAGCAATAGCTTTATTTCCCCTCACAGCCCAGCACTTGAGCTGCCTTTTCTATACAGAGACACTTCAGTGCCTCCTAGGGTTGGCAGAAATAACAACGGAGCTACTCAGCATCTAACTCATAAATTCCATTTCCCACTTCAGTGCATAGTTTTACAGTTCTGGGCTTTTTATGCAAGTCAGCTGCATCCACATACAGCAAAAGCAAGCGGGAGAGGAAGTTTTGTAGGAGACTGAGTTTTCTGCTAAATCCATGAACATCTTTCCTACCCAGTTCCATCTAAACAGAAAAGGCCCATTCGTTTTCATGAAAAACTTGTGTGTGTGAACTCAACTCAGGATATCCCGATGAGATTTATGGTAGACAAACCTCCAAACAACTTACTGTCTTTAACAGAGGTATGCTGAGCTAGCAAATTCTGAGAAGGAAAATCCATTTGTAGTATCAAATATGTATTTCCTGACGCAGGAAAACCTAACCTACAGATTTCTGAAAGCTCGGGAAATACAGCAGAGGAAATATCACTGCGTGCTTGCCCTGCTCTTCTGTTTTTTTTGCTTGAATACTGATTGTCAGACACTGAGTCAGTATTCAGGGCTGACCGTTCCTTCCATATCGCTGCCCAGCCAAGTCTACGTTCTCCTGACGGTTCTGTAATTGAATTTGGCACCACATTTTTTTTTTATTAGCATATTTGGAAGAGACCTGACTACACAGCTTCAGAGAAACTTGTGCTTGCTTAGGGAAGCCCAAGAGGAAAGCATTATTTTACCCCCTGTCAATAGCTTCACCACCCATCTCTCACCTCCTGCCTCCCTCTAACGCACGGCTGGCAATGAAAGCCTGCAGTATTTCCCTGCCTGCAGTGACCAGCCACAGACGCCCTTTAGAAGGACAAGAAATGTTACTCACGACGATCCGCTCAGCGCAGCGCTGTGGCAGCACCTTACTGCCGTAGTTCAGCCACCACGGGCACTGAGGTCTCCTCTGCTTGAGCCAACCTACAGAGCTTTTACAGAACTTCCAGCAGATCAGCACCGGAGCATTATTTTCGGAAATCACGGTGGTTAGGAATGCTTTCTGAGTTGCAGCCTCCGATTGGCTGCAGCTTCCTGAAAGCAAACACTTATGCAAGAGAAATACAATTACTTAACAAGGGACTTTTATAACAGCCCAAGCGATGCATGTTGCAAACTGGATGACAGACAGAAGCTAAAGAATGCCCGCTGTGTCCTGCTTTGTGCTGCCACAAGGAAGGAATAAGCACACCAGGGCTCAAAAAAACCAAATCACACTCCTGGGAGGGAGGGAGCAGGAATCACCTCCACCTGCATCTCCACCTCCTACAGGGCTGTAGTCACCTCAAATCCTCTATCTCCCTGTTGTCAATTGAAAATGTGCTTCACCACTGAAGCACCATTTCTAATGTGCAACTACAGCACCTATCAAGCTGGCAGCACAGCAGTAGATCCCCAACCATAAGGGCAGTGGGTAAAGTAGCACCAAGCACTGAGGTGTTGTCATCTGTTTAGAGGCAACATCATGGGGTTGAGAGTGAATCCTGCTTGGGATTCCTTGGGTTTTTTTGGGGGGTGGCAGGGAAAAAATAAACACAAGAACATGGATGTGCATGGAGTTGGCTGTGGGAAAGAACCAAGAATCCAGCCAGCACTCCTGCCCTATGTTATCAGTGCAAGCCTGAGGTCCGCCCTCTGAAGGTATTTTGATGATGAAACGAGAAGCTTCAGTATGATTCAAATCAGAGAATACACACTGCTCAGAAAAGCATATATTCCATACACACACACACACACTTTCACTTATCAGACAGTCCAAATCACCCCAGCATGATGTCAGGCATTCCATTTCCATCCAGTGAACGATTGAAGTTCTTTACAGCACAGTCAGCTTTATCTTACATGTGTTGCCAAGGCACAGCTGATCAGTTAGATGCATATTAATATGAATCCAGGGCAACTTCCATGTGCGGAATTTGCTGCCCCATGTTCTTACTGGTTATTACACAACGAGTTTTGGTGACAGATTGTGGTGTCATCATACCAGTAACCTTGTCCTCTTGCCACAGTAAGCTAAGCACAAACTACAGACTCATATTCTGGGTTGTAAAGAGTTATTTCTCTAAAAGAAATTGCAACACAGGTCTTGGATAAAATATTCAGAGTGATTCTGTCACGCAGCTCTACAGATATCCCCCAAAGTATGTTTTTAAAGTGCAGAGGAATGTGCTCAATGTTTATAAATGCATGAGTTAAAACTGAACAGCTCTTGCTTCACCAGGCTGCACAGCATTCCCAGAAGAGGGAATTCTCAGTACAGCTGCAGCTCTAAGGTACCATACCACCAGACTTCCCATACAGAAGTGCCCTACCTTTCTGGTGTAGTTTCACAGGGAGATGTCTTAGAGCTCCACTTTCCACCTGGGTTTCAACTGATAATCTTTGCCAGCCTCTGGAGGAAGAGTGTTATTTTCAGACGAGTGTGATAAATGCCATTACACACACACCAGCTAAGAAAGAGCTGTTTGTACACATATTTACAGACAGAAGGACTTGAGGTGATGGCCTCCAGTTGTGTCATGGGAGGTTCGGGTTGGGTGTTAGGAAATATTTCTTCTCAGAAAGAACAGTGATGCAGTGACACAGGCTGCCCAGGGAGGTGGTGGAGTCCCCATCCTTAGAGGTGATCAAGGAACACAGAAATATGGCACTGTGGGACGTGGATTAATGAGGAAATATTGGTGATAGGTGAAATTCCAGTTCACGTAGAATGGCTGCTATGGGACCACACTCAGCTGTTGCTGCCCTGTGCAATAGAAAGCCATGTAAGCATTTACAGAGTGCAGAGCAGATTTGGCACTGGAATTAATGCCCTGCTGACAAGAGGAAGTTCTCTTTCAAACATGAATGCTCCTGCTAGCAATTGAAATAAAACGTGATGAGCACAGACAGCCTGAGTCCCAGTGCAGAACACACAAGGAGGGAGCCAATCACTTCCTCACTACAAATACCACAGCAGAGACCCTGTCCTCAAAATAACCTCATTTGGCATTGTGCAGGAACTGAAACAAGTTCATTTTTGGGCAGCTCACCCACTTAATGGCACACAGGGTCGTTAGCAGGGAGCTCCGGAAAGCAAAGCACCTGACAAGCCACTCAGCAGGCACTCTCCCTCACCACAAAGGCTAATGTTATCTAGGACAGAGGTGTTTCTCTCTTATCAGGTGATCAGCCCAACGATTGAATAAAACCGGTGCCAGGAGGGCAGTTCCATCCCCCTGTAGCCAAGAGACTCAGAATAAAACCACCTACGAGAAGCTCACAACACAAAAGAAGCGCCTTTTGTTCCCATCAACAGCGATAGGTCTAAATCTCCAAGGCATTCTGTGCGCTCCCACTCCAGTTTAATCTTTGCAGCCACTTGCTTTCAATCCAGACTTTTCCAAACGCCCTCGCCAACCCATGAGTTCTAATTGGAAATCATTTTCAGGCTAGGTTCTGCAAACATTGAGAATCAAATGTACTAATCTTCCAGCAACAGCTCAAGCATTCTAACCCCGTGGTGGGTTAATCTGGGTGTCTCCAACGGCATGGATTAGCCCTGCTGTAAAGCTGGAAGCAATGGGATTTGACCACATGAACCAGGATGGCACACAGTGGAGAGGATCTGCGTTAGCAACTCCCTTCGGGTATTTTAAGAAGGAAAATCTGCTTTTTATTATTGCAGAATGAAAGAGATCCAGCCTCTGGCAGCAGGGCACAGGCTCGGGGGGGGGGGGGGGGGGGGGGAGTAAGAACAGCTATAGAAATCCACTGTGCATTGATTTTCAGCCAGACTTCAAAATTCATCAGCTGACCTCCATCAAGACTTTTGCTCCAACTCTGAAACGGTTACAGTGCTGCTCTTGATCCAATAATGTGGCAACTTGACTTTGCCATTAATACTCCTTCCAAATAGCAGTTTTGCAGTACAGTTATCTGATTATTTTTTTTTGTAAGGCAACTGAAATACATATATAAAATGCTATCCCATGGAGAGATTCCACCTCCTACATCAACCTTTAGCAGAACTGGAACGTTTAGTTCTACCACCATAGTAAATCAGTGCAACAAGAACTCAGAGCAAGACCCGAGAGAGGGGAAAGGCAATTTTCCTTTAAACAAGCAAAAAAAAGTAAAGCCAATAAGTTGATTCTACCTCCTCCCACCCTTCTATCCAAATACTCACAGGCATCTCTTAGAAGTGGTCTGGCCAGGATCACTTGAGGACAACAGCATTGCACCCTCACTGCATGTCCTGCTCCTGGTTGGGAACTCCAATGGATTTCTTGAGGTCTCTTTTACACTTTCACAGCAGATGCTGTGCTGTGGTGCTTCATTGCCTTGCCCCACCCCCTCAAATTCTTAGGACTACTTGTCCTTATCTGGATGCTTCACAGCTCCACCACCTCCTTATTTTGTTATCTTACCTCTAGAATTTCGGATTGTTCTTCATTCTGTCACTTGTAGGAAACACAGAGCGCTCTGCAGCAATCAATACACGCTGCTCTCATGTTTTTCTTACCCTCACTCACACATCTCAACTCACACCAGTATGTGCATTACTGTTATTACACTGTTATTGTCCGATAAAGATAACGCACCCTGAAAACTTCTAATTTTCTGTATTCCGGGGTGAGGAAAAAAAAACATTTTGCCCATATATTACACAGCTTCTGGCTGCCCTGTTGTAGAGTTTGAAGAATTATTGAGGCAAGTTGCAGATAGTAGTCCTTCCGACCAGAGTTCTTACATCAATACTACTGTGTGAGTCCATTCATGTCTTTCCCACAACTCTCACCCTTCAACATCCATCTTTTCCCTTACGTCACTTCTTATCATTCCATACAACAGCCACATACCCTTCCTTTCAGTAAAAAACACAATAACAATAATAAATAAAACAATAACAAAAAACCCAGCCTCTACTTTCAAGCCTCTGTAACACAGAGGAAAACATAGCAACGTCAACAGAGCAGCAAGGTCCCAAGCTGCAGCAAACAAGGATCTACCCAAATACAACAGCCATAGAAATAAAGGAAAGAAGTTACATACCTTCAAAAGGCCTCAGGCATGCAGAGACCTCCAGCAGTATTGCCCTCACCTCCACTGGAACTCAGCTGTGTGGTGGTGCTCAGGGGTGGATCCTGGCTCCAGCTGTCGCTCAGATGCATTGCATACACCTGAGCTCCCCTGGTTGCCCTGCCTTCCTAGCAGATACTCAATCACTGGTTCAAGATGTGACTTAGCGTTTCTGCACCATTTTTCAGCCTCCAAATCTAGCTTGTAAACACAGCATCCAAAAACAGACTTCAAAAAATAATTTCAGTCCTTCAGCTATTCTCTGGTTTCCGTGGTCAGGCCTCCAACAAAAGATTTCCAAAAAAATGTCATCCCTCCTGTGGTTTCCATTCTTCATTCTCCAGTTTTTCAACTGTCATTGTTCAGCTTCCATTGCTCCACATGCAAAAAATGGCATCCAATTTTTCAACCATCATCCTTTGGCTTCCATTCCCAGACCTCCAATGGACAGCATCTAGAAAGTGTCTCTATTCTGCAGGCACCATTCTTCAACCTCCATAAAACAGCCTCCAAAAATGAATTCCATTATCTGGCTTCTAATTTTTCAGCCTCCATTCTGTGGCCTCCAATTGTTTCCATCCATCAGCCTCTGATTTTTTAACCTCCAAAAGATATTCTCTAAGAGTGCCTCAACTCTCCAGCATCCAGTTTTTCAGCTGCCGTTCTTCACCTTCCATTGTTGGGCCTCAAATGAACTCTAAGAACATCCTTCATTCTGCAGGCTACAAAAAATGGCATTCAATTTTTTTGGCCTCTGCTCTGCAGCTTCCAGCTTTTTTAAACTTCCATCCACTCTTCAGCTTCCAAAAAACACTGCATCTCAGAGCACGAAAATGTTAATCAATTGTGCAACTCTTTCAGTCAGAAAAATAAGACAAAACACCAGTTTCCTCCTAAACTTCATTAAAACCAGACCTTTTGTACTCCAGCTTCTCAGAAAACGAACTAAGCCTGAGGCAAACAAGGAACAATGGAAAACTGCAGCAACAAGGGAAAACAAAGAAGAAAGTTTGGTGAGCCATAAGTGCAGAAGGGGAGATGGAGCAGGAAGCAGAGGGCAGACATAACTACAAATGAGGCTGTCATTTTTGCCTACAGTAGATGAAGACACATACATGCCCACCCACGTATCTTTATCCCCAGAGAGAGCCTTCCAGAGTCACGCAATGGACTGTATTCTCATTCAGATTGGAGGCTGACTATGCCTGTGGAAAGCCAGCTACAGACGGGGCTCTGCATCTCGGGGAGAGGTGAAACAGCTTCTCACAGAAGGGTTTTCAGCCAGCCGAGGTCTCTTGCCACACCACACAGTCCTTGAGACCTGCCCACTCCTGAGGCATAGGTGAGGTGCAGTTCTCAAGGCAGCTGGTGATTCAGGGAACCTCCATTTTGAACTGCTGCTGCTCTTGAGTAGGCTCATCCTTGGAATTGGCTCTTCCTCGCTCCAAGAAAAGACATAGAGGCTCTGGAGAGTGTCCAGAGAAGGGCAATGAATCTGAGGAGTCTGGAGCACAAGTGTTATGGGGAGTGGCTGAGGGAACTGGGATTGTTCAGTTTGGGAAGAGGAGACTCAGAGGAGACTGTATGGATCTTTACAACAGCCTGAGAGTAGACTGTTGGTGACACGGTTGTAAGCCTCTTCTCCCAAGTAACAGTGATAGGACAAGAAGGAATGGCTTCAGGTTGCACCGGGGGAGGTTCAGGCTGGGCATTAATAAACATTTGTCCAAAAGAGCAGCGATGCAGTGGCACAGCTGCCCAGGGAGGTGGTGGAGTCACTGCCCCTGGAGGTGTTCAAGAACCGTGGGGATGTGGCACCAAGGGACGTGGTTTAGAGCAGTCACAGGTATGGGTTGGTGGTTGGACTAGGTGATTTTAGTTTGGTGTTTTCAACCTTAATAATTCGTTGATTTGATGATTCTGTGAGGGACTGGAGTTTCTTCCTCACATGGCATTGCCCTAAACCTAACACTAACCCTAACAATGACCCCTAATTCTAACCCTAAATCCTAACCACAATTCTAAACCTAAACCTTAACTCTAACCATAACCCTAAGCTCATCCTAACCCTGACCCCTAACCCAAAAAACACAAATGTCAGAATACACAAGTCACTTCTTCCTCAAACTGTGCACCTTGGCAAGGCAGCATCAACCCTGCAACATCAGCCTCTTTTCATATTTCCTTCTGAAGACCAAACTCTGTATTGTCTTTGTCCAAATACCCTTCAGGGTTACCACAGTGTTACCTTCTGCAACTCAATCTTCAAAGCCATGCTTGCCCTTCCTCTTCTCTTCCTCTCTACTAATTAATTTTTAGTGAAACTTACGCTGTTAGCAGTTTTGATCAGGCCTGATTATTTTGTTGGGGCTTGTCTACAATGAAGCTCTGTAGTGCCATCACTGCAAGCTTGCTCTCACGCCTAAGAAGCTCTCAGAGCTCCCAGTTCATTGGATAATATGACAAGATCCTTTCCTTCATTTGTTGTTTTATAAATAAATATATAAATATTGAACAGAGACAGAAAGGCTGTCTCTGCAGTGCAGACCAGATCATTTTCAGGCAACATAATCTGTCAGCGTACCAAGTGGCCTGCAAAGCTCTGATGTAAAAACAACAGTAATCTCACTTTGAAAACTACCAGTAAGTGACTGAGAGTCATAAAGAATAGAATTGGGGCTCGTATTAATTACTGAAAGACCTGCTCCAACTGCAGATGCTTTCTCTGAGAGACTTCACCAGCAGTGTGAGAATGAGAACGTACTACTTTCCACCTTTAAAAATAGGAATTGCACACTGGAAAGTACAAACCAAACAGTACTTTTTCCCCTTCAATGTGAAATAGCCTGCACCTGATGTGCAAGACAGCTTTTCTTCCTTCTGAAGTCCATTTGATCCACTACAACAAGGACAGTCTTCTTTCCAGTCTATGGTATTCATCCTGTGCAGTAAATGTAGTTCAGAATTAGCTGCTACCGTAATAAAACAAGGTAATAACTACATCTACCATTCATCGTGATATCAGTGCAGGTTGTAAATAGCCTCTGATTTTACTCACAATAAAAAGAGAGCTTGCCCAACTAGAGAAAGCTACTAAGCCTAAGTAAAGCTCTTGAGCCATGTAAGCATCCTCCAAGTACACATCTCTCCAATTGGTAGGATTCAAACAAAAGGAGAGCCCTGGGGGACACAGCATGGTAATGAAAGCCTTCTTTTGGAACACACTACACAACAGAAAATGGAAGCAATTGAAGGAAGAGAATTTCAGTCTTGCTGGAAGAAGAGACTTCTCATTATGACTGTTTCACAGAACTCTTCATACTGCGAGCAATTAAACTATGGGAGCACACCTTACACACACCATACTGAACAAACTCTGTTTCCAAAGGCAGTCCCACCTGCCAGATACATCTTTTATCCCTCAAACTCTACAGCCAGCAAACAGCAAAGGAAATTAATATTTTAAAACAAAGGCAATACCTCAAAGCCCCAGCAGATACTCCTACCTGCACTGCCCTTGCCATCAACAGGAGAACAGCCAGAGATGCCAGCAGGATTCTGCAGGTACTGATGGCTTGCTCAGATCCTGCGTTATGTGGATCCTGGGATACGCAGCACCAAGGCAGCCCTGTTACATTTCTGCCCTCTGAAGCACCAGTGGAAGTCAGACCTATGCTCACAAGGGCACTAGTTTTGTAAAAGGAATATGCTTGGCAAAGAGGGTTTGTGTGCTGCTGTGTGGAGCCAGGGGTGGGGGTCAGTGATGCTCATGGGACCCCTTCCAGCTCAGGATATTCTGCGATTCTATGAGTTAGCACAAATGTTTCAGAGCAGCTCTCATCCATAGCCCTTCAAGAATAACTACAGAAATAACAAGAAAACCAGGATAAATTCCAAGAATAAATGATAATTTCCAAGAATAAATAATAATTTCCAAGAATAAAAGAGAGAATAGAAATAAAGACCTAAAAACCAGTAGGCGTGAGTCCTCACCTAACTGAAAGAAACAACACCAGTGGATAGCGAGGAGAGGAACAAATGCAGGAACCCTATGGTAGGCAATAGAGAATCTCAACAAGCCTTGGGCAGATGATACCGTGACAGGTTTCTCTATTTCTTCTTTCGAGGGCATAAATCAATTTGTGAGCTTAAATCTAGACCTTTTCCCCAGGGAAAAATACTAAATGAGGTGAATTCTGAGACAGATACAAGCAGGACAAAACATGCACACACGTATACCAGGAGGATAAAGACAAGAAGCTGGAGGAAGGGCTGTGCTGTGTTCTTCAAATGGAGCAGTTGCAGCTGGGAGGTTTCTTCCCATCACATACAGCAAAGCCACACAGCGGACAAGCACAGCCCTCGCCGACCCCTCCTCATGCTCTGTGCCAACTAGGGCCAGTGACCACCAGCCCTTTGCTCATTCCTGCTGGCTGACACACAGTTTGGGGAACTGGTGCTGGAAGGCAGGGCAGTCTGAAGCTGTACCTCCTCTCCTTTCTGATTTAAAACGCTGCATCCAAAAATGAAAAGCTTTTTCTCTCTGCCATACAGAGCTCCGCCAGAGCTGCGGTAGGGAAGATCTCTGGTTTATTCCTGCAAGCATTTTCTCCTTTTTTTTTCTTCTTTCTTTCACCCACGCCCTTTCACAGCACTTCTTTTGGCATCCCAGAAGCATGGAAAAAATCCCTCCTTTACGTAGCAGTACTTTTCAGATCCCCAAGGCAGCCCACCTCCCTCAGAAAGAAAACAAGCAGGACATCCACTGACGAGCTCGGGAAGGTCACATCCATCTCTCCTCCCCCAGATTCGGGCTGCCCTCTGCACCCTGCCCAACTGCTCATCATCAGAAGAGTTAACAAGGACGATGCCGGTAGGTGGTGTCCAAGAATAGCTGCTGCTCTGCAGTGCCAGTGGAACCTGTGCTGCACCAAGGGCTGCCCTGCACGGCTGGTGGGTGCGGGCAGCTGCGGCAGCACTGCGTTTGCTGCACCTTCTCTGTGATGGCTGCTGCCTTCTTCTTCCAGTCTTCAGGCTGCTTTCTACAAATAAGCACCTCTCTTCAGACATCTCTCCTTGGCAGGAGGTGGCTGGGGGTCACATCAGGCTGTTGCTGTAAGAGGAGCCAGAGTCCCCATTTCTCTCTTTAAGCACTTGAGGCAAAAAACATCCCGGGAATGCTAAATAGAAGACATGAACATGGACAGGTGTGTATGCAGCATCTGAAAATATAAATGACCTCTTCAGCTTCAACCAGTGAAGACATAAAGTACATTTAAACCTGCTGGAGTATCCATCCAGCAGGAGCAGAGGCATCCACCACGAGCATCCCTGTCCTGGAGAACACAGAGCAGTGGTGTAACTAGATGTGGCTTGTGATTTATTGGCCATAGAGGCAGAACTTTTGGGTTGGGAAGGCAGGGCTGGGAATGTGTGAAATTCTTTTCTCTTTTGTTTTTCCTCTACTGCTGGGAAAATGGGTAGAGGGGAGTGACCAGCATCGCAGGAAAGGCTTCTTTACCTTCTTGTCACCAGCCACAACGGTTTTCGGGGCTCTTCCGTTTGCTCTCCTTCAGTCTGCTGTGAGAAGCGGCCCATGCTTGGTGCTTGGCCTAGCCAAATCCGACCCTTCTAAAAGTCAGAAGTCCTCCTTTATAAGAACTGTGGAGGAAAACCCCCTTCAATGCACTGGTGTACTGGTGCACAGTGCACTACTGTATTTCCTGCCCCTACATTACAGTGCTCTGGCCAGTTCCCTTTCTCTTATCTTGTGTTTCTCCCATGTCTTCCAGGGACAGCCTGCTCTCCACAGAACACTGTCTGGCCCATTCTTGCTTGCCCTTAAGTTTTAGTGGGGTAAAAATGACAGCTAAATAAGCTGAGCAAACACTAAACAGCTCATCTGCTTGTGGCTGGAACCACAACCCGTCATTCATATTTGCAGGTATCACTGTGACACCAGTCACACCTTGCCACAGTTGTACTTCCTCCCATTCTCATCAAAAGCAGGTACTGACCATGGTGTGAGCAGCATGCTGCCTGCTGACCCTGCTGAAACATGTTATTTGAGCCAGGGGTAGAAATATGTTCCTGTTTTTGAAAGCCTCACTTTGCTGCAATGTGATGAGCCGTCAGTAAAAGCTAGAAAAACCTCATCCTGAGCATTTTAACGTGGTTTGCTTCCTAAAGATAGATAAATGAGTGCAGACACATGCTACTGTGCTCAGGGAACCACAGGGAGAGCAGTCTGATCTGCTGCAAAAGCTCAAGGTCAGATTTTGACCCCAATAGGAAAAGGATGTCACTGAGGTAGCAGTGAATCCCTCTGACTAGCTGAGACGACTTCTATCACAGCTATACAAAAAAAATGGTAAGCCAGATGGGTGGAGAGACCTCCAGAGAGCCTGCAGAGATGCCACAGGCACCTACATTTCAGAGCTTTTATGATAGCTGGTAGTGCACAGGGAGGAAGCAGAACTGTGCAGCTCTGCACCAAGGCTGCGTAGGCACTGAGAAAGCAGAGTTTGAATGTAGCTGGCCTGGAGTCAGTGAGAGGGGTGATCCTTTTCTCTGCTTTGACACCACTTACTTAGAACACATCACCATAATGCCATCCTTCTCTGTTGTCAGTCTTTGGAGAGAGCAGCTGCTGAATGCAGCCTTTGAAGAAGCAGAGCCTCGCTTATCTCATCTCTCACCTCTCTGCACAGCCTCTATTTCAGGCACGTGGCACTGCTTCCAGGAACAAGGAATCGCCTGCTGCAGGCCTTGGTGGCCACAGGTGCTGCTGTGGCTGGTTGGAAGCCAAGGGTCAGGTCGGAACACAAATGACACAGGCTGCAAAGAAAGAAGCCCAAGCGGATGGTGCTTGGTGTGTGGTGCTGCGGCTTCATCCCAGAGCACTGAGCTCAGCAACTGGGATGGCAGCAGGGGCTGTCAGCAGAGAGCAGCTGGGTGGGCGATGTGTGGCAACTGTCCTGTCCTGCAAATGAGGACAAACGACGAGGAACAAGCTGATGTCTCAGATATACAACATGTAAGCTCCCGGTGCTGGCCCAGGTTCACTGAACACCAGACCAAAGGCTATAGGTGTATCTCACAGACACCTGGCTTGTCTCCCCTCTATTCAGGTCAACACAGCTTTGCCAAATCGGGACTGTTTGTCTCATTAACCCTACTACAGTTGCTACCTAACAGAGATGGCAACAAGATCCAGTGTCTAGGGCATAAAGGGAAGTTGGGAGAACTGGTTTGCGTTCCCATCTCTGCTACTGATTTGCTGCACATCCTTGAGCAGGTAATTAAGTTCAATATGCCTCAGCTTTCCCCACTTTAGAGCTGTGATAATTACGTTTATCTCCCTTTGTGAAGAACAAGGGCTTGGTGACATTTGGATAAAAGCCCTCAAAGAGCCGAGTGTTGTTGAAGTTAGCTGTAATAACCACGGCCCTCCTTGAATTTGTAAAGGTTGTCCTGTTCCAGCGACTGCTTCATAGATGAGGCATTAAAAACAGGAGTGTAATTACGGAGTGACTCCATATCCTGCTGCAGGCTCCTTGCATTGCATTCATTGGGCTAACCCCAGCTCACCTAACGCCTGCTGGTTGCCTTGCACAGGGAGATGTTGGTTTTGCAATGACATGACTGTCGCTGCAAAGCAACCGTGTTTTTGTCACAGTCTGCTGCTGATTAAAGAGCACTGTAACAGCTTTTAACTTCTGAAATAACAGTGCAAAGCACTAAGTTACAGGGAATTCTGGCATTGCATAAATGACCCTTTTTCAGAGCAAGGTAAAAAAAAAATAACCTATTGCTCTTCAAAGATGTTTGGTCCCTGGATTTCTCTTTAGCAGCATAAATTTTGAGAGCTCTACAAAGGAAATAGCTCAAGTGATACTGATATTTACAGTGATGAGCCTCTCTAAGTTTCACTTACAGGACCAGTAGGGAAATCCTACCCCTTACACTATGCATGAGCTCATTTCACAGGCAGCAAGGACCATGCTTCATTTTCTATGCCAGCTCCTGAAAGCTTACCAAGACAGAGGCAGAACTCACTGCTTTTGCTGCTGATTGATATTAACGTGTGAGCAAGCTATAGCCTCTACATCAACAACATCTGAACCTATGGTAATAAGTTAAACAATGCCAGGGAACAACCTTGAGCCCTGGGAGCAGATCTATACTGTTATATTCTGTAGGAAAGTGCCTGGCCTGGTTTGACCCAGGGCAGCCAGCAGCTCCCAGGCCAAGCCTGGGTTAACAGCAGGAGTCAGCACAGGGCACAGGCTGCCCTCAAAGCAGATTTTGTATGTATTCTCTGTATGGGAAGCAGAGAGAGGTTTACCACGTGTACAAAATCCCAGTGGGGCTGCAGGATGGGACCTACATCTCCATCACATTTTTAGACTCAAAGAAAGGAGGCACACGGCAGAAAGGGTTAATGGCACAGGTCAGTTGTGTCTTGTTCCAGAAACAGGGAGTGACTTAAAAGCCCCAAAAGAAGAGGGAAGTGTCTGCATTTGCAAATGTGTGCAGGTCTCTCCGGCTGTGAGTGCATACATGCACATTCAGGGGGAAAAACCTCCCAAGAGAATCACAGAATATCCACCACCGGATTACAAGGAAAAGAGATGCTGAGATCTTTGAATGAATTACTTTCAGTGAATCACTGTCGCAGCTTAAAGCCATACCAGCATTTCCAGAAAAACTTTCAGTTATGTAAACAAATGTAAAGAAAACAAACAAACAGCCAAGAACATTTGAAGATAAAAGGCTTGAGATAATAAGATGAAAAACGTTCGTAAAGATGTAGAATCTGCGCTTCTACAGAGCTTCCACACTCATAGCTGAGTTTCTATAAAGTACTTCAGCTCCAAGCTGGTGGACCCAGTTTAAGCCTGTGGAGCAGATAATCCTGCCATGCCCCACCTCATTGTGCTGCCTTTTGCTCAACAAAGCACAGAGATACTTCTACAGGTGATGCCATGTCGGGGCACTGGTAAGCATGTCAGAAGGATTCTCCCTGCTGAAAGCAATCCTTATTTGCTACTGCACTATCACTATTGTAACGCTGCACATACATTATCACCAGCCAGAATAATAAGCAAAAAAATGCATTGTCTTCCCTATGAAGTTTTCCCCTAACAAACGTTTATTCAGACCCACTCTGAATGTTGAAAATATTAAAGGGTCTTTGAGAGGAGTTCACACGCTTAGATACGGCCGAAACAGAGGAGGGGAAAAGGAAAAGCCTGTGCAATTACAGATACGGGCTGATGCATTTCAAGACAAACATTTCAGCCTGAGAAGCTCCTGCACAGATCACTGGCTGCCAGAGGGGCCATCTGCCAAAACTCTTCTAAAATTCAGCTGAGGTTGTAGGCAACCAGTAAGAAAATGTCTCACATGGCAGCGCAAACCTCTGTTATCCCAACACAAAACAAAGGCAGGATGCAAATGAAAGCCTTGCGTAGCCAGCTGGAAATGAACCCTTGCCCCCTGAGCCTGGATGCAATCCACTGAAGTGTGAGACAGGAGGGGACACACGTGCGCTCATTCTTGAGCTTATGCATAGTGAAAATCTTGCTCGCAAGTTCTGAAACTGTTGCAACCATACTGAAGATCTGGCTGAGTTACATAAGGCTTCTGCCACGTCAGAGCTGATGGAGCAGGACCTGACGGTGTCTCTGGCTGCAAAGCCAGGGCTTTAAATACTGGCTCTGCTGCTGGCATCCCGGGAAACCCTGGTGAGTTGTGATGTCAGCTGGTCTGTTTCAAGGCTGTAAAACTAAACTGAGTGCTTCCTGTCCCCTTCCACTTCTGCCTATGGGGACTCTGTGTAACCCTGAAACAAAACTCCTGACGGAGCATGCTAATTGCTTGGCTTTTTTCCCCCTCCACGAGACTTTCTATGCCCTGAAGATCTCTTCTGTTACAGGAGCCCATATCAGCCTGCAGTGATGCTATTTCCAAAGAGGAAAGGAGCCATGTACTTTCCAAAACAGAGGGTTTTTTTTTTCCTGGATTTCCTGACAGATATTCTTCTTGTCATCTGTTTGCATGGAAATGTCTTCAGGGCAGAAGGCTTCTGTGTTGCCGGTTCTACCGTGCATTCTGTTGGTATCTATCACACAAAAAAAGTTGTTTTTAATTAAGACAGGCTGAGCAGGGATGGTGCCCTATAGCTGCAGTGGGCACTGTGCCCAGGTGAGTGGGAGGTGAGACTGGCAGTCTGGAGACAAGCTGAGGATCTCAGAGGTCAAGCAGGGGATTTCTCTCCCTCCCATTGGGTATTTACACCGTAAGCAACAGACCTCCTCCCTGTGCTCCTTCTATACTCCACAGATTCTTCCAGGCCACGGTTCATCCCTACCTAAAAGGGGTGTTGGAAATACCAGATTCTTGACTTTGCAGCAGTTTTTATCTTTATAAAGGGAGTCTCAATATCAAGCTGGAGGTGCCTGAGCTGAAGGTTGTGAGATGAGTCTGATTCTAACTCACTTGACCCTTCTCAGCTGCCATTTCCAATGGTGATGGTGGGGGTATATTTGAACTGGAAGCCTGTGAATGAAAAACAGTGCCAAGCTTGTTTTATTTACAGTTACATTCAATTACAGGACCAGCTTTCCCAACATATAAAGATAAAACTTGCTCTCACTAGCATAATTTATACTGGTTCCCATAACCCAAGCATTTTTATGCCAGAACAACCACATACACCTCTACTATGCAAGTACTTTAACATTTAAACGCCCCAGAACTGTCATTAAACATAACTTTCCCTATGTAACACTGCTCCACAAAAATCATTTCTAAAGGAGCTACACCCTAGGAAAGAGGATGAGATAGAAACCCCTGTTGGACCGCACAGAAGGAACATGCACGAGTACCTTGCTGACACTTTGTGTTGTAGAAACCCCACCAGGTTAGGAAGCGAAATTAAATACAAAAAAGAAGCTATCCAGCTGTTCTCTGGCACAACACTGAGGGGATCAATGAGATAGAGCTGCTTTGATGGAAAAAAAAAGCTTGGTGCAGCACCACTGTCACTATATATTGATGCAGAGTGACCGCAGGGTTTGTCCATTTAACCAGCCTACCACTTTCAAAATGGGTGTTGGTGTGTGTCATTTCTGCTTTTGGAAAGCTCTGATGAATTATCTGAACAATCCCCCATAAGGATGCTGAAACTGTCTGAATTATCCTTCACAGGAATGCTGAATTCAGTGCAGCTACTGAAAAAAGTGACAGGAAATGTGGCCATTCCAGGACCAGACACTCACAGGACACCAACTTGCTATTCAGGTCACAGACCCTGGGCAATATGGCAAATATGGCAACCTTGGCTTTGAAGGGCAAATGGAAAGCTTAGCAGCAGATGGTTTGGTCAGTAAATACCCTCCAGCACCTGTAGGTTAAAAGGCACACAGCTTCTTTAGGAATAGGGCATGCCAGTAGGGAGTGGCTAATAACTTTGGTATGTTACTACAAGTTAAATATGATCATTGCAAAATAGGGAAAGTATATAGCTTTTTGGCACAGATGGCCTTGGGAAGAAGGTTGTACTATGCAAGACTTTCAAGTTGTGCTTGGGAAGCCCTCTTCAGATGAGAAGAACGTGAGGCTGGGAGCTGCCTTCCAGAACTGAAACTGAAGGAGGAAGCCACAGAGAAAAGATGGGGAGATTAGGAAAAGGGAGTGACATGGGGAAGCTGGAAGGATCTGGAGGAGACTTGGAGGAGGGAAAAGCTGGAAAATCTGCTTTGTTTAGTCAGTGGACAAACAAGGCAGTTCCTCCATCAATAACAATTACTCACCTTTGACACCCGGACCCCACATTGGCAAAGGGCTTAGGTGTGGTGACAGCAACACCAACACCTCCCTTCAAAGTGCCTGGCTCCAGAAGTGGAATTCCCAATCTCCATCTACACATCTACACACCCAATATGATCTACTGGCAGGAGCAGTCACACAAAAATGGGATTTGCCAGATTTGGCAGAAGCGACCAACAAGGAAAGCAAAGCAAAGAGCTCCCCTGCCGCCTTCAAAACAAGAGGCCATTTCCTTGCTTGACTTTTCATGTTGCTTGGTGCATCAATCGTGGGGACCGGAATGTTCACCAAAGACAAAGGAGACATGGAAGTGCCATCTCCAGCCTAGCAGAGATCAAGACAGCCTCTCCTTTCAAAGCACCCACATCAGCTGAATGGAAGGAAGTATTCCCCTGGTTGTCTTGACACCAGACCATTGGGCCATAAGCAATGTAAGGCCCACGAATCAGAAAAGACTACGCAGCCCAGTAAAAAGGATATTCTCCTGGTAAGGTGTGAAGAAGAGGGCCCTTGAAGCAGCTATCCCCATCATTTGTGTATTTCCTCTAACCCTTTTGGAACAACAGTTTGCAAGTCTGAGGGACATATTAGTAACCCACAAAAAAGCCCAGTGTGAGGAGAAGAATATAAATGAAGCACTCAGGGATGTAAAACACTCAGTAGGCAACGAGAAGCCTAAGAGGCACTGGTAATGAGTGAGGGCTTTCCCCTCATCTCTCCATGAGCAACCAGACATGCAGGAAACGCACCCACTGCAGTGTCTAGTTGAAGTGTCACTCACAGCACACAGAGGGCAAAAAGAAAATTCTGTTTAGCAAGCTTACTTTCACTTGCAAACTCTGCGTTGAGGTCCTATAATTGATGGTCTTTGGTTCTTTTGAAAACAGTTTCCCAGTGCTTGATGACAGTATGGGAGAGCTAAGAGACTCACTTGTCGCACCACCGGCTCAGAGTTTGGTGCTTGGAAGATGGGCCTCAGTTTTCCTACCTGGAAAACTGAAGTACTACTAAGGCTTTGAGGTCTGCCCGTAAACAACGGCCCTGAGGCCTGTAACAACAAAAGTATGAAGAGATGCTCTAATAACAGAGATGCTAAACAGTATTATCACAGGTTGCATGATACGGTGTGCCGTGATGTTTAAAATATAAAGAAAGAAAGTCTGCTCCATTGATATATTGCATCTGAGATTAGTAATCTGAGAAGCAAATGTATTCGGGTCTGCTGGCAGGCACCACGGAAGAGACATATAAGGTAAAGAACCTGCAGGCTTTCTAGTAACATTAATCTGCATTTATATAGCACATTTCTCTTGATGATCTTGAAAAATTTATTATCAAAGCTCTCACAATGCTCCTGTGGGCTAAAAGCACAACACAGTCTCTTTGTAATTGATGGGTAACATGGACTTAATCAAGAAAAAAAGAGCTGAAGGTCAAAGAGGGTGAATGACAAAGCTAGACAGCCTACCCTGCTAACCATCTTTCCCAGCACTAGTCTGAAGAAGCAGAAAGCAGGCAGGGAAGCACTGTTAATCAGAAGATCACACTGCAAGCCATTTCAGAGCAGTTACCTTGGCCAGTAACTATCAGCTGTGCTGCACAGCTTGTAGCAAAGGTAGGCAGGCTGTTTCCTGTGCCAAGAGCTGATCTCCCAGGACAGCCCACTCAGCAGCACCCTGGGGAGCCCTGCCAGCCACCTCCACTCATGCACAACCACAGCATGGCTGCTCTCCTAAAGGAAGATGCATGACTTTGTGTCCTGGCTTCCAATGATTTTGCTCCTTCCCACCATATGAGTACAGATGCATAAATACACATTATGTCTGCTTCCCATTGGCAGATCCCTGTATGAACTCGTAGACACATTAAAACTCCAAGCACAGAAGACCTGTGGCATCCACAGCCTACCTGAAATGGGTCTGTCAAAGCTAATAAAACCAGTCTCTTATCAGCAAGCTTCAGTTTCCTGCCAAGGAGGCTGAGCAGCCACCTAAAGTGTTTTCAGAGCTCACAAATCAAGAAAGATTGAAAATCACTACTTCAGAAATTTCCCACCAAAAAGCTCATTCAGCCTCTCCTTGTCTGGGTGATGAGATGTGACAGGACCGTGCCCCGGGGCAGTATGGCTGCAGGCATAGAAGCCTTCTCACCAAGAGGTAGGATTCATCCACTGAGTAACTTCAAGAGTCTGACTTGATAGCGAGCCTCTGAGGGCTCAGAGAAGACGCAGCCACAGAGATGGAAGAGCAATTCGGAGTCATTTAGTGTCTTCCCTTGGAAAGTACTTTTCAGTAAGATGGAACAACTGTACTGAATCAACATAATGAAGATCCTTGCTGTACCACCCTTTATCTTTCAGAACTCTACAAATAAACATGTTTAAAACCACAGATCTGCAAGGTAAAAATGCTAAGTGATCGCATAGTTCCATAGGGTAAAATATCCCTCATGTTGCAATGCCAAGATACAGGTCTGTGTATGCATGCATGGGTGTATGCGTGCAAGCACACGTTACTTGTGACTCACTGGTTCATAGCACCCATGCCTGACAGAAAGGCTCAAAAATTCTCAAGCACCTTAAACTTTTGGGGAAACGGACAACAGTGCTGGAGAGCCACACTCCATCAGTGCCCTTGGTGAGGGAAAGGCCACTGGCACCTCATGGCTGCACCATCAAAGGCCAACATCAGAGATCCCTTGGACAGAACAGAAGGAAACCAGGCTTTGCTGGCTGCATGGCTGGTGGCATGGTTTGCTGCTCTCCCTGCAGTGTCACAGTGCCTCTGTTGCACCTGGAACCTGAGCCATCCTGATCTGGAGGGTTTGGAGGCTCTCGCCCAGCTCCAGCACTGACTGGCTAAGCCAGCCACTTCCCCCTGCACCTCTGCTTCCTCATCTTTGAAATGAGAATTATGACCTCTGTAAGACACTTTCATGTCCACATATGGAGCGTGCTGTGGCAAACAGACCTGTTCTCTCTATTTTAAATACCAGCTAATGTATTACCGTGTTGGTCTTTTTCCTTTTGTTTATTCACACTTGTTATTAAAAATGGAAATCAATGGACTACCTTGAAAGAAAAAAAAAGGCACAAACAAATGCTTTGGATCCGCCTCCTCTTGTAAAGATAATTATGGGAGAGAAAGCAATTTTGAAACAATGGATGGCAAAGTGCAATGCTCAGAAACTATAGGGCACAATGTATTTCTCCAAGGCTACCACTGAAATCCACCCCACGGTTCACTGTTGCAATATTCCTGTTCTCTTCCCTTTTCCGAGCCATGTACAAAACTTGCTTCCCAAATAAATTATTTAGCCCCTGACTGCTGCAATGCACAGCAGGACGCCTGTCAGAGCAAAGTGTTACTAATGGAGGATACCACACATGATCCAAAAGGGAAGATAAGTTCAGACTGCTGCAACGCCTTACTGAGAATACAGCAGGGGCAGTGAAACCCTTGCTCGATCAGCCACCCAGAGACACTGCAAAACCACACAGCACAAAGCAGAGTGTCTGTCTGTCTGTCCGTGCCTTCTCAGGAACAGCCTTCTTGTGCCAACAGCTGTGCCAAGTGAACTGGGATCACTCAAAGGCTCTGTTAGAGGATTGCAGGGCAGCCATCAGTCTCGTCTGTTCATTCAGACTTCTGGGACTAGGTCAGATGCTGACTCTGCTCCTCATGCACCCAAAGCAGCACACTGGTTTGGACCACCCAGTTACATCCAGCAAATCCACGGGGGCACTGCCCTGCCCACAAGCTCACAATTTGCTTTGCATAAAACTTTAACTGCTGGGGCTGGCAGTTAAAGTGTAAAGATGTGATTCTCACGTTCCAGGTTTCATTTGCAGAAAGCTCTGTAAAAACAGGATTAATAAGATGGGTCTATTGACTTATAAATGAACAACACTTTCTGTGGTGCCTCTAAAATAGTCAACAGCCCCCGCCCAGTCCTGCAGACCATGCAAAGTAACAGGAAGTCTCTTTGAGATAGAGCAGTCACAAATAATTTAAAACACACAAAGAAAGGCCTTCTGACATGCTGATACTTATGGGTAAAAGCCCCTTAGCAGACTTCTTCCACGTCCCCTGGAAGATGTGATGAGGATCATATGGATGATGATGTTCATATGGATCATGTTCATGAAGTGAACATGTGAGGGCACTTTAAATTCATGGGGTTGTCTTGGAAATGATGACATTTTAAAATACATATGCAATGCTCCTTTCTGATGTTAGATTTCAGTTGTAGGAAAAACAGCCAATTCTCAAACTGCTTCCCAGGTTCAGAAGATAAGAAAAAAAAAATAGCACGAATGAAAATTAAAAGCCAAGCATTTGGGAAATGGCAAAGAACTCAAAACTGAAACTGAAAGAAAAAAAGAGCTGACACCATGAGATTGGTGATAAAACAGCTGAGTGCAGATAACACCAAGGAAGCACAGGACACAGCAGGAAAGACCAGCCTCCGAGTCACACAAACACAATGTCCTGTGGGGATGCTTCCAGCTCCTGCTGCGCCTCACAGCATTAGCTCTGCCTGCCTCTGTTTGGACATTGATTCTCTGTAGAAAAGCAGAAAAACCTTGAATGTGAATAGCCTTCAACCCACAGCCAAGCTCTTATCTGACATACCTTTATGTATGTACCTTGGTTCCTGGTGCAGAATCCAGTAAACAGTCTGCAAGATAAATACTGCTGATAGACACAAGCTCTGCACCAGGGCACAGCAGTTGTGCGCAATCAAATGACTCACTTGGGCCAATCTCCTTAAACACCGGTTTACTTGATCTCTGTTACTGAGAGGCCCAGAAAACTGAGTTTTCCATTGGACTTGTGCACAGCAAGAGACTTGAAGGGCAAGGCTCAGAGCAGAATAATTCAGGAATTGACAAGAAGCAAGAAAGCCACACAAAATAAATGCCACGTTTTAACTTAAAGCTGTGAAATGATCTGTATAAACAGCAGACACTATGGACAGCCAGCTGAAAAGCGGTGCTGCTCCTGGTCCTGGATTTCCTCCTACATCCACAAAGATGTGACGGCATTAACCTGTGAAAATGCATGGGTGTTTCACACGCCCTCCCTGCACTGTCTGAACTGATAACTGTCATCTGTGCTTCCTGTAGGTGAGCATGAGAGGGCAGGTTTATGAACATTGCTGCAGGGATGTGGCACCTTGCACTTCAGGCTCAATAAGCAGTGCCAGGGGAATCTCTTTGGGTCTCTTTGATGCTGCATGGCAAGAGAAGCCCCATGTCTCCCACTCTGCTCTCCAGCCCATTGCTGGCTTCCACCAAGACCCATCCTCTTCCAAGCTCTGCCCTGGGCTCCTGCATAGGCAAATTTACACAAGGTTGAGTTTGGATTCCAAGAACTCTGTCTGATAACTGCAGTGGCAAAGTCACCAAGCTCCCAAAAAAGTAACCCCTTATTTATCAGCACCGAGGTATTTCTGAAACGAGAAACCCCTCTGGACTGTTTTGCACTTGGCTCAAGCCACTGAATCAAACTCACTGCCAGACTCTCCTGTATCACGTTGCTCAGCTCTGAAAGACTCTTAGAAAAATGAGGACTTTGGTGCTGTGCCACCCAGAAACCAAAGGAAGCTTCCATGAAACCAGCAAACACCTCTTACCAACATTGTTAAAAAAACAAAGCAAATCAAAGAGGTTGTAAGAGGTTGTACAAGTCAGCCTATAAACCCAGGCGTGAGGAGAGCGGTGTCAGTGGTAATGGGGCAAGAAAGGCAGGGTAATTACACCACACCAAAATTGCAATCATGCTGCATTCCTTCTTGGTGAAGGCCAGCTGAGAATTAGATACACCTCTTTAAATCATCACAGGGAGTGGCTGCAAGATACAAGGTGCTGGGATTAAGATGATGTTCTGGGTTTGCCAGTTCTCAGCAATGGCTTTGGTGGCTGGGCTGGGCACATTATTAGCTGTTCCCAAATGGTATTCGCACCGTGCCACTTCTTTTTAATCTTTATACATTTCTAAGTATTTCAGGAGTGTCAGGTTCCTACTGAGCAAAAGGTTGCACAAGCCCTGAACTGGATGGCAATGCCTGCCCATGAAGGTTTTTGTATTTGGACAACAAGTCAGTCTCAGTGACACCTAAGTCGTAATTATTTCAGTGGAGCACAAATATTTACCACGTTGTCTCAGCTACCACCACCAGCCCTACAAGCTCAGCCCACGGCTGAGATGAGGTGGGCAGATCTCTTCAGCTGGAGAAAGCTTCCCTAGAAGAAGCCACAGCCATCACAGCAGCACTTGGGGGAAACGCCACTCTGGATGCCTCACTCATCCCTGGTTTCAACGTCCTGGGCTGCTACAGGATGAGAAGAGAACCTGGCATAGAAACAGAAGCACACAGACCAGTCAGTGCCTGAAAAACACAGCAAGGTCCTCCCCCCTCATAGCTTCACACCACAGGTTGTTCCAGGCATTCCTTCCAAGGCCAACAGAACAAACAAGGCATTTGTGCTCGCTTGTGGAAAATGCGCCAGAAAAGACAAACACGAGGCAAAGCAGCTAGCCAAATGGCCAAGTCCTGTCACTTAATTATTCCAAAATAAAAACAGTTACACAACAAAGACATAATAATAACGACCTCTCTTCTCGCAAGAACTCATGGCACAAAGGACAGGCTGGCCTGATTTTATGTCCTATAAACTTAATCTTATCCAGTGAAGTGGCTCTCTGTACAGCCGAGGAAAAGATGATGAGTTATGATAAGAGCTCTTTGGGCATCGTGCACCACTGTACACCAACTAAAGATGAAAAAGCATATGGAGCTTTCTCTTCGCTCTTAGGCCAGTCACAAAACAGCACAGTGCAGCTGAGGGCAGAGGTGAGCAGCTCAAGGGAGCTGACAAAGCCATCAGGTCTATACCTCTGGTTCCTCGCTGTGGTGAACTCACCAATGCAGCTGGCTCACCATGGAAAGCCAACCATTTCTCACGTGTTTTGGCTGTTTATGGATTCAGTCTCCTAGCTGTATTTGAGGAGAATCCATGTCCAATTTCCATGCAGTACGGCTGACACCCAATGTTTTGGCATGAAGAAAATGGTCTGGTGGTTTTCCAAGGCCAAGACCTCAGCCACAAGGATCCTGCTCTTGCGTGCCCAGCTGTGCTGGTACAGCTGAAGAAGCCAGGGCTTCCATACGTGACATCCAAAGAGACTTACGCGCAAACATAAGCTCTGATGAGGCACCTCCAGCTGGGCATCCGGAGATGAAAACATCCCCAAATTAGTGGACACTACTGAAAAAGTAACCAAGCATCCGCACAATTGCACAATCTTCACTTACTCTCAGTAGCTTTTATTTCTTGAATGGCATCACCTAGCGATTGGGAGCGTTTCCCAACAGATACGCTCGGTCATATTGAAACCCCAAGTATTGCAATGACTGAGCTTCTTCCACAGCACATTAGGAGTAATGAGTAATTAATCCTCACGGCGGCGGAGGGATGGACGGTGACATTCATCCACCTGGCCCGACGCGTACGGCGGGAGGCAGGAGGCACGTGCACGGTTCCGCGTCACGTCGCCAGAAGGTCGTTCACGCCTCCAAATCCTAAATGCGAGGAAGCCAGACCAGACCCTCACCCCCAGGGCCCTAAGCCCATCGGCTGCACCACCACGGCGCTCCTTCGGGACGCGTCACTCGCGCTGCGGTGAAGGCGAGGGACTCCTCATCCCGCCGCGTCTCTCCGCCGCGCCGTCCCACGCGGCTCAGGACTCAGGACCGCTCCGCCTCGGAGCGCTCCCCATCCCGAGGGGCGCGCGGCCCTCCCGCCGCCCCCTCCCCGCCACGGCCTCCCCCGGCCCGACGCCGCCCCCCGGCCGCCCCCTCTCCCCGCGGCTCCTCCTCGGCGGGGCCGAGACCCCGCGGGGCCGGGGCTGCGGCCGCCCCTCCCGCCCACCGCCGGCCGGGCCGCGCCGCGCCGCGGGGCAGAGCTGCGGAGCGGAGGAAGCCGCGGCATCCCCGCCCTGCCCGGCTCCCCGCAGGCCAGGGGCTGGGCTCTCCCCGCTCCCCGCCGGGCGAGGCAGCGCCGGCCACCTCCCCTTCTGCTCTTCCTCCTCCTCCTCCTCTCTGCCTTCCTACTTCTGCGCCGGCACCGCTCCGGCTCCGCCGCTGCCCCCCGAGCCGCCGGGCTTCCCCCGGAGCCCAGCCCTACCCCGCCGCCCCCTCCCCGTCCCCGGCGCCGCCGCCGCTCGCACAAGATGGCGGGGACCGTGGCCGAGCGGGACGCGCTGGTGAGTGCCGCCGCGGTGCGGGGCTGGGGGAGCGGCGGGCACCTGCGGCGCGGAGGCGGGTGCTGCCGCTGCCGTGCTGCTGCCGTGCTGCTGCCCGGGGCGCGCACCTGCGGAGGGGAGAGGCGGGGGGCCGGGAGGGGCCCTGCTGCCTCTGCCTGCCTCAGCGCTCTGCTTTCTACCTGCAGAAAATAGAGGACGGGCATTTAAACAACTCCCTGGGATCCCCGGTTCAGGCTGATGTGTACTTCCCTCGGCTGGTAATTTTTTTTTCTTGCTGCTTTCATTTTTGGACTGCTTTTAACAACCTCCCCCATTCCCACCTTCCCCCCCCCCCCCCCCCCCCCCAAACCCTCCCTCGTTCGGCTGCGCAACCGAGTGACCCGCCGCCCCTCTCCTTGACAGATCGTCCCCTTCTGTGGGCACATCAAAGGAGGGATGCGGCCGGGGAAGAAGATCCTGGTGATGGGCATCGTGGACCTCAACCCCGAGAGGTGAAACCCGCCGGGCCCGGCCGGGGGGGTGGGAGCCCACCCGCACGCACACACACACGGTCTCTCCTTTCTACAGAAGGATTATTTTTATCGCTTTAAATATAGCGTGCTGGTTTCTCCTTTGACCCATAGAGGGGGTATTTCTTTACCGGATCCCGTTTCCCAGCATTTCGCTTGAAGGAAAGGAGGACTCGCGCTGGATCACATAGGCACATATACATGCGGCACACGCACCTAGCTGTGTGCTGTAGCCGTGTCCTTTGCCCTGCACAGCTCTTTGGGCATTCCCTGCATGAGCTCTGTGCTGCTGACGGTTTCAGTGCGCTGAGAAACCAGCTGCGTTTGGGGTTTGCGTGCTGGTGTTCTGGCTGAATGAAAGCGGTTGTGTTTGCGTTGCAGCTTTGGCATCAGCCTGACCTGTGGGGAGTCGGAGGATCCTCCTGCGGATGTGGCCATCGAGCTGAAAGCTGTATTCACAGACAGGCAGTTCATCAGAAACTCGTGTGTAGCTGGAGAATGGGGAGAAGAGCAGTCGTCTATTCCTTACTTCCCATTTATACCGGACCAGCCTTTTCGGGTGAGTGCATGCCATCTCTGTTAGCATCCCCACACTTGCTTTTGGCTGCGGTGCTGATGGCCGAGTTGCTGCCATGGATCACACGCTGTGTTGTGCAGAGCCTGCTTCTGTGCTGCCTTGCACCTGCAGGCAGTTCCGATGGGGCCGTAAACACATCACAGGGTGTTATGACAAGTCGGAGGTTGTAATGCTGTGTGATGAAGCGTGCTTCCTGAGCTTAGTTTTATAGCTATAAATTAAAAAGTACCTCTATGTTATTACTGCATTTCAAGTTATTACTGGAGAATGTAAATACTCTGTGGGACTGCCGTGGGTTTGGATGATTTCTATAATGGACATAGTGTTTGCAGTTTAGCGCAGTTAATGAGGATCTTGTTCATCCTTTTCCTCCAGGGATGTTATGCAGAGGCTGGCCGTAGCCCTTTGTGTCAGCAGATTAAATAGCTGAGCGATAGTGGTATTCTTCTCTGAACCCTGGGATTAAGTCTCCTGCCAAATTTAAGCCTACAGTCACTTGGAAATAGCATACGTGGAAATCTCGTGTGCACGGGATGGACTGGGTTGACCTAGAAGCAGATTCCCATCTGTGGTGTTTATGGCTATGTGAAGATGTCTTTGCTAATCAGGACTAACAAAGTATGCAGCTGCAGAGGGCTGCTTCTCTCTTAGCAGTTTGACTACGTGAGAAAAAGGACTGCACGCCTTCTCTGTGCGGCTGACCCAGAAAAACCCTCCCACTCCCCCCCACCCCTCTTATGAAACCTTGCTGGCCCCTTTCCTTAGTGCCACCATTCTGACCAGCTGCCAAACTCTCGTAATCCTTCTTCTCCCCAAGATAATCTCCCCCAACCCCAAAAGCTCACCGTCTCTCCAGAGGCTTGGGCTTTCAGAGAGTGTTTATGACAGGTTTTGCTGCCTATTGGTTGCGCTCTACTTGCTTCTACGATCTCCCCCGTCACAGCTGGCAACACCCTTTGGTGCACGTGGGAAATGCGCTTAGCAGGGCGTGGAACCTTGGTCCTGCTTTGGCTAAGAGGGATGGGCTGCCTGCTGCCAAGGGAGTGACTGGGCACTGACAGGGCAGACAAATTGCCCTGAGTTCTGCAGGTGTCCTACTGATGACAGCTGGCACCAGAAGACAGCAGTATTTTTCATTTAGTGTGAGATACTGTAGGAGTTCTTCATATATTTTTTTTTTTCTTCCTTCTTATTTTTCCAAATGGAATTTGGGCTCCCAGTTACTTTGCATCTTTGATGGTCTCCTCAGTGACTAAGTTAAACAGGAGTATTTAAGTGCTCTTGCCAATTACCTGTGATCCTGTTCAATTATCATTTTGCTATGGCCCAGGGTGGATTGTAAGCAGCGTTGAGGCTAACCGTATCTTTTACATAACAAGGCCTGGGGCTGGATGCACCTGCAGTGACACCAGAGCTGCGTAACAGCAGCTTCCCTGCTAACGTGGTGCACTACCAGGTCCCCATGGGCAGTGTGCTTCTACTGCCCCAGTATGACATGCCCTGAGTCAGGTGTGCTTGGACTTGCTCAGTTTATCACTCACTTTGCTCCAGACTACCAGCCTCAGAAACAACCTGGGATTTACACATGGCTTCCATGCAGATTTTCTTCTCAGCCTCTCCGGACCTGGAGAAAAAGCCCATAGAAAAAGCTTGTTTGGTGCCTTCACGTCTTGTCTTCTTGATGGGGCAGCTCTATCAAAGCTTTACTGCAAGGCATCAAGCCACCCTTAATATCAGGAATCTCTGGCTTTATCCAGAATGAGTGGTCTAGTTCTTCTCCTTGTGGCTTTTCCAGATTATTTCTCCAGGGCTGTAGGATGAGAGATGAGCTTTATCTTTCCCTGGTGCAGTCTGTGCTTCTGGTGGCTGTCTGACTGTAATCAAGCTATCCTGTGCTACATCTCCCTCACTGCAGCCCCTAGTCCAACAGGCAGTTGGACTGTGTGCAGTCATCACAGCAAAAGCTTTTAGTTGCACAGCAGCTGTGTATGTGCAGTTCTGGTGTGTGGGAGGGGAGGGCAAACCTATCCCTCTCATGTTTGCTTTCTTCCACTGAATTAATGGCAGTGTGGAAAACATTGCAGAGGAAACTGCCCCCTCATTCTGCAGGGGGAAAAAAAACATCTGTAGCAAGGAATGCAAGATGTGGGTTGGATATACCTTTAATTAGCAGTTTGCTTCTGGCATTATTCACAGAGAGAAAACCTCCATGGTGCCAGCAGGACCATAATCTGCAGAGTTGTGCATCAGGGTTTGGGGCTTCTCCCCACCGTGACAGTGTGAGACTGGATTAACATCACTGAGAAGTGAGAGCAGATCCCTTGTAGTGGAACTGGGGTCGTGGGGGCAAAGTGGGCTCAGCTTTCTCTGTTACATGGCGTGCAAGTAGCAAGATGTGTAGCCGTACCAGTGCTGCATTAAAGGTGCTCTTTGCATCCTGTGAAAGATCTTCCCAGTTATGTTGTGAACATGGTTCATCATTTTATTTTTTACAGGTTGAGATACTTTGTGAGCATCCCCGTTTTAGAATATTTGTGGATGGACATCAGCTCTTTGATTTTTACCACCGTATTGAAACACTGTCAGCAATTGACACGATAAAGATAAATGGAGATCTTCAGCTTACAAAACTTGGCTGAACTTGTTAGAACTGTAGATTCCAAACCGGCTCAGGTGCCATCGTCTGTGTGGAGAAGTGACAGCCGGCTCTGGACACAACCATAGTAGGAAGGCTGTTCCTTCTCTGTGTGCAGTTCTTCACGCCTGTGCCGATGAACTGGGCTGTTGTCTAATTTAATGAAGAACATTGATGGTTAATAGACATCGAGCCATTTTTCTTTGATCAAAATAGCCCACTTGTGCTGGATAATCAATGGAATGGATTCGGAAAGACTTGCAGTCTCGTTTCAAATCTCACAGAAAGGCGATTTCTGAAACACAGCACTAAAATCAGTTACTGCACAGCAGTAGCAACAACAAAAAAAGGTTTTTCTTTTGCAAATATTGTTTCTGCACTGAAGTGGAGTAGTGTAGCACAACATAGGGCCACATGTTGACGTCCTTACCCGGGGCCTGAGCCTGGTTCCACGGAAATCAATGGCAAATCACTTTATTGGGGTACAATCAAACTGTTTAGTCCTTAGTCAAGCACAACTCCCATTGATTTCTATGGGATTTTTGCACATGCCCAGGGGCAAGATCTGCTGCTGGTGTTGATCAGCTAACCTCCATGGCTTGCAGTGGCATCCTGCTGATTGCTCCCAGCTGCTGATTTTGTCCAAGGACTGTGCAAAAAACTGAATGAGGGTATGAGGACACTAGCCTGTATATTTTAGTCAGGGTATTTGCATAGAATGTAGATTGTTACAAGTTTTTGCACAATGTACTGTTAATACAATTTTTAAAGCTTATCTGTAGTTTATTTATTTATACTCATTGTATGTATTAGTAAAAACGATCAATCTTACTGATGGCTAAGAACAGCAAAGTGTAAACATTTTGAATGTACAAAATGTCTTGGGTTCTTTGGGTAAACTCTACATATCGTTCTGGAAAATTCATGTTTCGTATTGAACACTGAGTTACATTTTAACGGAGCCCTCTGGGCCCTGGGAAAATGTGGGCATGGTACATGGTGGGAGCTTTTTGCGTATATTCACTAAACTGTTTGTCAGGGCTTACTAACTTTGCTGTGCAGGATAGGTTTAAGTCAATCTGTTTTTAAAAATTAAACAGCAAATTTGTAGCTGTGCTTTTATAACTTGAGAAGAAGTAAAATTTGGCAGTCTCTTAGCTCAGCAAGAGAACTAGCCTCTTTCCAGGGGAGATGGGAGATTTTTTTTGCACTCGTTTGAGAACATATTCGGCCTTTGATATGACAATTAAAACTTGTCTAGACAGCCAAGTTATTAATGCTTGAAAATCATCTACTGCACATGAATAATAACTTTTCAAGTAGCTTTTTAACTAGTAGGTATAGCTGTATAAACAGAGTCATTGTGCTACACTATAAATGAACACAACCACTCTTCTTGACTTCTTTAGGAGTAAAAGCTCTTTTTCCTTGGCTGCTCACAGTAGACCACGGCAAGTCTTTCTGAGTAGTTATAATCATGATATAAACATATATTTAGGCAATTTTGAAGACATGTAATGTAGGGACACAGAATATAAAAGCATCATTTGTAGCACAGTATTAAAAAAAAAAAAGAGAGAAAAAATAATCTCACAAACAGAGCTATATTAAGCTTGCAATAAAGAAGTGTTTCAAAGCAACCAGAACTGGAATATCCAAAGTGAAGGGTAGAATGCCAGTTGCAAAGCCTCATTTTGTGCTAATTTGGCCTGCAGTTAAGAAGCCTTAGACTGCAAGCTGAAATTCCAGCTATGGCTTTAGTCCAAAGGCTGCTGAGGTCAACCAGAGTCCTCTGAGCACAAAGGTATAGAAGCCTGATTCTTGCTTCACTCAAGTGCAGATCTCTCTGTGAAGCCAAGGGGTGCTGCTGTGAATGAGGTAAGAATTGGGCTCCCACCTACAAAATGAGTGAATAATGGAAATTTTAGCCTTAAGATTGAAGCCCCCTGACTTTTTTTCCTTTTTCAAAATTAAGTGAAAACCTGTTGTTTTCCAGATGGTCTTTTTTATCTGGCGTATGGCTTCTAAGTTGTACATCAGATTCTGTTTGTACTCCGGATTGAACCTCAATATGAAATGTTCCTGTCTTGCTCTGTTTTTACTCTTCTCCATGATTCACAATGACTGTGTCATTTTTCATCGTATAAAGAATGCTGACAGTGTTTTGGTACAAAATATATTCTTAAAAATGGTGATAATAAAAATCCAAGGGAAAGGTGCTTCCACATGAGCTGTTCGGATTTTTCTCCAGCTTTGGAACAGTCTGTAGCTCCAAAGCAGATGCAAGCAGAAAACGAATTCTGTTTGGAGAGATGTTAGATGCCCACCCTGTCTAGTGCTTTCTCTAACTATACATGTGAAGTCATGTTTTGTGATGCAGAGCCATTGCCTGAGGCTGTCCTGCAACTCCAGAGGGCCACACAGTAGGAGGCTGGAAAGAGCAGCACTGTGACCCTGCAGTAGCACAAAACCCAAAAAGATCTCTCTGACAGCACAAGGCCAATAGAGATTCCTGCTCCATGCCTTTGCTGTAGCCCAGAATAAGGGGGTTTGGCTGACTTGGATTTTCAGCCACTTGAGACTCCAGGTAGCTGCAGTAGCTTAGTGCAGCCCTCAGATTTTTCATGACCTGTACGGTCTTGGCACAGCCCAGAGTGTAGGCCGAGGATGCTGAGATGAACTCTACAGAGGTCTCTGTCAGCAGCAAAGACCTGGTGATAACCATCCTGCCTACTTTCCCACCTGCTGTACCTGGCACACTAGTTGGTTCCTGCTGCAGTAGTTACCTGGCTCAGCAAAATGCTATTTGGAACCTCGTTCTTGTTTTGCCTAACTCAACTGACTGTGGCACTCACCACCTGCTTCTGCCCTGTCGTGGTTTCTGAGCAGGGCTTAGAGGCAAAAAGAGCTGTAAATCCACTTTTGCTGGGCCGTGGTTTGGCTGAGAGCTCAAGAAAGGGCAGAAAGTCACATTTAGAGTTTCCACATCTATTTGTGTGTTTAACAGAATGTTGGAAGCCTTTTTCTTTTGCTCTTGGGCAGTACCAGGAAGGATGATGGCTCTGTAACCAAGGGCTGTCCCACGTGTGCTTGGTTTACTTGGCTAACTGCATTCAGAAGCTGGTGCAGTGCAGGTCAGAGAAAACTTGGGCCTTAAATGTTTCTGTTCAGTTAGACTTTGAGCTAAACCCAAATGTTTAAGATGGGAAACTGCTGTAAAATTGAATTCTGTCTCCAGAATTTAGTGATTACGCATGTTCGTTTGGGGTATAGGCCCTACTAGACATGAAATCAGACTGTTTCCAAACTGGGACAGTCATTGGGTTTTCAAAATGCTTTTCAGTAGGCAGTAGTAGTCTGTGAACTACTTGGAAGCTGCAGTTCCTCAGGTGCAAGTGTGTGTGTTAGCCCACTTTTGAGATCTTCTGCTAGAATCTATGAGCTAAATATTTCCGCAGTTTCCTCTAAATGAGGAAATTATTTCTGAAATGGAAGAAGTCTTGAATGGGTAAAAGGTTTGGAGTGTAATCCCTCAACTTAGCATAGCTTTATTATTTTTTCCAAAAAGGAAAAAAACAAAAAAAAAATACCAAAAATATCCATCCTTGAATTACACAGTTAAATTTGGAATTGGCTGTGATAAAGCTGATGGTCTCTCCTCTCCTCTCCTCTCCTCTCCTCTCCTCTCCTCTCCTCTCCTCTCCTCTCCTCTCCTCTCCTCTCCTCTCCTCTCCTCTCCTCTCCTCTCCTCTCCTCTCCTCTCCTCTCCTCTCCTCTCCTCTCCTCTCCTCTCCTCTCCTCTCCTCTCCTCTCCTCTCCTCTCCTCTCCTCTCCTCTCCTCTCCTCTCTCTCTCCTCTCATTTCCTTAAGAAATATGAGTTTATTGACTACTCAGAAAGAGCCTTGAAATATGCTGGGTGATGTGAGGCAGTCTGTCTAAACATATTTCACATAAATGCTTTTTCACAGTCAAGTTGTAAAAATGTTACAAAACACCTTCTTTTCGTGGCACAACTAGAAATGGTTGCCCCACCTTGAAAGAACATTTTGTCCTAAATATTCATGTGTTGTCTCTGTGAACTTGCACTAACATATATTATATTCTCCCTCCCCTCTTTGACTAGCTTGAGAAAAAATAGGCGTAATATTGCTAAACCGGTTGAATGTAACATCTGCTTGAGGCACAGCATCTTTCTCAAGGGTTGTTTTGAGTAAACAGCCTGAAAACCAAAGAGAGAGCCTGATTCACCATAATGCTGTGCCAGCTTTCCACCCTTGTCACTGTCCTGAAGTGAGGCTGAGACTGAAACCCTGAGATTTTCATGTGAGAGAGCAGCACTGAGATTTTATCTTCTGGATTTAAAAACATTCACTATGGAGGAAATGAGAACAGAGTAGCCACAGCACTTCCAAGCTTGCTACTGGTGGTGTTGTAGCATGATGTAGTCCTAATGGAACATGAGTTTAGAGAGAGGTAGTGGGCATTTCAGAGGCCACCAAGGGCCCAGTTCTGCAGAGCCAGCCAGTAGTGGAGGCTCTGAGCAGCCTTCCAGCACCCTAGAATGGAGATGACAGTGTGAGCAGGCAGAGTCAAGCTGAGGGCAGACCCAAATGCTCACCATGACAAGCGCAGAAGTTTCAAAGAAAAGCTTTTTATATGTCCACCAACGTCTAGGACTATGTAGTGTAGTGCTGAAATCTATGGTCATTCTAGGCTTTGTTCTGATTTTCTCACATGGATCAGAAAATGTACAGGTAAAAGTTGCTGTACGGTGCGTGGGGTTAAAATGAAGGCCAACCCAAATGGGGAGAAAAAATGAGCTACTGACGCTTTATCTGGCTTTGATACACCCTCCCAGCTCCTCCCAGCAATCACTGCTGTTACAAATATGCACAATTACTATAACAAGGAGATTCAGCAGCATGTGCAAGATCAAAATAATAAACTCATGCTTTGCCGTGGGACTTCCTTAGCTTCTGTTGCTAGGCCTTTCCATCTGTCTGTCAACAAATAGCTAAATCCTGCTGCCTTTAATGTTCATGGCAAAACGCCTTTTGACTTCCATGAGAATATGTCTGTAAGAAAAGGGGTAATTCCAGCCCTCTCAGCTGGGGAATACTCTAACAATCTGTTCTTTCCTTTTCCTGAATTTAAGCATCAATAGAGGACTATTTCTGTCTGCGTTATTTGCTCGAGTAGAATCAATAGAAAGCACGGTCTCTCCCAGCTGCAGAAACACTGGCTTCGCAGTTGGCTGATGAAATGTTTTATGTTCATTATCTTCTGACTTTAAAAAGTGAGGATGTGCACGAAATGACGTGGCAATAATGTAATGTGTACCGTTCACCACAGATCTATTTTTATGTGTTGTGCCAATTTCATAATGAACTTTTAATAACAATAAAATGTAAAATCTTCACTGCGGTTTTATTTGGTCTTTTATAACAATTGTTAATACTTGTTAAATGCCCAATTTACTTCTTTTGCCTTCTGAGTGTTTTTCAGACATAGCTAATTCTTCCTCTAATAAAGCTGCAGTGTGGCAGTTTGGAATTAGAAGTGTTTCTTTGGTAGCAGCTTGTGTAAAACTCCTTCAAAATTTAAACAGTCTATATAGAATAATCAAATAACTATTTTAGAGGAAAGAATAACTTGCTTACTCATGCAAAACACTCACTGACATCACTGGGCAGCGTAAACTGCAGGCGTTAACAGGCATGTCTCAGAACAGGACAGGACATGAGACTCAGACAGCTGATGACTTTTGATGGCATAAAAGCCTCTCTCTGCAGCATAACTGCAGACAAGATTGGTGGATATGTGGTGAGCAAAACCACAACATCAGCTCCAGAAAGGTGGTGTTTTGGGATCCAGTGTTTCACTTGTTGATGTGATCCTAGATGAAGCTCACGTTAAAATCATTAAGTGCAAGAGGAAGCTTCAAGGTCTCAGCTTCTTCAAGTTAAAGCTTTTGGGAAAACTAGAATCATCCAAGGAAAAGATTATGCCCTCCATCAAGCTGTGACTATAAGAAATAAGCTAGATTTCTGAGAGAGACCTCAATATCCAAAGAGCATTGAAGTAGCAGATGAGCAACATTTGACTACCACCAGCTGCATTTTTTTTTCCCAATAAAATGATAAGGAATCAGAGGTTCGCCAAGAACTTGGATCTGTGGCCATCCTTGCTCACAGGCAGCCTGATATTGGCCCTTTGTTGCTACACACGATCCTAAAAAGAGGTATGTTAAGAACTCTAGAGAATACAAGATTCAAACAGTATTAAATAATGTAAATACAAACCAGAAATAAGAAGAACAGACAGAAATACAACAGGCAGAAATCTGTATGGCATCAAAAAGGAACACTGACTTGGTTCTGAGCCAGCAGGAATTTCCCAGTAAGCATGATGAACTTAAGACAAGATTTTACATTAGCAAGTGTCTCCAATAGCCCCACTATAGTCTCAGACTTCATCTTTCCTTCACAGGAGTGGGGGTGGCAATGCTGCAAATACATACATTCACCTTGCCTTCCCTGAGACCCCCTCTGTGTCAGGAGTCTTGGCAGGATCCGTGCTCTGTGACCCCAGCCAGCCCATGGCAGAGGGGTTGGAACTGGGTAGGTTTTAATGTCCCTTCCAACCCATGACTTTCTATGATGATTCTATGTCCCAAAGAGTTCTGGTATAGGTTGAGTGTGAGCCCCAAGCCTCCACTGCTACATAAGTTCACACCCATTTGATATCTTAAGGCATGGGTACGTTAGAAAGGCCTCTGCACAAGATTCGGAGACTTGGCAGAGCACCCACCTTGTATAAAGGCAGCATTGAGTCCCTGCCAGACAGCAGAACAGCAGCAAAGTGTCTGGGCGAATTTCCAGAAGGGGTGTACGTATACCAATGGCACTGCTTGCATTGGCTAACCCTTACAGAGACCCTTGAAAAGCTCTCTCCTTGATCTGTAATACTGAGTAAACTCCAAGCATGAGCTCTGAGTACCTGTTGCAACAAATGCCATGGGCACTTCTCTCCCATTCAGATCTGCACTGTGTATAAATCACAGTTGGGCCTTATTTTGGTAGAGTGTTTCTGATCTTGAAGCCAAGTCAATTTGTGCTGAGGGATTTACTCACAGGAATACCACAAATACAGATCTGCTAGCACTGCAGTGTATCTTATTTTTAAATGATGACATTCACCATTCTTCTAAGAATAGTGACTGGCTCCAAATCATCTCGTCAGCTTCAGCATGCTCCAAGGGTTACGTATTTCTCATCCTGTTCAGGTTTTAAAGCTTCAGTTTCCACACTGCTGCCTTCCTAGACCAGGGCTGTGATGCAAGATGGGCCATTTTGTGAAAAACACTGAGAAGGATGTGTCTTTCAGCAGCTCTCTATGCAGCCAGCTGAAGGAGATGCACAAGTCAGCCTTGGCCCTCTGAAGAGATGGTGAAACAGAGCTGTGTTGATATGTGGCTTGCAGAACAGGGCTTCCTCATGACTCAGAAAGATATGAACAAAAGCCAGGTAAATTTAGAAAAAACATCACAGAAGCAGAAGAGCAAAGAGGAGGATTTTAGTACTAAACAATCTGATATTAACAGCAGAGAGATTCTCCCTTGGTGCTTCAGAGGCTGTGGGCTGGTGTAGCTCCAACTGAGCAGAGCCAAAGCTCTGTGCAGTGGAGCAGGCTGCCACCAAGTGCTGATGGAGGTACCAGAAGTTTTTGAGATGTGCTTTGTCTGGCCCCAAAAGCCCTTGTGTAAGGAAAAAAAGCCAGTGCTGACAGTACTGTTATGTATGACAAGCTACAATAGCTGTTCTAGACTGGAGACTGGAGAGGCAAAGAGGATTCTTTCTTGGCTGCTCTCTCAGAAATTTTGTTTAATGGGAAAAATAATCACTTTCTAGAAAAGAGTCAGACCAGAACTAAGGATAGAATATGGTTATTGGTAGAAGAAACATTCTTTGGTAAGTAGTAGATTAATTACAATCTCCTGAGGAAAACAAAATATTTGAATTTAAAAGTAGAAGGGCCACATCAACAACAACATAATTCCTTTCATGCTCCAGCTTTATAAGAAAGACACAAAGAGCTTCAACAACTAAAATACAGACCCTGAGGGGCAAAGCTGGGAGAAACTCTGGATTACTGAATGGATGTAGAACACAGCTTCCACATCCATTCCCCATCATTTTCACTGCCTTTTCTCAGAGGTGGCAGTTCCTCTCCGTGAGAACCATTGCTGGAAACCTCACAGCCATAGCATAGGACTGCAGATCCTTACTGCACAGCTTTATGCATCCTTTACAGACACCAATGTGTTTATTTAGCAACACTGACTGAAGAACTTCAAAGAGCTGACAGACTTGACAATTCACATTAATTCCTGAATGCTCCTTGCCATCTCTAGTATTACTGCTGTCATTCTCTCGGCACGGAGACTTAACAGACTTCCTCAGAGATCAGTGCTGTAACTTGAAATACATGGATCTGTACATACCTAATGTTACATTGCTTTGATTTCCGGCTACAACAGGGAAGTATTGCTCCCAGGTCCTCTCTTCACCCATCAGGCAGACACACTCTTTTGTGCCAAATACACAACAGTAAGGTGAATAATGCCATACACAACTTCTGAGATGAGATGGGTTATCCGTAATGCAAAATCTTTCCAAAACTTGGGTTTTTTTTTTAATGGTAAAGATTGAGTGGCATTATACTATTTTTTGCAGTCTGCACTGCCTCACAGTGCTTTTGCCTGCCATTTAAATAATGCAGAAGAGAAACTGCAACATGATGAAGATCAGGTTTCTTAGCAGGCAGTTGTTCGCTGAACCTTGAGCTCAAAAAATGACGTGCAGACATTTTTCCCTACACAAAACACAGCATCACATCCTGTGATGCAAGCAGGTGTTTCTCTTACTGATTCTGGTGGAAGTACACTGATTTATGGCAACTGAGCACCTACTAAAGAATAAACTTGTATAGGATTCCACAGTCAACCTGTCTTCTTCAAACGGTGCTCTCAGAAAAGATAACAGGATTCTAATTAGCATGTGCAAAGAGAAGTGCATAATCATTTTAATGCATTGTACAGCTGAAGCTGTGATAATGCAGGCTAAAAGATGATGCTTTTCAGTGAAGGGAATCAGCTGTAATTTTGCTTTTCTGTATTGATTACCTTCCTCCTGTCACTGGTAGCTAGGGAACATGACACATTATCTCGTGCTGCATATTGGAGAGCAGAAGAGATTGTATTCTGTATTTTGTATGTTGTATTTTTTAGAAATCGATTCCTACAGTGTGATGGTGCCAATTGGAAGATCATACCTGTGCATATTAAAATGTCAGCACATTAATTACTGGATAGTGCCAGCAGTCATTTCACTGTCTGGGGTGGGAGGAAGGGGCAGAAATGAACAGCTCCAAAGTTTAGCAACTGACAAGAGCAATGTTTTTACCTCTAAGGGTATCCTCTGAAAGCTGCATGGCTCATACTGGCTTGTGTGGAAAGGAAGCCAGTAAGAAGAAAAACTTCACTTTCCAGGATGAAGAGCTGATGCATTTACAGACCAAAGTGTCCATCTCTCTCCTGCCTTGCCTGGTCCTGTAATGCATGGAATTACATCTCTGTCAGTAAAGAGAACAGATAGTCATCTACAGACATTCTTCAGGGGTTCAGTCCTAAATCTCTGCTGCTGGTGGACAGTGTTTGCAGTGCCAGTGCTGCACAACTGCTCACTTAATCCCAATCACCAAATCGAGACTGGGAGGTAATCAGGAGCTGCCTGTGTAAAGTAGGTGTGCAGCAGCATCTGTTAGGAATTTATGTGTCCTGTAAAGCATTTATATGTCTTGTAAAACAGAAGAGATTGTTTAAGACTGTCTTGAAACAATGTCAGCTGGGTTAATAGTCCTCTCATCAGGCTGTTTTAGGCAGAATTTGCATAGGACTGACCAAAGTCTGAACGTTTCTAGTAAAAATCAACCCAAGTGTCTCTAAGTAGAGCACAGCCCAGGTTCACTTGCAGAAGAAATAACTAATGCACACTTGAAGCGTTCAGCAGTCAATTCAGGTAGGTGACAGAATGCCAGAAATTTCCTTCTACATTCAAATATCCATCCTCTGTTAGTTTTCAGCCACATCACGACCCGTGTCCATGGTCAGGTCATAGACTGTCACACAAATTCAACACAAACAGACCAGGGATCACAGACCATCACAGGAAGACAGTGACTATTCCTCTTGATACAGCTGGTAGTTCAAACAGTTCACAATCATTTGGCTACATTAACTGGAATGAGGATGCTATCACAGAGTTATAGCACAACTTCTGGCAAACAGATTTTGCTTTCAATTCCTTTTAAGTAGAGTTGGTTTAAAACCTATTTGGTACTCTTGAATTTTATATATTTATTGTTGTAATAGGACAACAGGTGTTGGGGGCTATGAGATGCTTGGTCTTTTCCAAAACCCTAAGTTGACATATTCTGGTACTGCTCATGAATGGCAATATACTTCATGCAAAGAAAACTCTGCCCAACTAGTACTGCCATTCTTTCATCTTTCAATAGGTGAGTGAGCAAACAGAAGACTCTAAGCTACCTTTACAGTACTATTTAGCTTTCCCTACACTTTCACCATGTTCCTTCCTGAAGGTACATAGCTCTTTTCAGCCTAATAACCAAATATCAGACGGGAAATTCTCTAAATTGTTTTAGCATGTTGCTTCAATCCACACTTTGAGAATTAACAGTCACCATATCTCAAATACATTGTAGGTGGTGGCATATTGCCTAACATCCTGATGTGAATGTGAGATAAAGGCCTATTCCAGGGGGTGTAGTGCAACACGAAACCCAAGTGTACAGACTTTGTAGATCAAGTTTTATCTTAATTTCAAAAAGCCTCTAATTATGCTCAAATATGTTCTTTCAGGCATTCCAACATCTGGCCTTCAGGAAACCCCACGGGTAACTGCAGTCAATGATTCTATGTCATTCTCTCTTTGCAAGGGATTTTAGATACTGAATCTATACAGCCATGGCACCTAACCAAATGGACTTCCACCTCAGGCTGTTTCCATGCTTTTGGCTTCCTCTATGTTCAAGCTGCCTAGCTGTCTTATTTTACCTGCAGTGCTGGAAGGGAGGAAGAAGATTTGGCCTCTAAGAGCATACTGATTCACAAGGAACATGCTGTTCTAGGGAGGGCACAACAGGAAGAAATGTCCTTCGTGGCTTTCAGGGTGTTGTCAGCTAGGTTTCAAACATGAGGCCACAGTTCTTACTTCCAGAGACCATCACCCACTTCCAGCACGTAGGAGCTCCACTTGGTTAAGAACTCAAGCAGCTCCAAAGGAAAATTCTGAACATCTTCACAGGTGAACTTCCTTATACGGCCATGAAGCCATGGGTTGTGATGGCTGGCATGCAGATACATATCAGCATGCCAGAACTTCCACAGCAACATGTAACTAGTATACACAAACACAATTACACATACATTTATTGGGAGAAGGTAGTCGAGTGATTCAAACATGTGTCAACAGCTTCCCAGGGTGAGGATTTAAAAGAGCTATTTGGTGCAATAAAGACTGATGCTTAATACACAGTTTTCCACAGGCTGCTTTTTTGCTTAGGCCAGCTGACTGGCTACATTAGTGGGAAAACTGGAAGCCTTTTAATGGGTGAGTAGTAGCTGAAACTGCGGGGGCACTCACGCCACCTTCTGCAGCGTCTAACTTCAGCTGCAGTGAGTCTGGTGGATTTCCTATACAGGCAGTGGAAAGAGAGGCACTCCTCCAGAGGATGATTTATCAGTGATTATTGCAATGCCCTGAATGGTCTTCCGGAGGATTCAGCTCTAGTGTGTACAAAGGGCCCCTGAGGACGTTTGCCTTCTACCAAACACCCAAGTGTAGATACCTGCCTGATCTCCGTTCACAAGCACACATATCCTGTGTTTGAGGTCTAAAAAAAAAAGATAAGAAAGCAACATAAGACAGATACAAGACTTCTTCAGCATCTGTTAATAGGAAGGAAACTACCACCCTGAGAGAGAGAACAACAACAAAGGCTTTCAGTGCTGAAGGCAGAGGGGGTTGCATCACTCACACCATAAAGAAGACATTTGCAATTCTGCTTCCAGAGGGGTTCACCTGTCCTGCCAGGCTTAGTAAGAGCTCTAAATAAAAAGCTATAGTGGTGGAGGTGCTTGGGGCAGCATCTGCACTACATCCCTCTTCAACATCCCATGAGTAATGCAAGCATCTTCTACATGTAGGAATAGGAAGAACAATACACTCCAACAGCTGGGAATGCTAAATAATGTGAAAAGTGCTCTATAAACATGTAACCCTTTTTTGTTTTCGTAACTTTCCATATTGCTTAAAGCAGAGTTTCCTACTAGCTAGATCCAAAGTAATTAATGGTTACCAGAGCTTTCAGAGGCTTTCAACAAGATCCTTCCTGGATTGCCAAAAATAGGTCACAATAAGAAAAAACTGCGTGCCTCTCCTTCCATTGAAAGTAAAATCAGATAAAGCAGAATTGTATTTCAAGAGGGCAGATTTTTGCTCTGATTGAACAGGGAAATTTTTTATCCCAGTAATTTTTGAGTTTTCAGCAGCAGCACCTTCTCAGAAAGGGAGCTATTCAGAAGCCTTTGGCTGATGGGTTGCAAGCAGCACAGGGAATGTTGACGTCGTAGTATTCAGCCCTCATTTCTGGGTGGTCTCCTATTCCTAAACAAGAAGAAAAAAAATGTAGAGATCTGGATTCAACCTTCCTGGTGCTTTACTGATGTCAAGGAAGTTACAGTAGTGGACAAATCTGACCTAAACAGTTTGGGATCAGCAGTTTTATATGTAGTTTGACTTCTATCACTGCAAAATGTCTGAATGCCAGAGATGGTTGAGTGATCGCTGGCTACACCAATCTGTAAGTCTGATGGACACGTGTTTTGGAGTGCTTTATCAAAAGGTATGAACTCAAGGTACTGAGTGCCCTCCTCCATCTGTGGGAATGAGACAGAAATAATTTGCTTGGCTCAGCCTCAGCTAGCACCAACGCTATGATGTATGTGAACATGCTCACCCTCCCATAAAGTTGCAGCCTCTACAAAGGAGAGAGAACGGGCAGACTGCCTGAAAACAGAAAAGGGAACAGGCCCGTGCCGCTACACAGAGATAACAGCCCTCCAGCTGCTTATTCAGCCTCAGTCAGAATACATTCAATTCTGTGAATCTGCCAGCAGCCAGGGAAAAACCATGGGCATGAAAGCCCTTGCTCAGCAGATGCAGGACACATGCTTTTTGTTTTCTAAGACAATATTATTTTTTATATGCAGTCTCAGGCAAACTCAGGAGTCCCGACGTGTCCTTACGCTCTTCAAATTCCTCGTCTGCTCTGCCTAGCTAAAGACTGAGCAAGGCTTCAGGATTATCCTGTGAAGGAGTTTTATACAAGGGCAGCCCATTAACTTTATGAGACCATATACCAAAAGCCTCAGAGAAAGCAATCTTCATGCAGACAAAAATATTAATCACCACAGAACAGGCATCACATTATTATTACTTTTTTTTTTTTTTGCCCTTTACGAGAAAAGTGTAAATGCATGCAGGATGCAAACACTTCAGCTTTCACTACTGTTTCTCCATTTTGCCAAAAGAGCAATTTAGTCCACACAGTCCTTCAGGAGATCCCTCCCTTCTAACAATCTTGGCAAAACAGCGGTTCTGTTTCTTCATACTTGAGTGATACCAGTGCAATGGGAAACAGGAACAGCACCGTTGTACACTGGAGGAGGCCACGTGGTGGTGGTGATGTTTGATTTCTGGGACATGAAATGGTTGGATTCAAAATCAAGGTATTCAATCATCTAGAAAGAATGATGGGAACAAAACAAGTACTCAAAAGCTCACATATATGCTGTCCATTTCCCATACATCAGCAGTATCTGCTACAGCTGCAGAGATCATATTCTGTTCTTCATGGGATTCACATTCACTACCAGAATCACTGCCTATGACTCTCAAGGGAAACTTAGAGGCTGCAGTGGAGCCTTACTTTGGGCCTACGCTAGACTGAGGTCCAACACAGCTCTGACCTACTGCCATCTGCCTCCTTGCATTGGTGGAGGAAAAGGTCCAGCCTGTCCCAAGGGCCCGACACTTTCCACACATGAAGCTTTTCCATAGGCAGAATGAGTGCCAAGAAACTGCAGATGTAAATTTGTAATGCTGCTCTGTCTACACAATCAGAAGTGAAAACCTTACCACATATACTGCATGGGGCCCTGAGGCACACTTGTAGCTGTGTAATGCTGGCATAATGCACAATAACAGGGCAACAATAAGGTGGTAATTGTGAAGGGAGAAAAAAAACTATCTGATCCACTCTTAACTGAATTGAAGGCACCACAATAGCTTGCACATAACAGAATCTGACTCAGGAGAAACTGGTCCAGCTCTGTAAAAGCAAACCAGCCTTAAAGCAAACCTAAGAATACAGTGACTCCTTGTTACACTTAGCAGAGGGTTAGTGTCCTGGGCTTTCTAGGTAGCACAAAGGTGTAGTTCTGTCTGCCCTCATCTCTATCAGATTGAGAGGCTCTCCAGAGAAGTGGCCCAGCTATATAAATAGTCAGCCAAAGCCAGAGATGTGCGAGTAACATGGATCTCTCTAATGCACAGCCTGTAGGGTAATTTAAGAGTCGTCATGGCGTAGAACTGCAGAGTGGAAAAATCTCAGTGTAACGTGCTGTCAGACCGCATCTGAAGATGTTTATATAGAGGAAAAAAGATCTGAAGACTCATAACTTTGCAGCCAGGAAGCAGACGCCCCATCCACCTTAGAGTGGCTGGCTACAGACAAGAGGTTAACAAGTCAGTTTGTAACAGCTACCCCAGCAGGTTCAGTTTACATGTTCCTCATCCCTACAGCGACCCCGCGTAAGGACATCTGATAGCAATTGAGCCACATCAGCACAGCTCAGATTAAATGATCCCAGAAGGTACAAGAGGACGTGCTAGAGGGGGAGCAGTCACATGCTGAAATGTCTATGTTATTTTTGAACAAAAGCTGGTTTGCATCCTACCACCTCTTCAAAATAGCAAAGGCAGCATCTGACTGGCAGGAGAGCTCTGCTGTACCCCTGAAACTCCTTTCTGCTCCACCACATGAGGAACTAGTTGCTCAAAGAAGTGCAAATGATCTCACAAGATACAACATTTCGTAAGTGAGCTAGACTGCTGAGAAGACAGAAGTTTGACTTTTGGAGATAGCTGCATTACTAACAAGGGTCATGCATCTTGGCTTCTCCACAGAGGAGTTTTTATTGGAAATTCCACCCAATATGGAATAAACAGTGAGACACTGAGATATGCTCTTGCCCAGGGGATTTCTTGGCAAAGGAGACAAGCCCCTCTGCAGCAGAATATGGATAAATATGGATAAAATATGGATTGTAGCCAAATTTGGATATAATTATATCTGCACTGATCATGTAACATTCCTCAACTGGGCAACTGGATCAATGCCATTTGCATGCAAACTGATTGTGTGTCGCCATCAGTCTTTCATGTAAATCCACTGAACTGCTGACTTACATCTGACCAAGTAGACAGCAAATACCCTGTGGCCTACGTTATAAACAGTTCCATAAATGCAAGAAAATTGAGACAAAATTGCTCCTTTGGAGTATTTCACAATCAGCGTGCATTAGGAAGACAAATTTTGGCTCTTCATGCTGTTTGGAGCCATGTTTCCAACTCAGTAGCACTGGATATGCAGAAGAACAGAGGCATGAGAATTCCTCAACATCTACATTGGATACGTCAGATCCCAGTTAGGCCAGATGAAGGCACAGAGCCCAGTCTACTACTCTGAAAATAGCTCTCTTTCGGCTACAGTGGGAATCTAGCCTCTTTCCAACAAAGGATAGACCATATAAATTTACAGAATTATTATGCTTGTTAAAATATTTTTAGTTCATTGCTTACAAAATGAAAACCATGAGCCAAATTCACCAGTAACTCAAATCTCTTGGCTACAACAGCATTAGAGAAGGGGTGGCTGTAGCTCATTGCTCTAAGATGCACATACATCTCCCTTGAAATAACGTAGGCTGCACTTAGATTGAGTGGTGGTGCAGAGACGAGGGGAAGCACATTCTGGCAAGGATGCCTCCAGAGCACATCAGTGACACCATTTAAGCCTGCTGGGATTGTATTTGTTTACTAGAACCAAGGAGCTAGCTCTGAGAAAGCACCCTTTTCCCAGAGCTGAAATGCAGTTATCATAATTTAAGAGAAAGTTCCTACATAAGAGCCTGGTGAATGTTAAGATGACTCAGGCACTTATTCTCATCTTTCACAGCTCTTCTTGCAGCAAGAGCTGGTCCAGCCACTCTCAAGAGGTCTCCCTGTCATGCTGAATATTGAAGGCTGCAGGGGCTGGGCTTCTCATCTCCCAGCTGTTTTTGTGCTTGCCTTTGTCACCGCGCTGTTCCCTTCACACACCAGCTCTCAGTGCACTCTTCTGCCTGTAACTTCCCACAGTCTGCTCCCACTATTGAGCTTGTTTGTGCCCTTTTCTTGCCATAGATATGTAGAATTCAATTTCACTTTTTTTCTGTTTGTGAAAAAATGATGGGACATCATAGAGATCAACATTCCCCTCTGGGTGAATCTTGTAAGCAATTTAAGGAGCTGCCTGACTCTCACTACTTAAGGCCACTTGATCTAGAACAAGCTGGAAGACTGACTGCAACACTTGGCTCTTCCCTGCCATGGCACATTATTTTAAGTCACCAGCAAAGAGGGCTTTTTGCAAACACATTCTGCATTGGAGTCATCGAGACACAGGAACCACTTCTGCCTCCATAGAGGAGCAATAAAATCAACTAAGAACATCCCAAACTACCATGACACACCCCAAAGACACATGCTAGGGTCTCAGCCTTGCAGAGCAAGTCTCACTATAACTGCTGGTGCAGCCTAAGGCCCTTATTTGCAGTACTCCAACAAAACTGGGGCAGACAAACTTCTTGTTAGCATTCAAAAGCAGACTGGCTGATTGGAACATGGCATATTCTTTTAGGTTTTGTCTTGCTATTCATTATTTCCCTATGACAAAAATTCTGACAGTTAGGATCACCTTTCACAAATCTCATGTATTTCTATGTATGAAATTCCCAGCAAACAATCCTGTTATTATGAGATCTGCCCCTGCTACGTGCCAACCTTCCAGATGTGTTGCAACTCAATGAACAGCGATCAAAAAAGCAAACCCACTGCATAAAGGTACAAGGATAGAGTTAACATATGTGATACTGGAAACAAACATCAGACTTGAGCTTGACAGTGAGAAAGATTTTGACAAATATTTGGAGGACCTGCTCTTCTTCCATGGAAACTGAATTTTTGAGATAGCAGTTCTGATTAACCCAGAGAAAACTTGGTCACTTCCATTTTAATAGCTGGAATGTAATCCTGTTTCCACTTACACTAATGGACATGATAGACTTCCAGGGACACAACATTGGTTCATGGAGAAAACTTGTCCAAAGCATCTGAATTTCACTAACTGAATTGATATGCATCTGAAAAGACCTTGTGCAATTACGAAAAGATATTACAGGTGGTCTTATTAAGTACAGGAACAGCAATATATTTTTTAAAAGCAGCTGCAGAGGTATATTTCAATATTCCTAAATATTTAAGGAAAGGTAAAATGCCTTCGGAAATGAAGAGGTCTGAAAATAGATGTTAAGAGATTATAGGCATGAGTTGCACTACTCCAAACAGCTCAATGTGCAAGAGAGCACTGTAACAGTGCTCATCACAAACACAGGCTTGGTAATTTGTAGCTTAGAATTTTCTATCAGCTTATCTGTGAGGGAATTGATGACCCTTCACTCCTGTCATCAGAGAGATGCTAGCACACAAGGAAAGAGGGTGGCTATGGAAATCAACTCGCTTTTATCCAATAAGTAAATTGAATCACTAAAACAGAGTAATGATCTCCAATCATTTTAGCATTTTTTTCAACTTAAATTGTACAAAATTCACAAGCCAGGCCTCTAAAAGACAAAGTACTGCTGTTCAGTGAATAATTTTGAATTCTCTTCTGAGAATTCTGTTTTTTCCTACTGCCTCTCTTCAGAAACCTTAATGAACTGAAACTGAAATGCATAAAAATATGTTTTGCTTATACTGCTAATGAATTACATATATAACTAGGTAGAGACCAGGTGGATAGTATGACCTCACTAGTACCATTAATTTCTGCTACTTTGAGGATGTAGTGTAAACCATGGCAGGAAGAATGAGGCTGGTTTGACATTCATGAGCTGGTTAATCCACTGGATAGCATTCATGTGGAGAGAACGTGATTCTCAGAGTTCACTGAAGGCTCCAAAACAGCTGAAAACATGATTGAGACCTAGAATTGAGCTCCTTGAGAGACAAAAACGAACAAAACACACACAAAAAAACAACACAAAACCCCATACTTCCCAAAACCAGTACTGAGTGTCCTCAATGCTATTGTTGCTCAAAGAAGCCTGAGATAAAAATCAAAGAACCTGCAGGCCCTTTAGATATGGGAGATTTCTAAGGCCCACCTGATATAACTGCCATTTCTTCTTCCACCCCCCCTTTCTGTACATAGGGTTCCTTGTATTTAACACAGTTGGAATTGTTTGAAGACAATTTTGGGACTTTTAGTGGCTTGTGAGCCACAAGAGATCAGGCTGCTAATGTAGCAATGCTGTCTAGCTTTTGTAACTATGACTCCAATGAAGATAGCTAGGGAGATCTGTGTGATTTGTATGAAATAGTAACAAACACGCACCACAGAGTCTTTGTGCGTTGCATGTAAAGCAACAGTGATAGGCTCTGTATTTTATGCCATTAAATCTAGAACAAATGGAGGCAGTCCCTCGCAGACCTGGGAAAACCCAAGGCACCTGTGGAATACCTAAAACAAACTAAATGAGTGCCTAATTATTTTACTTGCCCACAGGTCAATGCTAACAGAATTAGCAGTGATACAGAAGATGCAGGCATTCAAAACATTCTGAAGAGTCCCTCGGAAATCTCTAAAGAGATTTGAGAAGTATTACAGCCCCGGAAGAAACAGGGATTGCCACACAGGAGTAGTCCTAATAGCTAACTCCCAGCATGGAGAGGCCAGCCTCAGCAAATTCCTTTCACCGTTAGAAGTGAGGCAAGACAACACAGAGCAAGAATTGAGACACTGTCTGAAGTGCAGGGCACATGGATCCTCAAATTCCTTGCTGCACAGCCAGCTCACAGACAAATAGGGTACAGCTGCTGGGCCCTTCACAAGGGGATCCCCATTGTAGTTGAGAGATGCCCTGGGACCAAGTACTACTGGCTTCCTGAATACAGAGAAGAGGCTTGCACTGTCATGTGGAAGAGCCAGGAAATTCGCACTGATTCTGGATGGATCTCAGGGCACCAACCACTGTGTAAGGTAAAAAGCAACAACTGCACACAGGTCTGTTTCACCACCTTTTGATGCTGAAGGACAGATCAGCAGTGCAGTTCAGTAACAGCTGCTTAGTGCATCCTCATACACAGCTTTGTTTAAGTTAGCTAACAGTGACAGTTTTTCTGTCACTAACTCTTGCCTACACAGAAGCCAGAGGAAAAGACTCATTATTCACTCAGACAGCTTTGATAATATCCACCTTATGAAACCACAGCCACAAACAATTTTCACGTAAAGCTTTCAAGGCTGATTGGTGAATTCAATCAGACAAGGTCTTTCTTCTTGATAATGTAGTAGCAGTGGTTATTTCAGCTATAAATGCAGCTTTGCTGAATTAAAAGCATTTCACAGCCTATTCAGTTTCAAATCGGGATGGAAAAAAAAAAATTAAAACATTCTGTGAGGACAAAATGCAGTGCCTTCATTTCCTGTTTTCAATCTGCTTGATTTTCTACTTTTTAAAGTCATTTCCACAGGAAAAAGATATTAAATTATTTAGCATTATACTAACAATAGCACAGATGAAAGACATTAGTGAAATGAAATCATTCCTGCAGGTGAATAACATTTTAAATTAATTCTGTAGATAACCTCAAATCTTCAAGTGTCTGATTTAATTGTGAATAAAAAAAAATAAAGAAAAAAAATCAAGCACCACATTTTCTCAGGAAACAGAACGTCTGCTTTCTGATCTACAGCACTGCCAGCCCCAGCAAAGAAGGAAGCACGCTGTCTGAAGTTTAAAGACTTGAATAAGTCTTTGATTAGAGCAAGCCGCTTCCCCATACACTAGGCAGTGAAATCAGAAAAAGCTTTCACTGCCAGGAGCCATGTTGTACTGTACATATTTTGCCAATAAGAAAATAATACTAAGTTATTAAAAAAAAAAAAAAAAGACAACACTGCTAGCAAAGCAACATCTTTCAGAAGATACTCTGCACTATACTATGCAAAAGTGGTATAGTGTATACTAAAGCCAAAAGACAGTTAGGAATTACATACTAAACTCCAAAATGAAAAATAGAAAGCTACATGATTTCCCAACAAACACTCAATTTTCTTCAGAATTGCTAACAACCGAGTTTTATGAAGAATGTGGCTGCAGATCATAAGTCCTCCCTGTTATTCTCAATTCCCGAACCAGTCTGTTGAACATAATGGTTTCTGCGAGTCTTCCTGTATCACCTTGGCGCACCAAGATTCCCTTTTCCATCTAAGACTTGTAGTAGTGCTGCGCCCTCTGCTGACAGTTTAGGATCCAGCAGCAGTACATGATAAAGCTGCTTTGCTCCTGCTGCTAAGACCAGACCTTGGAGTTTACAAGGTTAGTCCCACCTGACTTAAAACCTTCTATTGCACTATGTAAAAGAAGCTTCACATTGAGATGAACATCTCAAGATTACGTTTCTTTTCTATGCTGAAAAAAAAATTATATGAAAGACTAAAGATAAGACTAAAAAAAACCCAACTCTTTAAAATATTTGAAGATTTATAGAACATCACTCAAGACTAACATTCAAATAGCATAGTGTCCATAATCCATACAGTTCTGTAGAGGAAACTTTCTTACATGGAAAACACGACCTTGAAATTAGTGTTGTAATTAATGGATTTCACTTCATAGCAAACACTTAACATGGCTAATGCTATTATAAAGAGTCAGTCTGCCTTCGTCAGTAAATGTAATCTCCCTCAATCGGCAAAGCTTACGCAGGAGTGACTAAAAAAATCCCACACACCTTGCCAATCATTCACTCTATGCCTAAGTAAAGATCACCTTCACTTTTTCATGTGGAACACTTACCTCTCATCTGATCCTGGGTTCAAGTTAAATGAATTGTACAGAAGCAAAACTGCACACCCATTAAAGCTTCTGATCCTAGGAACTACTGAATACCACCAAGAAACAGAAGGAAGCTTCCCTCTGGTCAAACTGGCAAAGACCATTTGGACAGATTTTCTGCCTTTCCTTGTAGCTTAGGATATGATTCACTTCCTCAAATCATCTGGGAATTTTACTTAACCATTTTCCTTCTATTCTAGGACCTCATTTACTGACATTGCCAATCTTTCTAGCTCTCTCCCTGTCATGCAATTAGGCTTGTGGGTTTGGATTTTTCCACAAAAGGGTTTTACATTTGTTTTAGGGTGCTGGGGCTCAGGTTGCTGTTTAGGTTTTCACAGGGCACAGTGTTTATCTAGTATACTCATTCACACCAGTTGTAGAAGATAATTATAAAATTAACTCCTCTAATTATGTTATTTACAATGTTGCTGTAAAGGTGGTGAACACTCACAGCCAATGGCCATTAACCAAACACAACTGGTATGGAAAACTGAAATATACTTTGGGCCCTTGCAACTTAAAGCCTGCTGCCCGATGTGGGAAGAACTGACCTAGTTTATCTGGTGCTTAATGAGCATTCTTCTTGTACAGATTCTTCTCTCCACCCTTACAATTGTATACCACGGTGCTATATATTGGCTGAAGGTCAAAGTTCTTTGGCTGCTACACTGCTTACTTCCCAGCTCCCTTGTTGCTTTTTCTGTCCTGCCAGGTCAGCAGAGACTTTACACCGTTTCGGATGCTAAGCTGAAAAAAAGCTGAAAAAACAGCCACCAGGTGGCAAAATAGAAGTCACACAGCCTCTTTTAACCTATGATTGTTTTCAGCTACTGTACCAGGATTCCTAATGCAACTGAAATAGCGTATTAACAATACAGTTCTCCCATACTTCTTAGAGGACTCATGTGACTTATTAAATTAGCATATTAATTATAATTACTCTTTGGAGTATTCAAGGCATTTTTATTCACAAACCTATCTCAAACATGAAACATCCTATGTATAACCCCTTTTTGCGTCTCCCTCAGGAAAACTGCCTAAATACATGCTCAAACCTCCATAGGAACAAGTTATATTTATACACTATTTAAATATCATAATCTGTTAGTATGCTTTAACCACTGCAGTGTTCAGTAAATGTAGCAGGCATAGCACTTTATTTAAAGCAATATTATTCACTTTTAAATACTTGATGTGTTTGCAGTTCTAATGCTTTTTACCAATACCATGTAAACAGGTCATAGAAAACAACAATAACACACTTGAGGAATAGAAGCATGAATGTATTATTTCTTGTGATTTCACTGAGTGTTTTTGCTGTAAGTGTTCTTTCATCTATGAGGTCAAACCACTGTCTACTTGAGTATAAAGAACACAGTATTTCCCTGCATGCTTTATTTATCGTGTTTCTACTACTTTCTAAAGAGCTTGCACAACCCACAAGCTAACAAAACCATGAAAACACAAGCTTGAGAAAGCCAGTTCAGCTACAGCACGATTTGGCTGATGTTGCACGTATCCTTGCCACCAGATGTATGCACTTAAAAATCTCATTTTCCAGAAACAAATTTCTACCAACCTACTCTTTGAAGGAGGGAACTCTGGCAGATCCCGACGCTTAAGAACTGAGGTTTCAGCTGGACGCAGACAGGCCCTGGGGACTCCCCCGGGATCAGGTGGCTTGCAGACTCTGAAGTTCAAGATGTTTACCCTCTGGTCACACAGAGACGTGAAAGGTGGAACGGTAATCGCCCCGTCTGTTCCAGAGACGGATTTGAAAACAGGATTATGGGATCATAAATACAGGATCAGACTGCTTCCCCGTAAACTTCAAAGGAGCAAAATCTTACGATAAACAATTTCCTATGCAAAAAAGCGTTACCCTGGCCCTCAAGAATTAGAAGTCGAACCACCTCATAAGGCGGCACCACCGAGATCCTGTTGGGCTGCCCTCACTCAACATGGCAGCTGTAGCCTCACCTTCCTGCCAGCCGCCTCACCCCTCGTCCAAGATGGCCGACCTACAGCGAGCGAGGCAGTTTGCCATCACTCAAGATGGCGGCCGCTTCCTGTAGCGGGGCAGCCATTCCCGCGGCAGCGTTCCTCGCCTATTTATTTCTTCGCGATCTCGCGGCTGTTGCTGGGAGTGACGCCGGTTCCAAGGGCGGTGGCAGCGCGGGGCCTGACGGGAGGAGCGGGGCCAAGTGGGCGGTGGCGGCGGGGCGGGAGGCGGTGGCCGCCGGGAGGGGGCCGGGCCGCCGCGACGCGGTTCCTGTCGCTGTGACATGGGTTCCCCCTCGATGGCGGCTGCCGCGGGAGGCCTCAGGTAACCGGCCGCGTCCCCGCGCCTCTTCCCCGCCGCCGCCATGCCCGCCGGGGCCCCGCCGCCCGTCGCGCAGCCCTCAGGTAGGACGCGAGGCCACCGCCGCGTTCTGCGGGTCGCCGCGCCGGAGCGGCTCGCCGCCTGCGGGCCTGGCCGGGAAGGTACCCCCGTGCCTCGCGGAAGCGGACGGGGCTTTCTCTTGTGCCTGGCCCCGTGAGGGCATCGCCTCTTCGTCCTTCTTTCCCGCGCCCGGGAGGAGGGCGAGGAGAAAATCTCCACGGTGCTGCCCCGTCCTTCGATCCCCTCGGGGGACGGGACCGCCTTGGAGCAGGCGGCCGCCTCGGGGCTTTGCCCTTCGCCGAGCCCCGCGGGTGCGGAGCCGCCGGGCCGGGCCCGTCGTGAGGCGGCTCCCGGCCGTGTAGGGTGTGTAGCTGGGCGCCGGGGACCTGCCTTCAGCTACTAAGGTCACTTTTTGGAGTGTCAGTCGCTGAAGAGGATGTGCTGGAGGGAAGTTATCTCGTAAGATTTTTATTTTTATTGTAGTGCTGTTCTAAAATGGGGCAAAATTGGTGAAGCTCCAGTGCTGATGCTTCGGTTTGCTGCTGTAAGTGGCTCCCTAATAGACCGCGGTGTTCTCAGAGGGGACGATTCCTTAAAACAGGGATTACGCCTTCAGGCGTTCCTTCAGGGTGTCACCGAGGTGGCAGCCCTCCATCCAGCTTAAGCACTGCGTAGAAACTGAAACTTTGGCGAGTTTAATGCTCCTTGTGAAGTGAACCTCTGCTCATTAGGTAGTAGGAGACGCTTCATCAACAAGAGCTGTGCTGTGGTGGTCGTGTAAGTTCTGATTTTGTGCGTGGCTTACAGCATGCTGTGCCTCATCACAGCAGATTTCTTCAGCTGTGAAGTTTGTGGCAAAGTGAGTGTGATGGATGTTGCTTTTTTAACTGGGCTCATCCTCAGAGGTTGAGCATAATTAGAAGTACCTCCATCTTGGTTTGTTCTCTGGATGCATCAGCCAGACTTGGAAAGCCAATTAGCCTGTTTTAAGCCTAAAATCATTTTGTTGGTGGTGCACCCAGAAGTCTGTATGCACACTCCTATGCCTAACACTGTTGGAGGCATATGTGGAGGAATGTAATGCTAGCTGGGAGAGCTGGGGGAAGAAATGAAGTACCTATGACAGCTATGGGGGTTGGTGTGTTTTGTTTTTCTTTTTTTTTTTTTTTAAGAAAGCATCCCTTTCACGTAAGTGAAAACAACTAGCACAAATTTGCGGGTAGGAGGACTTAAATATAAATTAACCATATAAAAAATAGTCTTCAGAAAAAGTAACGTGCTATGTTGGCTCCACTTCACATGATATTTGTATAAAGTATGTGCTACGTGACCTTCTAAGGTCATGTGAAAGTATGACCTCTTCTCTTGACTTCCTTAATTTGTTTATTAGTAAGCAGCTAAAGGATCTCAGCCTGAACGTAAATGCTATCTAATTCTTTTATTTTGATTTTATTGTTGCTGTGATCGTGGTTTCGCTTAGCAAAAGATTTCATGAATCTATATGACTTAAAATAATTCACAGTGAATTGATATTTGTGATATGTATTTCTGTTGATTAAGGCAGGACATGATTTTATATTTGTAAGTAGGAGTCAAACTAGTGAAGCAATTTTTAAGTTAATGACAGCATTTTAACGCCTTAGTTACATCAAAATAACTCGTTCTGAAGCTCTCAAGTACTTTCAAAAGACTTGTCTTTCAGAGCAGAAATAATAAACCAGCTTAGACAGACTTCAGTCAACTCTTTGCCCTTTCCTTCTGAAATATTCATAGAGCTGTCCTTGCAGAAAGGTAGCAGTATCAGTTGGAAAATCTGTGGTAAAGAAACTGATGCTAGATCTGGTTTTCACTATGCTCTGCAGCATAATCATCTTTCAGATACTTATTATCTTTTCCTACAAAATGTTCATTTCTTTCTGTGCCATTGTATTATCTGACAACTTAAACTATGTCTTTGTGATTGTTTCACTTTGAAGGCATGCTAACCTTTTCACAGGGATTCAAAACACTCATTTATGACTTTTCTGGATAGTCCTCTTCAGAGAATTGCCTTTCTCAGATCCCGCTTACCGTCAAGTTTCTTGCTATTTTGTCTGTTAATTTTATTTTTCCTTTTTATAGACAACACAATGCAAGCAGCTCCTTATGCACAAAAAAAAAAAAAAAAAAAAACCAACCAAAAAAACCTTGAAATGTGCCTTGTTTGAAAATTGACAGTCTTGTTTGCAGTAGACTTTTTCCAGTAGACTCTCTTCTATGCTTATGTCTTCATCAGGTAAAGCTTTAGATTCACATGCAAACGTCTCTAGTGGGACTGGTTGCAAAATGACTTAACGAGTCTGCTTCTGTACAGCAAATAATTTTGGGTTTTCTAAGTCCAAGAGTCCTGTTCTGGAAGAGCCACAAGGATGGCAAATCCTCTTTTCTCTTTGCTATGTTACAAAGTTATGAGGAAAGGAAATGTGAAACCTTAAGTTCATTTATCTGTTGAAACACGATGGAAAATAGATCTTATTCTTTTGGAGTATTAGATGCCCTTTTGTATTGTATTCTTAATATACCATAATATCAGTGGGTGGGATAAATGGCTGATAATGTCAGCTCTTCATAAGTGTGCTTAACTTTTTTGCCCGTTTTTCTTGCTACTTATGCTATTTGTGTTGAAGAAAACAAGCAGAAGTTTATAGTAATGGAGGGGAGAACAGTGGTTGATCTGCTTGTGCTGAAGTGTTCCCTCTGCTGAGCTTGGTGAGACCCTTTTCTGTAAGAGTGCACCTCTGGGCTGTAGTAATCTGCTCTTTATTGTAGTATCGATGAAGTGTGAAGGTTTTAGATGTAATGGAGAACGTATTGCTCTGTAAATAAACCTCTAGGAAGAGTTGAGCTTAGGTAATTTACTTTTAATACTTCTTAATCCAGTGTCTTTTGATCTTGATTTGGAACAGGTTCCCAAAGAACATATTACAGGGTAACATCCAGAAACACATTTTCTCACAGAGTTGAACGCTGTTAAACGAATTTGAGAAATGATAAGAATGAAAACATCCCAGTTATGTGTGACTTAGGCAATCTGTCTCACTTTACACATTCTATGGATGTGTACAGTACATTGTGCACAAATGCAGTGTTCCCACAGCACCAGATTTTAAATTTGATTGACTTTCCCAGCCAGGCATGTTTGCTTACATGAGTTGAAAGCATGCCTGTTCTTAGAACATCTTCCCCAATGCGTATTTGCAGATTTAGATTCAGACAGTGTCTTTATCTGCAGCTGTTGAAGCAAAATCAGTTGATTTTGAGTGGAAACATTACATGGTTTTCTTGTGTATTGTAATTCATAAATGATAACCTGGTCTTTTTGTTTTGGGGAAGCGATGCCGTTCTTGGTTAAGAAGAATGTCATGAATGAACTCAATGTCCACATTCATGTTTTTCAAATGTTTCTTGGATTCCATAGTTAAGTCTAGATGGAATAAGGAGAAGTGAAACAGCACAGCTAACGAAAGCTGTTTTTTAATCATTTCTTAATAAGTCTGCAGCATCTGCCTTATTTACATTTCATATCTGTATCACCTTCCCTGTTCTTATCATCTGTGACGAGGAGCAGTGGCCAAGAGGTTTGATTCTGATAGAGGCTGAACTGTCTGAGGATGCCTTGTTTTCACTGCCTGCTTGGGGAAGGCAAGAGGTCAGGAAGATTGAGATGAGTGCCTGAATCCTGATGGAAGCCTCCTGAGTTTTGCTACTTCAATGCTGTTCTTACGTACAGTGCTTTCTAATAGAAGGTGTCTGGCATATTCAGTGTTTGTTGAAACTGCAGTAATGCATAGCGGTATTGATTAATTCCAAATGTTGGGTGATGAGAAATAAGGCTTATATTTAGATATCCAGGATGGTTTGGAGGTGGAGAACGTTGTTTTCTCAACTTATATATGTCCGAGCAAAAACAGAGTCCTGAAACTCTTGTGCTGGATAATGGACCTTTTGGCTGTAACAACATCGGATTCAAAATCGAAAGCATTGATTTCTGGAGGCTTTATGAAGTAAACATTTTCTTTCTGTATGTTATTTGCTGGTAAGTTATTCCAAAAAGAAATGTAAACTTAATAAACCAATTTAGGAACATATTGACCGCAGCTTGGAAAATGACTCTAGATTGGATTCTGTTTGTAGGAATGCTAGTTTAACAGATTTCCCTCATTTACAGCTGCCCTTCTAGAAATGAGTTCTCAGGTGCATTACAGAAAGACCGGAAATCCATTTTCCATTGTTAACAAGGCAATGAAAAGGCAAAGTTATAAAAGAAGACAGCTTTTCCTACTGCAAGGCAATGTCTTGCAAAGTCTAAATCTAGTCTTTACCAAGATAGTTTTGATATTTGTTTGAGGAATTCCCTTGCAGAAAGGAGCTGAATGTTCTTGGAAAGAACAGATTCTAACAGCTGATGACTTGAACCCACCTCCTTGGCATTGCAAGCTTTTTACTGCCAGGCATTTCAAGTGATGTTGTTTCTGTCATGAGGATCTTGCTCATGCCATCTCTTGTTATTTTATGTTTCTTTATGGGTTTTGATGGGTTGCTTAACTCAGCTTTGCTTTCAGAATAAACCACAATTGAGTGGTTATTCATTGTGTTGCTAATGTACCCCTTAAGTTCAAGGAAACATTCTAATCTATGACGACCTTATTTAAATTTTACAAATCTCAGTTATTTCTTTACTTAGCAATATTCGTTGTGGTCTCCCTTTTTTTTTTTTTTTTTTGGTTCTATAAAAGAACCAAACACGCTATTTCAAATTTTGCCTTAGAAAGTACACAGACAATGAGCTATTTAAACCTGCTTTGGTGTAGTGTAATTACGCTGTGCTTTTTGCTGCTGTTTCTTTGTTAGACTCTCTATTAATCTACAGAAAGGTAATGAACAGTGATGTGGCTCAGTGTGAGGGAAGCAGATATTGTTCCCTATTTCCTACAAGAAAATAATGGGATACCCTGGTTTGACAGCATTTTGAAAACCGAATTAATGACTTGAGGTAAAAGCAGCGTGTGAATTTTCTTCTTATAAATCCAAGCACTATCAAAGCTTAGATCAACTACTACTGTAATCTTGTTCAGCTTTACAGAGTTCTCTTTTCTTCCTTCTATTGCATTGTTTTAAATTAAGTCAAATTATGTGCTGAAATGCTTATGTCCTTGGTTTTAGAAAAAAAAAAGCTTTAAACCAAGAGCTGCTGTAACAGAAATTAATCTGACCAAATTGATTAGTGTTGTCTTTTCTTTAAAATAAAATATTGATATGCCATTATAGGTATACTGATAAATTACATTGACAGCATGACTCTAACAGTGAAATGCTAAAACTTGTGAAATTGCTTCATAATGAGTTCTCAAAATATGAAGAAACACATGAAATTAAGAAGTAGTGTTTCCAAGCAGGTGGGTGGGTTTTTTTTGTTTGTTTCTTAGTACTAAGTAAAAGATAACAGAAAATGGAGAAGACGATTCTTTATGATGTTGGGCAAAGTATGGCATGAGAAACCGATGGCAATCCATTATCACTCTAAGAATGTAAACTGTATGATTCAGAGAAACTTGCTGACACTTGTCAACACTGACCGGGAGTAAATGAATCCCATCTAAACGGGAACAGCTGGATGTGTTCTGATTCTTTGCTTCTATCTGTGGGGTCTGCTGGCTAAAATCTGGATTGTTGCATGTTACAAACAGGAGAAATATAGCTGTTCTCTTATGTGCAGATAAAAGCTGTTCCAATTTCCTTCAAAGAATAATCCTTACTATGTCGCATGTTGGAAAAGTTGGTGTGTCCATCCAGGTAAATACTGAAGTGCACATTAACTACTTAGCTGACTTTTAGATCTGGGAGCCAATTCCCTCGGAAATATGGAGAAAATAATGTGTCACAGTCGTTGAGATTGTTGTCATTGTTTCAAATTCTGCTTCTTGAGTAAAACAGTTTTGCAAGTGAACGGGTTAATCAGTTGAAATACTGGTTTTACAAAATGCTACAGCCTAACAGCACCGCTGATAGAGCTCTGAGTTGGGTGCAGAGTTCTGCACTACAAAAGATGAAGCCACAGTTCCAGCTTTTAGCCCTCAGTTGAGATGCCAGACAAAGCAGGGATTAACATAGGGAATTAAGGAACAAAGTCATTGTTCTGTGAGACCTATGGTTTATCACCAAGTTAATGTTTCGGTGAATGGTGATGAATTGGATTCATCAGTCTGTGGTTGGTGGGTGGAACACTTTAGAAAGTCAAGAAAGGGGATCATAATTAAATCCTTTCTGAAGGAAACCACGTGAAGGCTAGGAATTCCTGTGCTGTTTTTTTTTGTTGTGTGGAGAATTGGGAGTATACCCCCATATAAAAAATTCATCAGTAATTAGTCAGCCCGAGGGCGGGGGAAGACTGGTCTGACTCTTCTTCCTTCTGATAAGCATGTAGTTTGATAGTTGTTCAGGTGCAGTAAACATCAATTAAATTGTATCAACGTAACCTTATGCTCGTGCATAATACAGATTCATACAGACTCTTGAACATGAACTTTTAGAATGCATCTGTAGCATCATGGCAAGTAATGGCTTTCAAAAAGAATTTGATAAGCAAGGCCATGCAAGTGGTTGGTCATTTGGTTCATAGGGGTTAAACTGATTGAACTAACAGAAGATGTGGATTTGAAAATCTGCTCAGAGCTTTGATGGTTTAACATTAACACTCCTTGCAGATCCTGTTTTGGCAACTGCTCCTCAAATGTGTGGAGCAGAGTGCTGAGCAGTGAGACTGCTGTTGTGTAAATGATGCCCGTGATGTTTTCAAAGTGCTTTGAAATGAAAAATTGAAGGAATCGTCTTCTATGTGGCAGAAGGTGCAGAAGGGAAAATGTTTGGGTGATCGGAAGTCTTCCTGCAAGTTTAATTGGGCTCTGGCAGTCTGCTTCAGCCCCAGGTCACCTCAGCTGTGCTTTCCCCTGGTATTGTCAGTGGTGGTGCTTGTTGCCCCCATGTTACTCATTTTGTTTCCTGAATGTTGACATGTTTTTTTGTTTTTGTTTTTTCTTAAAGTTTATCCTCTTCCTTAAGAATTTTCTGAACTCTTTTATGATTTATGTCTAGGTGAGGTGAACAGAGTAATAAAGTAAACCATCAACAAAAGAACATGGGTAGAGTTGTTACAACATATAATGCATGGAATTAGTTCCAGTACAGGCATGAGAACTTGTGATGTCAGATGGTGGAGCAGTAACTAACACAGAATTGACCGTGATATTTCAAATAACACAAGTGACAAGCAACTTGTATATGCCTATAAATGTAAAAAGGCTTTAAAAGAAGAAGAAGAAGAAGAAAAAAGTAAACTTACATTGATACGAATTGTGATACCTTCTCTTTTTAGTGGGTAAGCTCCAAAGTAGTTTTTCAAGGTCTCTGACTCACTGTGTTATGATACGACTTTAAGCTTCAGTTGTTCAGGCTTCATCCTGTACATCCTTTAGCCTTGGGTTATGATTAGTGCTATTTAAATGGGAGGGAAGGGGGGAAGATATGGGCCAACCTTTTTATGCATAATTTAGGAGATTTCTCAGCATCTTGCCCATCTAATTCCTATACATCAAGCTACAGCAATCTGGGTTGGCTGCTGAGCTACTGACATCTCTTAGCTGAGCAGATGAACTGCAGATGAACCAGGTCTCTTTGGAGATTTCTGAGATCTTTAAGCCATGACAATACAATGTGAATTTGTTTTATTACTGAACCAACAAAACTGTACGTTGGCATCACTGTCTATGAGCTCTAAATGCGTGTGTTTGGTAGCTGGAAGCAAATTCCTATTTGTATTGTGTACTTTCTCCTGCCCTACTTGTGACTTCTCATCAGTAAAAGTAAGAGCTCTGGGACTGGGAAAGCTGGCCTGCCTAGATTTATGTCCTTTTGTAACTGCTCGTGTGATTTGGTTATTCTAAAACTACTTCAAATGAAGGAAAGTCTGGGATTGTATCCATTTGGAGTTCTTTAATGTGTATGATACTTGGTCTTTATTGCTCCTACCACACTGAAAACTTCAACATTGGGTCTTGCAGACTTCAGGAATCTGGTTTCTAGATCAAGTGAGTTGTCTTTCTAACTTCAGCTTGTGTTAACACAAGCATCTGACCTTTTAAAACACGTTATCTTTTATAGGCTAGCTGTTTGAGAGTAATTGAAACATCTAGAGATTTTGTTTGGGTTTCTGCTTAAATTCCTGTGGATTTAGTTGCACACATAAATCTTTATTTCCAGTATAAATCAGTGGTCTGTAGAACACTCATCTTCCATTTTAAAATCTGTTCTATCTTAACAAAAAGCTTTAGAGATGTCTTTTGCAGGGCTTGTGAATCTGCCTAATAAAAAATAAGACACATGACGATGTGATAAAATTTAGTGGTGAGGCTGCATTAGCTTTAGTGACACTAATTGGTCTTGGACATGGAGCTCAGAAGCAGATTTTTTTGTTGTTCTTTTTCTTTTTTTCTTCTCTCTGTTTGTTTGTTTGACAGAACTGTTATTTTCACCTTCCTTTATTTCAACCATTTCATGGCTTCTCTGCTTCTCTTCCAGCTCCTCTTTCTTTTGGTTTATATCTCTCAGCACCATCCCTGGAATAACATTGAGGATTTTTTCATTTCAATAAGTGTTTTCCTGCTTTTGTAGTGTCTTCAGCTTTGTGTAGAATAATAAATGCTATGTCAACTGAGTTTTCCAAATAACTGTAAATACTCTTGTTAAATTCCAGGAGATTTGATAATGAATTTCTACTGAGATTAAGCTGGACGCTTGTTAGCTGAGAGTTATGAAAGATGATTTCACATATTCCTATACACCTGTGTGTGTATATAACCAAATCAATCTACTTTTTTTAGTTTTAAAAAAAAAGCCAAACCCTCCTTTTTCCAGGACCAGTGGCAGGAATTGGGATGAGGGAATTCCATTGCAGATGGACGCCGTTTTCTGTCCCTTCCTGTTATTGTCATTATGTTACTGAAGAGCTACTGATTTGTGACCCCAGGAGTTGCAAGCTCCCGATGCAGTGCTGGTGCACTGTGTCCCCTGCAGCCCTGAAGAGCACTTTCCCCAAAATCTGGTGCCTTGAGATGAGCACAGCTGGTAAACCCCCACATCTTTTGCCTACAAAAGAACAGTCAGCACTTCCACTGTCCAGGGCATTTCTTTGTGTGTAACTGACAGCTCTTCCTCTGCAGTAAAATATTCAGGATACAGTCGTAGTCTGGGTGCACTGGATGTTTAATCTTGGGGCTAATGATTGACTGCACTGAGTTTTGGAAATGTGGAAGTAAAGAGGGAATGACTGCTTGGATAGTTGCAAAGAATAAATGCTGTTATGGTATTTAGTGGATGGAAAACCCAGAAGTTTTAGAAGTAAGCAGGTTGGAGCAATCTCAATGTGAACTCAAACTCATGTTCCACAGGCATCTTGGAATGGATCTGTATGTTCACGTGTGACACTGAACAGCAATTGCTAAAGCTTGATGTAAAACACAGTGCTTTTGGCTGCTGGAGCCTCTGAGATGTGAGAGTGAAGCTTCTCACAAATACCTTGTTGAGCAGCTGGTGCTGAGTAAGCCTATGTGGGAGCTTGTTGACAACTTAAGCTTTATTCCAAACAACACTTCTGCAGTCTTCAGTTTCCATGTTATGTTACAAATTACTTCTTGGTTTCGTTTTGATAAGCAGGCTGTTTTATAACTTAAGAAAAAAAAAAAGGAAGACAAAACACAAAGATAGGATCGATAACCTTAAAGTTATCGGGCCTCCTTGACAAATGCACAGAATTGTTGGGCTGAAGTGCTGTGGCTTGTTGTACTTGAAAAGAACTGCAGAGCTTCATTTGTTGTTGTTATGCCCTTGGCTTGCTGTTGTTTAGGTTCTGTGCTAAGTCCTTGGCCAAATACTTTGGTATTGAGGATTCTTGTTTTATTTTCACTTCAGGAGTGCTGTGAAGTCTGCACTTTAGTAATTAGAAATTCAATTACTTGCTATTTATAACAGTTTCACTTTCTTATTTTTCTATAGGTATTCCTTAGTATGTTGTTGCAATTTATTTATATGAATGTCATTTGGAATGGAAAGAACCCAGTTGCAGATCTCCCTCTATGGGCTCTCTGTTATAAACCACTTAAGTGGTGTGTACAGCTGTAAATATGTAGATGGTGCTACTTAGTCATTAATCATGTGCAATAGTGGAATAAGTCCAGCCTATTTTTTGGAGGTTGGGGGAAAACAGTTCATATCTTGACTGTGCCTGGAGTAGTTTGCAATGTTGAGTCTCCATCTGTCTATCTAGGCCATGGGAATGCTTTCATACTTTGTTTTTCCTTTTGCATTTAAATATTTTATGGGAAATCTTGCTCCATTCTGCTTTTGAGAATAAACTTTGCTGGAGAAGTTAGCTTTGCTCTGGGCTTGGAAGGTGCTTACTGTGGCTTTTTCCAACTGGGGGTTTGTAGGACAAAAGCAGGCGGGCGGCAGCAGTTGGGGGGCAGCACGCTTTGGCTTGGAGTTATGAAATCCAAAGAACCTGATAGAAATCCATGAACAGGTAGAGACTTAAACAGTCAAAATCACAGCTAGAATTATAATGGTAGCTTCTCCCAGTGTTCCTACATTGTTTCAGTGCTTGTGGAAATAGCTTTAGGAATCTTTGAAGCTGCTGTCTGAAGGTGTCTTAAGTACGTGATTGTTGGCTGTCCATCAGGTAGTTTAATTACTGTCACACAGTCAACTGAAGGCACAGCTGTGTGTGGGAGAAAGTGGACCAGGGCAAGTGGCTATTTCATGAATTGCTGGTGACAACAAATTGGCAACTGGTGGATTAAAGCTCGACTTGGTTGCATTATTATACTGCACAACAGTTTAAGATAAATGTATTTCATGGTATGGTGTTTCAGTGCTGTCTGCCGAGAAGTGTAGTCATGTAGTTGTTTACAAGAGTCTTGAAACATCCTCGGTAGTTTCCTTGTGACTTCTAAAACAGGAAAATTGCTTAAAAATGAGTCTGAGGAATTCTTGGCACCACCTTTATAATGTGCTTTATGTATCCTGTAGAACTGCTGCTGAAAGATAGTTGTCCTAGGCTTGAGCTGAGGCTGCCATCCTTTTTTTTTGCCTGTCTTATGTTGTAAGCCTTGCTTGGCTTCTTTGTAGAGAAGGAAAACAGTATCTTCAAATATTGCAAGTTATGCATAAACATTCTGCAGATATTTTACATAGTGGTATCTTATCTTCCTTTCTTGTCAAATATGAATGACATTTACCTACACATGAACTTCTAAAATGTGAAACATTTAACAACAAAAAAAAAACCATGATCAGAATTCCAACAGTTTATTTTTTCTTTTACAGAAATATATTGACTTTGGACTGGAACTAAACAATGGAACCAGATATTATTCGAATGTACTCCTCATCCCCTCCACCGCTTGACAATGGAGCTGATGATGATGATGAAGACGAATTTGGAGAATTTGGAGGATTTTCTGGTGTGAGCACTGCTGGTGTAGCTTTTGCTGATTTTGATGCAGCAGACTACAGCCATCCAAAGGAGGAATTTATACCCACAAATCATTTTATACCCCTTCATGATTATTCTGACAATGTAGCTAGCATTGCAACTTTCACATCTGTTAAAAATGTTAAAGACTGCATTGCAGAGCTTCCTACTTCTCCTAAGGAACTTTCTGATGCGTTAGCTACTAGTACCAGCAAAGAAAAATCTAAGTTTAGAACTTCAGGTACTGCTTTTGATGTAAGTTTAGAAGACGTAAACAAGAAAGGGGAACAAAGAGAGAACACTGGGAAGTCAGAGGGGTTTTCTTCTGATGTTAGAACTGATATAACAGTTGAAAGCCAAGATGAGCAAATAGATGCTTGTAATGGTGAAAAACTTCCATGTCTAGAGATTCTAACAAATGGATTTGCAGCATTGGACCCTGTAAATCCTCAGGGAACAGAAGATCTAGACAACATCAGTGATTCAAAGGGACTAAAAACTGTTAGCAGCTATAGTACTGAGCTAAGTTTGAACTCAATTCCTAGCTCAGGTGAAGGTTTTGCAGATTTTGCTACATTCTCAAACAGAAAAACAATCAATGTAGGGGGAACAGGGCCTACAATATGCAGCGTTCTTAGTGAAAGAGACTCTCTGAACATTCAGGAAAACAACAGAATAAACAGAGCAATTCATACTGAAGAAGAGACTTGTACTGCAGAAGTTAGCTGTGAACAGGATTCCTCAGCACTGGAAGGTAATCAATTTACTATTTCTAGTACGTTTCAAACAACTGGAAGTTCAATATGCACTACTGAAAATGGAGAAAACAATGGAAGGAGAAAACAACGTGATGAGGAAAATGGCAAAGATTTTTCTCAGCTTGATGGTTTTTCAGGAACAGAGGACATCAAAATTGGTGAGGTTGAAACCTTAAGCACTGATCTCCAAGGAGAAAATGTGGGCGATTCTGAAGAAGTTAAGAATGGTGGAAGCAGTGCTGAAGTTGTAGCTTGCTGCATCACACAGGATGATGAATTTGGTGATTTTGGTTCAGTCAGCAGTGCGTCTTCTGCTTTCATTAATGCTCAAGAATCAACAGATGCTTCAGCTTTAGAGGGAACTTCAGAACAGCCTGCACTTGTTAGCCAACATAATGATGCATTTGGTGAATTCAGGGACACAAGTACTGTTTCTCAGCTGCCAGCAGAGTTGGATCAAGCTAACCTAAATCAGACTGCTGATACTTTAGAATGTGATGCTACCAGTAAAACTTCTGGCTTAGACTTCCAGCATACTACTGAGGTAGAAAATGGCGATGATAGTGAATTTGGAGACTTTGATTCCGTGCCAAAATCTCAAGATGAGAGCCTTGCTTTTCAGGACTCTGACGACTTTGCGGACTTCAGTTCAGCAGGTTGTAACCAGGCTACCGACTGGAATGCTTTTGAAGATGAAGAAAAGGACAGCTGTTCTTGGGCTGCCTTTGGAGATGAGCAAGCTGGCGAGTCTCATCACAGAAAAGAGACGTGGCAGTCGCATAGGACAGATACATCTGCAAGGAGTGATGGCCCAGTATTGCACAAGACTGACAGTTTTGCTTCAGTGTCTTTCCAGGGAACTACCAGTAAGCAGTCTCAAGAACCAGCACCTTCAGTTCAGGTAAGGGTGTTTCTGATTTTGCTTGCTCAGAATTATTCTGCTTTTCTGCATAAAGCTCTTCCTGGTTCCTGCTTCTGCAGAGAACAGATGTTTGGATAGTCCTTATTTGTCTTGTGGGAGAGTTTTAATTTGGCTGGTGAGAAAGGCTGGCATGTAATAGTATGCTGCATTTACTTCTTTTATCTTCTGCACTATTACTTCCTGCAGGAAAAAAGAGCTGGGTCTGTCGAAATTTGTATGCATTTGTTCTGAAAATTATACGCAGTCCTTATATAAACTGATCAAAGTAATAAGCCATCATCAGCATTTCAGAGTCTGCGATAGCTCTTCCTTTGCTTCGTAGTTTATGGCTTTTTTGGGAGTTCTCTGATGTTTCCTTCTCATTAAACAGGTGTAAAATAAGCGTCTGAAAGCTGGGGCAACTAGTTCCCAACTTTTTTTCAGCACCATTCTGTACTGTGTTTGCAAGTATCTGATTAAAAATGATGATTCAATTTGTTAATAGTTGTGCTTATTTGCTTAGAGAGCATGATCAGAAGGCATCTGACTTTGCGGGCCAGCGCTGTTGCTATTTGTTTCAAAATAGTCAGTGAGGTGATGATCAAATATAGCCTCCTGTTCTGTCCCTAATAGTCCAACTCCTGGGAGACTCTGTTATGTCAGTTATGGTGAACTCCACAACACTGCAAATCGATAACTTCTTGAAGATGCTGCTGTATCCAGGAGTGAAGTAGGATCATTTCTTACCTCCTAGGTTTTCTGCCTTAGCTGCTAAATGTGTATTAATTCCTTCTTAGGTCTTTTCACAAGTCATCTTTGAGATCTGTGCCTGTTCACTGATAGATACATTTTTATAAGGATTTAATACTACCTTATACAAAATTTAAGGCAACTTGGCTTTAAAATTCTGGCTCTTTTTAATTAAGTCATTCCAGGTGAGTAGTTTAGAATATATTCTCTTTCTGAAACATGTAGCAGCACCAGCAGTAAGGGGCTGGTGATAGTAAGTATCTAAGTTTTGAAACTTCTCTGACAACAGGAGAAAATGAGGTAAGTCCCTGTAAGGCTCCTGTAGACTTGATGACAGCCCTCTCTCTTTAGGCTTCTTACCAATGACAGACAAAATGGGTTTTCAAAGGAAGGCTGTGACAGCCAGAGCTTTGCAAACATAAGCAAGTAAAACAGCTTCTAGGGCTAATCCCTGAGTTCTTGTCACTTTAAAAGGTATGAGTCTCAGCTCCTGGCACTTCCTGCTTCCTGTTTTGTTCAGTGACTAAGACTCCAAATTTCAGATTGAGTTTGAGACACTAAAAAAGAGTCTCAAATGAACCTACAGATGGATTCTTGTGTCTGTGCAAAACCTTCCTCATTGCAGGGGGCTACCTGAGTGAGGAGGTCCCGTTCTCAAGACACAAACCTATTGTTACCTGCTCTGTTGTTCATTCACCTATGAAATTGTAGAGTGCATGTGTCATTAGTGCACAATTAATCTAACTTGTTCCTGTTTCCACTTGAAATAAGTCGTTCTGAATCTGACAAGGGGTGGGGAGGTTATTTTACTATCATGCTTTCAAGAACTAATCAGAAAGTTTCCAACATTTATTTTTTCTTACAGTTTTCCATACTTCTATGATAGAGTTTCAGTTGAAAACACTTCTGGATGCTGATGCTTATGAAAAAGGAATCTTCAGAGATTCTGTAGTGTTTTTTTCCCTTCCCCACATCTATGGTAGCAACAAACAAGCTCAGCTGCAGTGGGAGCTCTTGGGTGGGCTGTCATGAAGTCATACAGGAATTTGGTTGGACTGTAAACCAACTAAAGATTTTTCTCATTCTTCCTCCGGGCAGCCTGGTCTAGTGGTTGGCAGAACACAGCCCACAGAAGGGGGGTTGAAAGTAGAATGATCTTTGAAGTCTCTTTCAACCCAGACCATTGTATGATTTATACTTTAGTCAGCAGGGACTATTTGGTTATGAAGTGATATTCTGTCTTTCCTGCAAGTGAGGCAGTACAACCCAGAGCTTACTGACTTGCTCTAGCAAGCTGCAGAGGAAGTTGAGCTGGATGAGTTTTCAGTGATGCAACAGTTACCTCAGCCTTGCAACAAATCTTAGTTGCTACATTATTTATCCATTAACTCTTAAAAGCAATAGTTAAATGTTTTGAAAGCTTGTTTTGTGTTCTGCGATCTCTTCAGGTTTTCAAAAGGTCTTTCCAAATCTGCCTATGTTAAATGCTCTGTTTTAATCCAAAGAGCTGCAGTTTGGTATTTTGGAACTAGAAACACTGCTTTGTGTGTTCTGGCTATTGGAATGAATTGAGTCAACATGAGCCAACATGCAGCCCCAGTATTTGGAGTGAGGAATAATAGAAAAGTGATCAAAATCTGAGTTTAATTTTTCTTTCTAAAGATTAAAAGATGTCGTTGAGGTCAAACCACAAAGCAGAGCCATTCTGAACTGCTTGCTAAGAGAGAGAAATAGTGCATGTGCTGGATACTGGAGATAGATGTGAAAATTGAAACTCTGGCATATGCTGCAGGTGTACTGGGATCATTTACAAGATACTGTATACACTTAATCTGTAATGCTGAGGCTAAAAGGCTCGTTGTGGTGTGGTAGTGCAATAGTGCTAAACAGTGTATAAACAGAATGACAGACCTTTGCAAAAGCAGAAAACTGAAAAGTATGCTTAATCAGCAACATTGCTGTATAAATGTGGAAGTGATGTACACAGCAGTGTTCATCCTTCCAGAGAGCAAATGAAAAGAGTTTACCAGTAGCTGAAGTTTCCTCATCATTTGTCTCCACTTATTTTCTTTTCTGTTTATGCATGGCTTTTTTGCTGGATATGAAGGATAGAGCAGAATGTTGTGTTTTCTGATAATAAGGTTCATGTTAGTCCAGCTGTTTTAAAAGCTGTAGATTTTGAATAATGTTTAATTAATAAAGTAGACTTTGCTTGAATTCAGCTAATTAACCTAGTTTTTCCTCATAAAATATAGAATATAAAAGAAGAAAGTAAGGGGAAAAGGTCACAAGTAACAACCTAGTGTAGTAACTTCTAATGGCAAAGAGATCATTAGGCTTTTCTCCTTTGCCTTTGGTCTTAGAGGCTCTCAGAAACCTCCGTATGATTGGAAATGTGTTGTATGTAGTGTGCTGAGCTGCTCTTTTCCATAGCGTTAGGTAATGGTAGGGTAAGTAATAGTATAGGATCATAGAATGGCTTGGGTTGGAGTTCCAGACAAGTTCCAGTTCTCCTGCCACAGGCAGGGTTGCTGGCTGCTAGATCAAGTACTAAATTGGTTTGCTCAGCACCCTATCCAACATGGCCTTCAACACTCCAGGGATGGACATCCACCACCTCTCTGAACAAATGGGGTTATCACATTTAGTTAGAATTACAGAAATATGTAATCCATTAGATTCCAGCTTCTGTGGCTGGAGAACACAGATATTGCAGTCTGTTGTTTGAAGCCATCTTAATACTACTGTGTACCTACTCACACAGTGTTTTTCTTCAGCTGAAGATAAACATTAGTTTGTTCCAGTATAGCTGCAGGCTTGAGTTTAGTTTAGGCCTGCTATTGAGTTTGTTAAAGCTGATTTAGGATGTAGTTGTGGGTGAATTGGTTGATGCTAACGAGTTTTGAGCAAACCTATACTGTACTTTATGCATTAATCTCCTTTATGTGACCACATAGCATGTGTTTACAGGGAACATAAAGCTCACAGTGCAGCTTCTTGCATGAGATAGTGCTGAGCATTAGTCAGCTGAGGGGGTTATTCTGCAGTACTGTGTTAACAGTATATATAGGATTAAGCAAAGCACAAGAACAGTTTTTACCTACAGTAGTCACGGGGGTGGGAGAAACGACTGCACAGCTATGTTCAAGGAGTACAAACATTTCTAGTGGAGGAGGAGATGAGCAATGGTTTCGTTGGAAGACTGAAAGTCTTCCCCAATTCGGCTGAGAGTTAACAAATCTAGAAGAGAGAGAAAAGGAGAGAAACGGCCCTTAAGTGAGATTTGAGAGCCTGTGTGCTGGAGCTCTTCCTCTTCAGGTTGATCAGTGTGGGCGATGTACAGTTACTAAGCCACAAATGTACTTCAAGATGAAGCAAACTTTGGATTGCTGTTGTGTTGAGATTACTTTGTGTTGGCCAGTGAGTGGAGGGTCGTCCTCTTGGAGAAAAGTAACTTCAGGGCAACTCCAAGCCTGGTTGAAAAATGACGCTGCCACTGGATCAGAATAGCAGGACTGATTGAAATAAGGAGTGAGTTTTATGCAGTCTAGTGAGGGAACCATTAAGCATTTTCTGCATTCATGGAAAATGCAAGGCTTGCTCCATTCCTCAGCTGAGGGAGAGGCCTTTCAGCCAGGGGAAGGAGACAGATTCACATTTCTACACTTAACTTCCCTGTGGTGTATAACTCTTGCATCAAACAGTGAAAGAGCTGAGAAGTCTTATTCTTCCCAAGGCCACTAAAATTTTACATGAGCTTTGTAGCCAGGCGAGGAGCTTTATAGTTACTGATTAAACATGTTTTTTGGGGAGTTACTTAGAACTGCCACTCTTATAACTCTTATAGTTACAATATAGTTAACAATTTACTCCTTTATTGGTGAGTTTGTTTGTTTAGCTCTTGTGGCAATATACTTGATTGAATAACTAAGTAGCATTCTCATGCTTACTTGTAAATCTTAGCTTAGGACCTCTATTTCCATTATAAATTATCTAGTAATAAATGAATAATATAAATGAATATAAATACAAATGAAAATAATTCCCTTTGGTTTTTACCTTTTAAGAAATTTCTGGCATTATCTTAAATGTAAGTGCTTTTCAAGGGGAGGAGAGAGAGAGCAGCCACCTCCTTGGAATCGTGAGAAGTTAAGCTGGTGTTCTCTGTAAGCTCTGCTTCTCGTGGCTCAGGACTTTTTATGCCTGCAGCTCTTCTCCTGCTGCTCTGTGAAGGTGCTCTGTTTGCTAAGCAGATCCTTCACGTTAGAGAAATGAATGTGACACTTCACCTGGAGAAGTATTCAAGTAGTTGTGTGGTGAAAGCTTTGATTCATGTTGACTGTTTATGTAGCATAACCCAAATATATTGTCTTTACAGCAAGCTGCAGCATCTCTTTGCACAGCTGTTATCACTGCTGCAGAGAGCTGGGGGGGATTTATGTTGCTCTGTGGCCATGTTAGCCTTAGTATGTTAAGGAATGCATTGGTTTTGTAGTCTTGGAGAGGAAAAACAAATTCTGTAAACCGTGTACTTTGGTCTTCCAGCTCACAGGTCTGGATCTTATTTCTTCTGTTTACACAGCATAGAAGATAAGTTCTAACCCTGTGGCTATAGCTTTCACCTGAAAGTTTGTTATGTCTGTGATATTTTGATTGTTTCAGGTGTCGGCTACCAAATAGCTTACATATTTCTCAAGAACTTTTGTGCAGTCACAGAAACTATGGATTTTTATATTTGTCACTGGAGAATCACAGTTAATTTTTAGAATGGCTGCTCTGGCCTTCATTTACACCTTTAGTAGGTGCCTGTAAGAATTATTCCTGTCAAACTGCAGTGAAGAATTCTCAAGTATCAAATATTTCAGTACCTCAGAAAGTGCAAGAAAGCTTTTTCTTTCAAGACTATGACTATATCAGCCTAGGGAGAGTGCCCTTTCCCTAGTGAAGAAGGCATATCTGGGGAGTTAGTTGGTGATGTGGTGTGTGGGTACTGGAAGTTAGAAGTTTCCTCAAAGTACACTGAATTCTTACAAGATTTTTCTTGCTGAAAGTCCCGTTCCTACTGTCCATGACACCAATTACATTTTGTTAGTTTGCTTTACGCAAACAAGAGAATGAGGTTTGTAGGAGAGAAATGTTTAAATTAATTTCAAAATCTTGCCAATGCTGTCTGTAGCTGGGCACTGTCAGTGCAATATTCCCTTAACAATTAGAAGAAAAACTTCCTTGAAGGACACTGCCACTGCTGGAGATACGTGCGTACGTATATCCATCCCTCTGTCTATTTGCACACATAGAAGTAATTCTTCTGGTTTGCTATGGAAACAGTTCTTCTCTACTATATATAAGTAAGGGCCAAGTACTTCTGGAGACTTAGAAAAGATGAAGGGAAGTGCAGAGAATGCTATAATTAAACTGCTTGAAATTGTGGCACAATTTTTGAGCTCAAATTTGAGATTGAGTTCTGAGTTGGTTCATGGAGACCTTCTCTTAGTTCTTTCATTATCTAAGTCTGTTCTTGGTCACTAGTGTGTTCTCAAATGTCTCTCCTTTTCAAGAAACCTGATGCCTTGCTTTTGTCATGATACAGTGCCTTTCTTCTGACTCTTCCCTGTCTCTAGGAATATATGTCTCTGCTGTATTATTAAATGAAAGGAACTTCACCCATTCATGTGCATTAATAGCAACTGACTCATTGCAGACAGTTATAAAGAATAACTTAAGGAGAGCGTGCTTTTGTATGCTGAAGCATTGAGATAGAATCCAGAATGATGTTTAGTTGTACTAAATTACTGTCTTTGTTTTGATCAATAAATGCAAAACAGTCTAAGGGTATTGTAACAGATAATGTGACTTGTACTGTATGGCCATAGTGGCTGGGCATTAAGGCATGACTAAACTTAAAAGGAACGTGCTACACTGTGGAATGTGACTCACTACAGTCAGAAAATACCAGTGGGATAATGAAGAGGAGGGGAAAAAAATGAGTCAGGAATGCTGTGTAATTCAGATCATTTGATAATATGTTAATAGTGGCATTTTGGTGTAATGCTTTGCAGATGTCTTATAACTGATCTGCTGGCTGTCCCTGTATGTCAGGCATATGCACATGTATATGGTATGAAAACTGATGAGGTGGTAAGCAAGTTAACTGTCCTGCTTTCTGTGGTTAGGAGCTGGATAGGGAGAATAGACTTCTGAGACCTCATCTTACTGCAGCACAAAGAATCACCGTGTTCTGATTGCTTGATCTTTGCATCTGTATAGTTTGCTGCTGTATGTGCTCAGTGGTTTGCTGCATTGCGATGAGATGAGGCAAAGAAACAAAAATTCTGATGGGAAATACTGTAGATGCTCACTGTGAAGCTGATGTTCTGTGTGCCTGAACGTGTGTCCCAGCTGTATTGGTTGGTCTAGTCAAAATACATAACTTCTTCCTGCAGCCCTCTCATCTCTGAACCTTAAAGAACTTCAGTTGTAAGAGGAAACCTCACTCTGAGGTCTGTGTTAGCGAATGTGGCACTACTGCTGGAATATGCTGTGTGTCCACGGGAGGGCTCTGCAGGCACAGCTCTGCTGGCACGTGCTGAAGGATGGATGCCCGTGGGATTGCTGCCTCCTCTGCTCCTCGTCCACATCCCCAGCAGAGCAGCGGGGCGTTGGAGCTGCTGGGTGCTGCCCATTATACAGGGCAGCAGATTATCACAGAGTGCCTGTTGAGGAGCTCCAGGTGAGAGTGAACAAGAGAGGGAGATGCCAAGCTTGCATCCTAGCTAGAAGAGCGATTCATGTTATTCTGTTAAAAGTAAGTACGTTAAACAAGAGGCTTAGGGTTCATTTTAGGAGCATATGATGCAGTTGGTACTTTTTCTTAAATGATGTCTTAAAGACATTGCTGGTTACCTGTTTCTAACTGGTAGAACAGGGCTGAGAAAAAACATGTGCTGTTTTAGTGCTCCATCTGCTGTCAGTTCACACAGCTGTAATGAAGTTGAAGTTCTGAACTTAAAAAGAAAAGCAGCTTACTGTGCTTGCCAAAAAAAGGGGGCTTTTAAAAGTGTTTTTTATTGGGAGATTTCTGTAGTGGTGAGAAGTGCAGGAGAGATGCTTCCTGTACTGGGAACAAGTTTCTGTCTTCCTTGTATCCTGGAGCTTCCTTCCCCCAAACAGGCACTGAAATGATGGTGATATCAGGACACAGTTACAACTACTTCTACAAGTACATTGTGCAAACCATGTGCTGCTCTAGCTGGCTTCTTACTTGGCTGAAATACAACTAAATGGGCTTTTCTGTTGGGGGTGGTTTGTTTTTTGTTTGTTTAAAGTTATTTGGCTGGGACAGAAACATTCCCAAAGTTGGTTTTTAAGCCCTGCAGGATTGCAGCATTCAGCATCAACTGTCTGAATTGTGAACACGAGGAAAGGGAAACTGCTGGGAGAAAAGTGATTCTACATGCAAATGATTGATATTAACACATTTTTAGGAAGCGTGCAGTCTTTGCATTATCAATGTTCTTGGTCATTATTTTCAAGCTACGTTTTGTGAGGCTTTCAGCCAGATACTTCTTATAACAAGTGAGATTGTCTTCTCAATCCCCATTACGTATCAAGTTTGGATGGAAAGGCACCGACTTTAAATGAAATGATCTGTTTTCCAATTTGCATTTCAGGTAACATTGAGTACCAAAAATGTGTTCAATAAAACTCTTAGAGTGCATAGAAATTGAGACTTTCATGTATTTTAAGTAAATATAGCTTAATACTTTTTGCATCTATATCTTTTGCTAACTTATAACAAAGAGTAACTCTAGCAAGATCTGTTCTGAACTCTTCTGTAAGAGCTCATCGTAGAGAGGATAAGACCCTTTCTCAGTAGCTAACAGCTTGTATTTAGTGGTAAGAAAGTCCTGTGGTTCACTGGTGTCTCTGTAGCTTGAGGTAAGTGAAGCTTTGCATCAGCTACCAATTGTTTTCTGTTGTAATTTTGTAATTTCAGACTAGCTTTCTTAATAACAGTTAACAAAAGTCCATGTAAATATCTTTCTCTTTGATATAGACAACATTGTTATGTCGTCTGGAACGAATATTTGAAGTCTGTTTTCCTTCCATGCCTGTTCTTGAAATTGAAAAAGAAATAACTTCCTTGAATCGTTTGCTGGAAGCAGGTGAAAAGCAGACAGCAACTGAGGAGACCTTAGCAAATACTGGGTAAGAAACTGCTAACACAGCTTATTTGAAGTGAATTAGAAATATGTCTTCTGTGGGAGCTTAAAACACGCTGTAGTAATTCAAAACGAGTGGTTTCCATTGATTATTTTGAAAAAGTATTGAGTAAGATTAGCCATCCAGCAGAATGGTTGTTTGCTGTGATTACACTGTAGCAGGGTGTTTTACTTAGTCAGCAGCATCTCTTCTAAGTGATGTCTCTGTTAATCAGAAGATATCTTATTAGTTACACTTGCTGTAAAGTGCTGTATTTATTTGTATGATGGTGAAATCTAAGTAGGCCTTGTTCTGCCAGCTGTGGACATCATTTTCCAATTAGAAGTCTGAAATATAATTGTTACAAGAGCTCTGTACAGCTCTGGTTCCCCAGAGTGCCATGCTTGGGTATAAGTTTAATTGGAATGTACATTAAGATGCTTGTATTAAAAATGAGAATCCAAGCTGAAAGCTGGTAAGGTGCTGTTCCTGTTGGTGACGTTCGATTTCTGATGGGTCGTGTAGGGAACTGAGGGATGTGTGGACAGAGCTGCAGGATATCCACGATGCGTATGGACTGCGATACCAGTGGGGAGGCTCCCACAGCAACAAAAAGCTTCTGTGCTCCTTGGGAATCGACACAAGAAATATTGTGAGTCTGTCAATAAGGCTTTTGAAATAACCGGCCTGCTTTGAAGGCAGTGTTAAATTGAAGTGGTTCTGTATGAATGCTTGTTTCTTAATTGGATAGCTGCACTAAGCATGGCTTTTCATGGCATACTGTCTTACAACTTAAAGTTCTTATGCTTCCTGTTAATATTAAAAGTTTTATTTGTTTTAACCATTGTGTTTAACAATGTCTGTTCTCTTATACTAGTCTCATGTAAGTTTGAAACAACATTGAAACAATATTATGATCACTGAAACAGCATGGCAAAATCTCTTAAGAAAATTTTCTTGTTGTTTTCTCAGCTCTTTACAGGCAACAAGAAACAACCTGTCATAGTGCCCATGTATGCAGCAGGACTGGTAAGCTTTCTTGGTATTATGCTTTTTTTTATAATTGCCACAGCACTATATAGTCAAATACATTAAATAGCACTAAGCATAAAGTAATTATGGAAGCTGTCTGTAAGTCCAGTTATGGCTTAGGCATCAGTTGAAATTGTACAAAAGGATAATTAAATGCACAATTTTTGTGATACATGTAAGCACGTATTTTAATATTTGAAATGAAAAAATATTGATTTACCTCATAAAGCAAACTATCTAACATGGTAGGCTAGCTAGTCTAAGGGTTTTATAAAAAGAAAAATTGATCAAAGTAGTATACTAATGTGTAAGTGGCAATAAGTTCTTATTTCTTAACTATTGAATACAAAGGGGAGATGTAAAAATGTCAGTTGAAACTTGATGCAGGAAACTAGAGGGTTAAAGAGTAGCTAGAAATAATGAATGAGCATGACAATAAATCAAGATGTCAATTCAGAGCAGCAGTTGTGGGGAGCCCTGGCACTGAGACCAGATGCTTTAAAGAAAGATTAAGAACGGGTAGGTAGCTACAGTATTCCATTGCTTGTGTAATGGAAGGAAATGTTCTCAACTCTCTGTAGCATTCCTCTTCATGCAGCTGTTTCTCTGTGAGACTGCTTATTAATTACCTGGTTGCATCTTAATGCCCCCCGATCAAAAGAGAGGCATGGTAATGCTTTATAGTGTTACTGGCATATTAATAAAGGTCCTACACACGTGTTAATAAGGGACCCACATATGGATGTGTATATAAAAAAAATTCTGCAGGAGTGGAGTCTGCAGTTCCTAAGAATTCCAGTTCTTCTAAATTATGTTTTTCTTCTGCTTTTCCTACCTTTTCCACTTCTTCCCTTTTCCCTTCCTGCCCCTAAACTCTGCTCCAAGCCAATAGACTGTTTAGGCAGGAAGACATATTATATGGAAAGTGTTGTTGTATTGCCCCTAGTGTTAAATAAAAATAGCAAGTGTAATTTACATTTGTGTAGACTGAAGGAAAGCCAAGTAACCTGCTGTAGTAGGATCAGCTGTTTGCACTGAAGTTGTTGCTCTGCAGTTCTTGCTTGGCATTTCAGTAACAGCAAAATTATTCAGAAGATAAGATTTGCATTTTTTGCTTGTTTGTTTAGTACTACCTATATATTTTATATATGTATGTTTGTGTAGCTTTTCAGAAAAAAAGTGTGTGTTCTTTTTAATATGACCATTCACAAATTGAATATAAAAGGATTAGTTTTCTTTGGCTTAGTATAATTTAATCCATGGGTTAATTTTCTAGAGTGACTTCTGTACTTAATTCCTAGAGCAGTTGTTTTCTGATGTATCAAGGTCACCTCATGCACTTCTTTGGATGTAAGCACGGTATCCTGTTAAACCAGGAGATAACACATCTCTGAGCAACTGCTGTTCTTTTCATGTAACTGCTTGAATGTGACATGCAATTTTTTTTTGCAATGGATTGTTGTTGCTGTTGAATTATCTCCTTTAAAATATGCTAGTAACAAATGCAGTGGTTTTATTTTCTCATACTTCCTTGTTCAGAGGTGCTTTGCCTATCCTGGGGTGGGCCTTTGTCCATCTATAGATCTTCTTTGCTTTTTTCAATATAGATCTTCTTTATTCAGGAAGATCAAAGATCAGTCATCATCTGTATAGCTCTTCTTCAGCTTCTGGACAAAAACCTGAAGTTTGAACCACTTAAAGCAAACAAAAGAAGTTGTATTTGTTTATTTTCTTAATGCTTTTGAAGGCATTTTGTCTATGTCAATAATTACAGTTCTTAGGATCATTCTCCAAACTGATAATTTGACTGGTTTCTTCTGAATTACTTAATTGTTGAACCAGAATGAATGCATTCCTTTCCAGTGTCTGCAGTTCCTGGAATCTACATGTGTGTGCGTATTCATGCCTGCAGGCATCTGAGCTTCTATTTTATTTTATTTTTAGGGTATGCTTGAGCCTACCAAGGAACCTTTGAAACCAATATCTGCAGCAGAAAAGATAGCTTCCATAGGACAGACACCTCCTGTATCACCAGAGATGAACACATGTGCATCTGATCAGTTCCAGGTAAAAACCAGAGAGGGAGGGAGAGAGAAAAAGAATGAATGAGGGGAATAATGGAATGCCTTGCCTCTTCCTTCATGTTTTAATCAAGTTTTCAAAGGCACCTGTATCAAAGGCAGGTGTTCCTTGCGTCAGATTGAAGACATACTGTTGGATCTACTCCTCATGTGTGACTGGAAGGGAATCCCCATGATAAGACTACAGCATTTGGTGGCCAAAATTTAAGAGTCCTGATGATATCTACTGGTATATAGCAAGTTAGTTTAAAAGTCTTTCCTCTGGCTGATGTTCTGTCTTTCCTTTATCTTAAGCTTATCATAGTTTGGCAGTATTTGCAGATACGCTGTTTATGTGTTTCTTTTCCCGTTCACTTTCAGAGAGACATAAAAAGCCCAGTTGCCTGGAAAAGGGATTCTGGGTACAATCATTACGAGCACCTTGATTGTACCTTGAGTACCTGATTATATATATATTTCTCATTCTCTGAGTTCTGTGTCAGATTTTTGTGAACAATTATCCGTTGAACAGCTCAAAGTACTTCTCTAGTTTCTGTTGTCTGAGCCTGATACAGAATGAGTTCAGGGAAGCTTAGGAGTAAGTTTTGAATCCTCTGAATTCAAAATTTTGTGGCTGTTTTTTTCGTTGTTGCTGTTTTTCTGGTATTCTAATATTAGAAGACCTTTTCTGTGGTGTGTTGTAGTGTGCCTGGTTGGCAGCGAGCTAGCAAGATGCGCAGAGACATTTGATTTTCTTTTTACCATGTTGCTACAATCATGCTTGGCATGTATTCAGAGAAAGTCAGCTGTGTCTGTCCTTAGCACAGGTTTTGTTTAATCTGCCCACCATTTGGTTACTTGCTGTGCTTGTGACTTCTGATTGAGGGCATTCTAGAACGAGTTATCTACCTAACCTTAATTCTGGGTAGAGTGATTTCCTTGCACTTGCTGCTTTGCTGTAGTGCAGAGCTCTAACTTAGGTGCTTGTAACGGTGGAAAAATCTTTTTTGCTGTGGAATAGCAGTGTGTCAGTGGGCTCAGTACTGAGGTTGTTTATAATCAAGTGCATGTTTGGTGACACTTCCTATATCTACTGACCCACATGAATTCTGTAATTGAACTGAGCAGCTGAAGTATATATTTAAAAAAGATAAGATTATTGCAACCACTCTGAGCTGAAGGAATCGTGTCTAGCTTCTATATTGGAATGGATTTAGAAAATTTCACTGGCTCTTTACAAAGTTCAAGTTTTTACTGGGAAAAGCATAGATTAAACCCTATAACGTAGAGAGCTGCAAGAGCCTGGGAGATAGCAGTATCTCTGAGTATCCCATCTTCTTCATTGCCTGGCAGTCCTTGTGTTGAGTGCTGAAAATGTGAACCTCTGCTTATCAAAGTCCATATTTTCCTTAGTCGTGAGTGTTTTGTACTTTTGGATACTTCTGTAGCAGATTATCCAGATACTTGTCACAGCTGCTTGATTTTCTTGTCCCTTAGCTAACTGTTCTGACAAGTACATTTCAGTTCAATAGTTGTGACCCATCAATACATATAAAAAGCTTTCATGGCATCTGTCTGCATTGCTGGCCTTAAATTATTTTCCTTCATCAGAGACAAATACTAAAAAAAAGCTTCTGGAAAAGAGAAGATTTAAAGCTCTAACCTTTAAGAACACCAAGAGGCTGCAGTTAAGTGGCATTAAGCTTCTTGGTGTGGACAATCAGCAGTGATCTCAGACATTGTGATTCTGTCTTGGCATTATATTCTCTTAATTCCTGGTGGTTTTAGCTTGCTTTTGGAAAACTAAGTTTGCTTCACATCATACAGGCTGCTTTTTAGGAATATTCTGCATTTTAATGATATTGAGAAAACATACCCAAACTTTCCTAAACATTTCATTATGAACTGTGCTATAAATATTAATTAATATGCAATGGAAATATAATAGGTGATTTTAGTGGACCCCAAAATTACTTATTCTTAACAGTGGCAATTTAGGTACAATTGTATGCATCTTTAAGCTCAACTGAATAAATACACATTATTTTGGTGAAATGTCTAAATTGTTCCATTCTCAAATGATGGTGATGGGTCACAGTCGTATGCAGAATCTTCAAAATGTTGGCTTCTCATTTGAAAGAGATCTTAGGTAATAGATTGTGTTTTGCTTCAGAAAGTAGAAAAGGTCTCTTGTTGACAGCCTAGTATTTATGAGGCTTGCATATAGATCCAGTGTCTGCATGTGTGTATGATACTGATGAAATAAGATTTTGGAAAAAAATATTGTGTTGATGCATAAGTGGAGGTGGGAGGAGCATTTGTAGAAGCATAGGGATACCACCTTAGTTTTTTAGGTAATGGATGAATGGAGGAAAGCAAACCAAAATTAAAATAGCATTTGAAATCAAAGAGAAACCTTGATTTCATTTGACTCATTGAAATCATTTGACTGAGGAGAAATGAAGCAGATTCAGCTGCAATAATTTTTCCTTGTTATTATATAAATTCTGTATATTCTGGCCTCATTCCCTACATCAGAAATCATTTGGGTTGTTTAGGCCATGGAAATACAGTGAGCAAATCATCATCTGTGCAATTCAAGCTGCAGTGACAAGGCTTTGACCTGTCAAATCTGAGGGAAGTTAAGGTACTGATTGATATATCACATTATTTTATTTAATAAGGATAATATGTAAACTTGTTCTGTTCTGTATTTGAAGGTAATGTCTAGACGTGTTTTTATCTGTTGTTTCTCAAGACTTTGGGGATTTTATTTCTCTGTTCGTCTGTTCTGTAAGGTGATGAACAGAATGTGAAATAAGTCCAACTGCTTTTACTTGTGTTTAAGAGCACAGTATCCTGCAGACTTTGCCAGTCTGAAATACAAGGCCCCAGTAAAGCACAAGTGTAAGAAAGAAAGGCTGCTCAAATAGGCCAACGTTGATTGTGAAAGCCTACAGACAGGTGCCCTTCTCTTTTGTTTCACAGCATCTGCTGAAGTGGCCTTCTAGTCCATAACTGTCTTCAGTCAGTGCAACTAAATGTGCTCATCAAAGAAGTAATTATCTGGGCTTGATGTTCTCTGATTTCTCTTGATTCAATCTTGTTCTCTAGTTAGTGTAATTGAAAATTTTATTTACCACCTTTTCTTGGTTTTCTTGCAAAAAGATATATAAATATTTTTGCTCTTTTGCTATTGTTTCGAAGCATCCTCTTTTCTGTTTGAAAATACTTATCTTTGGTAGAGCTGAGTGGTAACTTTGTCCCAGCATACAGGATAATTGTGGTTTATTACCTGCTTAGTTTTGCTTATTAAGCTGAATGTTGGAATAGAAATCTACGGTGACTCAGTCTTTTCTAGAAGAAAATTGCCAGTAATTCTTTTCTGTAGGTGCCTATTACAGCACATCTGCCTGCATGTAACATGATCTCTAATTCAGAAGCTTATAACAGAATATGTGTCTTACACTTGCTGGGTATTAGGGATTGAAACTTAATTAAACCTCATGGGGTGATGGTCTTTAAAAACACTCTTAATTACATAAGGGACCATCAGGACTTCTAATAATGACAGATGCAAACTACCATATAATTGGCCACCAGCCAAAGACTCCATCATGGAGCTGCTCTCCAGTTACACATGTGAGAAAGATCCAAGAATATATGTAGCTCTGACTGAGTAAGAGAGAAAAAATCTGCAGGTAAGAGATAATGCAGGACATAAATATTCTATTAGAGGCAACTAGGTTGCTTAAAGGTGATGTCTGAGGGAAGATACATTTCAGAGCTCTTGTAATTGTGCCAATGGCTATGTACAGCAAAATGTATGAATTATGTCTGTGTAAATCTTATTCTGAAAGCCATGTTTATGGTACTCATCTATTTAGAGATTGGTCATACACCTGTGTTACAGGTCTTCCTTCAGCTTTAAGACAGCAAAGTACTTCCCTTTAGACGGGGGGAAGGGGCAAGGGAGGAGTTTTCTTGGCTAATCATTGACATGGAAACAAACACATTTTAGATTTTTGAATGTTGAAAAAAATCTTACTTAATGCTATTTTAAAATGACTGTGTGAAAACATCTCTTCCTTTTATCCAAATGAAATACGATGCAGTAAAATGAAAACTAAAGTACCTGCTCCTTACTTTATCTGCCAGAGCATTACTTGGAATGTTGAGTGTACTTCTTCTGTACTATGTCCTGTAATCTAAAAAGGAGGGAGGAGTGAGAGCAGTTTTCTTTGAATCTCAGTATTCTTCTAGGTTGGGTGCTTTTCTTTAAAGTGTTATTAAAATAGTAGCTGTGAGTACAGTAGTCTAGCAACCTTGAAGACTCTGAAAGACAGAACATTTATATTCCTGTTTGCAGGGCATGTTTCCCTTATCTGAGTTTAGGTGCCTCAGAGTAGTTAATTTTATTAGGGCCAAGGACATTAGAAGCAGAAATCTTCCCGGTTTATGGGCTTTTGTTTCTGTCCTCTACTTCTGTTTGTTTGCTGATGTGTGGACCAGGGCCTGCCAACATCCTATATAGATGAGGTCTGATTTACTTGTCACCCTCTTTTTTGCAAGCAATTGAAATCAGTGTAATGGCTTCATCCCACAGAACAGAAGGGTTAATATATGCAGTACACTTACTGATTTGGAGTCAGATAAATTTCTTATCCATTTTAGGAAGAATTCATCATATCCTTTGCCCTCTCCTTAGCAAGTCTGACAAACATGCAATCATAAAAATGAAAAGCTGAGCCAGCCATTGGTATCACCTTTTCCATGCAATACTGCTGTGGGCTCATCAGGACTCATCAATCCTGACTCATTCTTTTGACAGGAAATGTAGTGGGTGTTCCTCAGTAACTGAGGATTGGTAGGAAGCTACTTTGTTTCACTTGGAGTTTCTTGTGTTCACTCCAGAAGACTGCTAAATTATATTGGCATCCATTTCTTTCTTAATTTGATTAAAAAAAAAAAAAAAGCAGCCTCTTTTTAGTGGCAATGTATTATAGTGCAACAAACTTTATACAAGCTGCTGATCATAGAGATGGTAACTTAATCTCAGGTATAGCTTCTACACTGGTAACATGACTTTTCCATCCAAATCATTTCAGTGCCAGTAATTTCATTATTAGAACAAAGTTTCTAATTTATATAGATAAAAAATATATATAATAAAAATATATAATATAATATAATATAATTATATATTATATTATATATATATTATAATAATATAATATAATATATAAAAACATATTATATATAATAAAAATAAAAAAAATATATATAATAATAAAATCATAAAAATTTTTTTAAAAAAAAGTGGTATCAGCTCCTTAGGCTCCTTGGAGTGAATGTTGTTCTAGTTGTGTTCCACAGTATTGGAAATAATTCCAAGTAACTAAGTAGGAAAGGTTTTTCTAGGCAAGGTTTTACTCTAAGTAAATGCAGAAGTCTTCAGTTCCCTTCTCTTCCTGTAATCACCTATCTCCTAGCAAAAACTTTTATAATTGGCTTAATTGTACAAAGCTAGCTCAGGTTGCTGCAGTCTTGATTCTTGAATCTGAATATTATTTCAAAATTGAGTAATATTAAGTTTTGAAAAGAACATAGTTCAAATTTCTACAAAAGCAAACAGGAGGCACATATGTGTTCACAGGCAACTAGTGATGTGTTCACAGGAATGTTGTGGAGAACTTCAATTGCTTTTCTTCCACAAAGTGTTATTTTTGTGTTTGTTGTATCAAACTTGTGAAGTTGAATTCAGTGGGGAGAGAATGGAAACGAAATGCACAAAGAGGTGCATTAGAAGGAAGATCTACTTTTTGAGGAATTTCTGATACTATCCTATTGGTCTGTGTTCTGAGAATGCAGGAGGACAGCACTTGCAAGTTGCAAAATCCCTTACAATCCCTTGTAAAATATGGTCCCTGCTGCTTGTTTAATTGCATATGCAAAAAGACTGAACAAGAGGAAATGGAAAGGCAAGGATAGACTCACAGAGGAGTCAGATTCCATGTTCCTCTCGTTCATCTTACCGCTGGTTTGTTTAAATATTGAAATGGTTTTATCACCAAAGGGTAATAAATCACAAGGTGGTGTGTTTTTTTTCTTGTGAGGGTTTTCTTGGGTAGTTTCTCCTTCATATGTAAGGTTTCTGTCTGTTAAAACTCCAAAAAAAGCCAAAACAAAACACCAAAAACAATCATGCTGTTCTATAGTAAATAACTGGGTTTGTCTATAATTGGGTCAAAGCATGGATATAGACAGCTTTCACTAATAATCCTTTTCTAAAATTGTCCTCTAAATTGCATATACACCATTGTATGCCCAGTGCTTTGTCTTTTGTGAAAGTAATATTAATTTAATGTTCAACTATGCCTTACTGGTTATCTAATTCATATGCTTTAGTTAATTTGAGAATCTTGTTTGAGTGACCTAATCTGTACTGTTGAGAACTTACTGAGACTTGCTATAGAAGAACAAATCTTTGGATCTCTAGCATGTGTTATGAAAATTCACCCCTTGCAAAAGCTGGGGCTTCCTCGTACAGTTGTCTCTTTAGTATTTAGATGCCAAAGAATCTGTTGTTTGAACTGCTTTGCATTGTTATAACATGAACTGACTATACAATCTGATTTCTGACTTTTCAACTCTAGGAATCTCTACCACCTGTCCAGTTTGACTGGAGTAGCAGTGGCCTTACTAACCCTTTAGATGGTACGTCTCTCCGTAGAGCCTCTAGCACCAGAGCTAGAGATAAGAAAACTGCAAAGTTCAGACAAACATCTATCTGCTGATTATTTTTTTAAATATATACACACACATATACATATATAAATATATATTATTTATTTCTTACTCTTAACTTTGGAAATTCAGGCTTTCTTTCTGATTAACTGTGCTGCTATGTGAAAAATTACGTATTCTGAAAAATCCGGGTGAAGTATTTTAGATTTGTGCCATATGCCTACGACACAGTGGCAATATTAACATTTCATTATAAATAACTGCTGATTATAACAAAACCCTGAATAAATGAACATTTTGGAGTGACGAGTTTTCCTTTGTAAAAGTATTTTTCACCGATGAACTCTCCTTAGGCATCCTTTGAATGACAAACTTGTGTATAGTGGCTACTTCAAAGCACAATATTTTAGCTGCAAACTATTTGCGAAAGATGCACTTCTTGACCTGAAAGTTTTCAGATTTACAGATAATTTTTTATATTTCAAAAATGTGACATCACCTGTTTTGCTTGCACTCAGTAGTTAATTAGAGCTAATATATTGAATAGGTAGCTACAAAGTTATTTCTATCTGTAAATGTATATAATTATCACTTAGAACCCTTCACCTATCTCTGTTTTAATAGCAAAAAGGGTTGTGCTGCCACCTCCAGTCTTAGAAATATGAGTTTATGCAAATTTTGGAAACTTATTTGAATGATAGACTAAAGATCTTGAAAGAAAACAATACCTATCAGAGGAACCTGCTAACAACGGTTAATTTACAATGTGTAAGTTGTTCAAAAGCAGGCTGAAAGAAATTGCATCTCTTGCTGCTTTGGTGATGCCTCAAGTTTCAAAACATGCAGGTTGAACCAGTTTGGATAGCAATATCATGGTGCTGAAGGAAAGCCTGGATGGACCCTCTTGCTGTTGTCTAGTGTCTTACTACTTCAGTCAAATCATCATGCTTTCTTTTTAACAAGCAACTTCTTTAAAATGTATCTTGGCTTAATTTCTGTTTCAGTACTAAAGGGGAACAGTATAATTCACCAGTGAGGAATTGGGTGTGAGAGTGGCATTAATTAAGATGTGTTTGCATTGTTTTAAGATAATCATAATCAATTGCTTGGTTCTTTGCTGTCTGGGGACCTGCTAAGTCTCCTTGATGAAAGAATGGCTATCAATGTCATTAAAGGGAGAAGAAGCTCAGTATTTCCTAGCTATCAATTGATGCATATATTGTTTCCCTTTAATTGATCACATCTTTCTCTCTGGGTCTTGCTGGTTTTCTTCCATTTTTAGATTGAAATAAATGTTTCTATTTTAAAGTTACTAGTGTTGATTTCCTTGCTGCATTGTACATGAGGAAATGTGCACTGAATTAAGTTGTTAACGTTTTAAAGGTACAAACTAATACTGTAAGCATTGTTTTCATGTCAAGTTTTAAATTATGTACTGAGTACTAATTATAACTTGCATGTTCAAGTGTGTGTCTTACCCCTTTTTACACATAAACCCCTCCCTTGGCTTACCTTCTATATGGCTGCCTACCAACACGGTCACTGAATTTCAAGCTAGTGGAGGTTCCACTCTTCTGAACCTTGATTTCTTTGGGCCCGTGGATGACAGTAGCTCTAACAGCACCACCACAATCCCAGGTCAGCAGAGTGTTAAAACCACAACTGTAGTGTAACAGCTTACTAAAAGCATGAGCACATCACTTGACTTTCCTATAAACAAGGAGAAATCTTACTTTCTGTTCCTCTGAAATGTCTCTCTACTGCATTTTTCCTTTAATCTGTGTTCTATTTTCTGATGTTTGATATCAAGTCGAAGTATTTTAAAGGTACTGTCAGCTCTGTATTGTCACACTGGAGGAATGAATGGCTCTTTTGCTTTTGCAATTAAGATGTTAAAACACTTGTTTCAAATGAGAAATTTTGAAAGTTAAATTTTCCAAGTACTTAAGAATAACTGAAAAATGGATGTGGATGTGACTATTAAAAAAAATAAAAATAAAATTAGGCTTGTTTCCTCTTCTAAGTGAATGTCTCCAAATTACAGAATTGTAGTGTCAATTGGAAGTCATTGAGTACAAAGGTATAGGGCTTAATGAATCACAACCTATATGGTATTGTCTTCTACCTGGAGACTAAATTTTGTCGTGTCTGAAGTACTAGTGTTAAAGATAGGAGGAGAAAAAAGTGTTTTAACAGCATTCATAGTAGAAAAATAAGGATAGCTGCATGTTCGTGGGGTGTTAGAAGTTCATAAATGCTGATTATAAAACTAAAGCTCTTCATTTGCAATTTAAGGAGGAGATGAAAATATCACTTTATCTTTTGAATAAAATGTGAAAGTAATTGAGTTTGTTTTTCGTATGGTTTTGACATGCTTTCAGTATTTTATGTGAGCTTGTGAAAACCTAAGCTTGGAACAAATTTCTTCAGGAATTTAAGGGAACCCTCTGGAGATTTCTCTGGGTGCATAGTCCAAGCAGTTAAGGCAAATACTCTTTCAGTCCAGTGCCTGTCAGAGTTGGGAAGCCATAATAATCAAATTTCTTACAGGGATGGATTGTTAGTTAGTATTTCATTTTTGGGGGTTTTGGTGTTTTTCTGTCTCAGTGGTTTTAATTTTAAGAAACTAATTTTTCAAACCGATTTTGAGGCTGTCCAGTATATTTTAGAAGTACTTTAATTATAGTTGTATTTTCTGTTTTTAAAGAACTGCCTTCCCACTTTTGCCATTTGATCATGGAAGGCAGTTTTATGGCACCCCACCCCAAATGTGGTCTTGTTCCACATGAGAAATGTCCTTGTCAGGTGAAAGGGAGCAGCAGGTCTGTCATGAAAGCGACAGGTAGCAGATTGGAGATTCTAGAGTTTGAAAGGTTCTGTCACAAGTGCATGCAAGTCTATTGACGTGTAATTCATCAGTACCTGGCACACGTGCTGCTTGTGCAGTCACATATGTCCCACTATCCTGCTGCTGCTGTGCACACGTGAAGTCACTGCTGGAGGACTACCATATCAGCCTTTTATTTCTTTAGTCTGTTGTTTCATCAGATGCAGGTATTATCACCTTCCCTGGTATGCCCTATAGTGCCTGTTTTTAGTTTTTCCTTTTCTTTCCTCCTGACTTGTTTCTGGGAAAGTCATTTGTTTCTTGGCTTGCAGCTCATGTGTTTGTGTGTGTGTTTAGGAGCTTTGTGTGGGGTTTGGTTGGCTCACTTTCCTTCAATATCTCATTAAGGTTTCGCAGTGCTCTCCTTAGCTATTCTCTGATTGCTTGAATAAAAGGGAGAATATGCAACTCTTATTTAAAACAAAATAAATTAAGAAGCTATATAAAAATCAAAAGACAAATTGTTATGGTCTTTTAGCTTAAAAGTTTTTTATCAGTTGTAGAAGTTTGTTACATCTCTGAAGACCTTAGTTTTACTTATACTAGAACTATACTGTATTCTTTTCAGTCTGATCTAACCAGTAGCCAAAATAACACTTCATAAAAATTTGCATTCTATGTCATGATCTGGAAGTTACTCATTTTTCATGTGTTCCCACAGATTTACTGTGTTGTTTTATTTTTCACGTTGAAAGTTTAACATAAACGTGGCAGAGTAAAAGGTGTGTAATGGAATAGTAAATTGAGCAGAGGCATCACATTGCAGTGAGGGTGAATTCAGGACCGTAAATGTCTGAATGATGTAATTTATAAGGTTGCATTTAATGCCTGTTTCAGAGTTGCATGTCAAAGAACTCCTCATTTCATTTGGTTTTACAATTTGTACCTTAATGGGATTTCGCAGGCTTCTGCAAGTCAAATGTATATCTTCAAGTCTTCCTCTCCCTGTTTGAAAGTGGATATTTTATGCAATTGTTGGGCTTGTTCCTTTTTCCATGTTCTGTAAACATCTGACGGTACTTAAAGTCATGGTATCCTGGTCTCAGTACAGCACAAACTTTGGTGTTTCACATGAAACTGGTTGAAATTCATTTTTGCAAATCCAGACTGAAACACTGTCGAAGGGAGAGCTGATTATTTTCTCATAAACTCATATTAAATTGACCAAATCCTTCCCCCTGCTTCCACCTTCTCAGATTAACCAGATTATTTTCTTAATTTTCCTTTTTGATTGGCTTGGTTTTCTCACAATTAAGAAGTATGACCACGTGTATAGAAATAAGGAATGCTCCAAACACTGCTTGTGAAGCATTCGTGTAAAGCAGGCATGAGGGTTATTATCCTCATGGTGCTGTATTTACTGGGTGGAAAAGGAAGGGCAGCAGGCACAGGACTATTTTGTTATTCAGTCAGCTTATGATATTTCAGGAATACTTCTAAATATGTCTTAATCTGAGCAAGCAGACTGAGAAAATCACCACCGTACCAAGTTTTATGTTAGATATCTACGTGTGACTATCATATCCAAGGGTTTGCAACATTTGTTCTGCAGTAATGTAAAATGCTTCTGTGTTGTCCAAACCAACTGATACCAGCATTATACTCTTTTAGAATGCAGGTGTCCGCAAAACGAGATGTTTCTGTCCAAATTTGACACTGTTTTTTAAAGTTATTTGTAGTTGAGGATGATGCATACGTGCACTTCATTTAAGACCAGAAAGCACAAAATAGCTGCAAATGGAACTAGAGCAATACCAACAGATTGAAATGCTCCTGAGCACCAAGATGTGGTACAGCGGTCTTGAAATATTTTAGTAATTTCAATTGTTGACATCTGGTGACTTTAATAATACAGTTTTTAATTGAAATGAATGTGCAACATACATAAAGTCAAAATGCGGCATCTGATCTGAGACAGCTGAAACTAGAAAATCCAGGCTGAAGTGTCTGGATACATGATGCTTTAGAAATGAAAGATGAAAAGGGAGCACAGGCAAACAGTTTTGGTAGCTGTATAAATATGGTTGTGCACCTTTTTTTAAACGCCATTCCACTTGTATGCATCATAAAAGCTGTTTTTCCTCACTTAAAAATAAAATAGATTTATCACATCCTCCTGTAAAAAAGCAATACGCTGAACTCGCTGTAACATGTGCCAGTGTTGTGTAATCTGTCACTAAACAGCTGGTCACTGTTAACCATCAGCATTCTTTTAATAGCAGCAGTTGAGCTGAAGTAATCGAAATAATCCTTTTTAACGCAGCTGGCATTTTACAGGTACTTCTCTATAAAAGGTAAATTAAATCAGTTTGTTTACTCTTAGACTGAGACTTTGTATGCCAGACTTGATCCAAGGTGCGTGTACTTTGCAATACAGCTTTGAAAGCTACTGAAAAGATAGTGGGGAGAAAAGATGCTGTTTTAGAAACAGACATGTTCTGTCAAGTTCTTTTCATGTATCTTGAAATTTTAAACGATTCAGATGTTTACAGAAAAAAGTCTCTAGCAAGCTGGTCTGTGGCTAGTTATGGCTATCCTTGTCTCCAACCATCACTGATTATCATTTTATACTATAAGGTGTGGATCCTGAGTTGTATGAATTGACAACGTCAAAACTGGAAACTTCCAATGCAAGCAGCAGAGTGACAGATGCATTTGCAAGACTCATGTCCACAGTAGAGAAAGCAAGCACGTCTACAAGGTAAATACCATGGGTCATGCTTTTTTCTTTTTTCTTTTCTTTTTGTCCCTGAGGAGTGAATGTGTGTGCTGTTTGTGAAGGAAGAAAATGTTGAAAATGTAAGCCAAGGTTGCATGTTACAAACATTACATCTGTACTACTGTACTTTGAATTTTGTTTTATCACAAGACTCTAAAAGAAGATGGGAAACAGCTTGCGAGCTGGCAGAAATCACCACAATTAACTTCAAAAGGTAGAACCAAAGACTTAATTGGAGGATAAGACTTTCTGAATAACAGAACTGATTCCTAAGAGTGGAAGAGTAAACTGAAGCTTCCAGTTTGGGCTGCTAGGACTTTGATGGTCTCCTACATAGTTGCTAGATACAGATACGGTTCCCGCACCTGTAAAAATTTTGATGACCAAACATCAGATTTGTTTTGCTGTTGCCAGTTACTTTTTAGGAGCTAACATACAGCTCATGTGGCTGGTTCATTATATCCTTTCTGCTTCATGGAGCTCATGCAAAATTCTTCTGTATGTAGAGTACAAGAAGGCTTTATACGTCAAATGTCTTCCTTGACATCTGGCCTGGTGAATAGGTAGTCTTCCACTTCTTAAGCTTGAATACTTTGGTTTAGATTTTTAAAATACATCTTAACAGTAGAATTGTGAACGCTATTAATATATAGTCAGCAATCGTGCTCATTAGAGAGACACTGATTCTTAGCAGTGAAATGCTTTTATTGTTGAGGAGGTACATGTCTATTTTATAGAAGTATATTTTATAGTTGCTTTGCAACTAATAGCAAGATATCTTCTCTCTGAGCTTCAGCTCTCTAAAACTAAACAAATAAGTTTCTATGCAGCATAGCACTTAAGGCACATGGGTGTAGTTGAATAGAACTGCAGTGTACGTAAGGAATTCTAATGGTTGGATACAGCAGCCTTGTGTAAAATAAGTAACACTGAAATTTTCACAGCTCTTTTAGAACATATTCTTTCATTGAGGAAAGTCTTGATAGTTTTCCTGCAGTGAAAACGTTTGAAGTGAATGCTGAATAAAAGACCAACACACTGAAATTTCAAGAGAGAACCAGTAGAGGGAACTCAATACCTCAGTGCTGATTTTTCCTCCACTTTTGGATTGCCTGTTTCTACCCACGGAGGGCATATACTTCTTGTGAAGATAAGGTAGTGGGAAAGTCTGACTTTAACTAATTAGCAAATGTAGAAATAGTTGGAAGTATTTTTGTAGTATATTCAAAAGTCTAACTTAAAAGTAACCACAAATTTGCAGCAGGATACACACACTCCAAATACTGTTATCTATTCTCTTTATCTCCATTCTTAGATTTGTCTGCTTGCTTGGCAGACTTTTAAGATATGTCTGCTTTGTATTTACAAATGAGCAGCACAGTCTGCTTTGCTCAGGAATGCTGACCTTCATTTTTCTATGTTATTTTCTTTGGGGGTGAGTTTTTTGTTTGTTTGTAAATGCTTTCACAGAACACTTGAAACTTTCAGTTGCTCTGTTGAAGCTCGATGATTAGATATCAGAGCTCTTAGTTCTGGAGATCACTGCTTGGTAACGGGAAAAGGTCCTAGACTGGTGCTATTGAAATACAGCTGGCTGTAGGGAAAGTTGGAGGCCTCAAATGTGCCAGTTATGTTCAGATACATGCAGATGAGCTGCTTTAAAGCAGCTGTTTTCAGTGATAAACATGATTTGTGTGTTTCTGTCAACTCTGAATCTTAAATTTTTTTTTCTTATCATATGCTCTGAAAAAAGAAACGGTATCTTGAAAACCTAAAACCTTCAGAGAGATAAGGTCTTATCTCAGCAGTATGCTAGATATGTTGCAGTGTGTTTGCTTTGTCCAGTGGAATTGCTTTTCTTTTGAATATTTTATTCATAATGAACCTATAGCTCTGGTAGCTGGGCAAGGGCGGCTCAACAAAGACGGCCCACATGCACTAAAATGGAAACAAACTTCACCATTCCTGGTGAATCAGGGGAAGATGTGGCCTGTGACACAGCACTGCTGTGATGGCGATTTCACTTGCTCTGAGACTGCCCCGTATTTATCTGTAAATTGTCTGAATTCAGGATCTTTGAGGTTAAAATTTGGAGGGAGGTACCAGTTCAGCTATAGGAAGCCACCTTTCTTTGAAATAGCTCCATCTTTTGCTTGTGAAATGATTGCCTGAAGTTGGAAAATCAGTTTCTCAAAAGGAAAGAGTTGGGAGAGGAGGGGGAACATTGCAGCTTGAGTATGACACCTTGAAGGCAGCAGTAAGTTTTGAATGCCATCACTACGGGGCAGCATTCCACTGAGACTGCGGCCTTGCCCAATCTAAAGTTTACCTGCTGGCTTCTGGAAGGAAGAAAGAGCCCTGATGCCATTCCAAGAAATAGCTGAAACCCTTATTTAGACTGGAGATACTCCATGTGGGTAGTGTTGGATGTAGCAGGCTAAATCTTGATTAGAGAGCGATTTTTCAAGTCTCTAATTGGCTCATTGTTGCTATTAGAGCCTGGCCTTTTTGGTGACATCCTTCAAACCTTTTGCAAATGTGAGTGATCACTGAAATCCTGAAAGACTGAATGCTGCACAAAGAGGTTAGAATGTAAACTGGAACAGTTGGCTGTTAGTGACACATCAGCAAAGCCTTACGTGTTTCTTGCAGAACCTTCTTCCAGCAACTTTTGTGTCTGTCAGTCTGGCTAATTTCTTGCAGCTTGGTGATACTGTGCCATTAAAAAAGGAAAAAAGAAAAAAAGAAAAAAAAACTTCATGCCAACAGGTAGAAGAACAGGTATAATTACTTGGGGCAAGGTATTCCCTCAGTTCCCTGTCTTGGGAAGAAATGTAACCTGATGGTAGAGAAGAGGAGGAGAGGGCAAAGTGTTTTCTTAAAGGTAGTTTTAAAGCGTTGATGATGTTAATGTAAAACTAGACTGCAGTGATGATGGTGCTTTAACTCTCTATAAACTTAGATAATGAGTAATTGTGTAGGGTTGCCCTGTGATATTTGCTACCAAAGGTGTTGACGAGTCTGTTAGCCAGAAAGGCTAATTGCAGTGCCCAGTCTCTTCTGGAGGAGCCTACACCAAATCAAATGCAGCACTGCCTCCAAGACCCAGCAGTGCAATTTCTTCGCATGACACAGTTGTGCAGAGGAGGAAGAGGCATATAAATAGCAAGGAGTGTGTGAGCTCCATCTTGGTGCCTGATTACAATTGCAGGAACTCCTTTTAATGCAGATCTCTGAGTCAGCCCTCTTCCTTTGGCTTCCTCTGTCAAATGCTCCTTTGTTAGCTGTAAGTCCTTGATCACCAGGAGTTTGTACCTTTAAGAGGCTTGTGGTAAGTGATTACTAATAGTGGCACCAGATACTGATAACACAGTGGTGGGTGACAAACACATTTCAGCAGCTCAGAGATAGTCCTTAGAGTGTGTGCAGCACTGACAGTGAAGCTGTTAGAGAAGGCTGCGCATATTGGCTCTCTGCTTCTTCCATCAGTAAATCCAGCACACAGCTTTGTTTATCCTCCAGAATTTGGTAATCTGCCTAGTCAGTGGCTCATGAAATTCCACTGCAGCAGAGAAAAGAAAATATTGCTATTCTAGCAAAGAAAAGTCAGATTTAGTATCTATAATGCCTCATCTTGAGATCTTTCATCAAGTAAAGATTTCAAGTAGCAAACAAAACTGATAGCTCTGTGTCAACACAATGATCAGTGATGTCAAGGATGAGTTTAACTCCAGTTTTTTCTCTTGTTCCTTTAGCCAAGAAATTCTGAGACTGCTGCTGAAGGAAACACGTAGCTTCTTGCTTTCTCCCGATCTCTAATCATCTTAGGGAACCATCCTGATGGGTGCTGACAAAAAAAGATGCATGACTATATGTTGCTTTCTGATTGGAGAAGTGATTTCCCTCTCACAGACACAGCTGAAAGTTTGTAGCATTGGATAAGATATGAAAAGGAAATTTCTGAAATGCTCTATGGAAAGGCAGTTTGTTTCTCTAGCCTTTTGTCTCAGCTTTTCACTCTGTGGCAAAGGAGCTTCTTCAGCAAGGATTTGTAATGTCACTGTAGGGTATAGCTAGTGCCTTTCTTGGCATTATTTGTTTTTTTAGTGATGGCCAGGGTTCTTCATGATAAAGCACTACGTATGGCCCTGTGGGCATTGGATGGGATCTTCTGTGGCTGTTTGAACCATTTTACTTAAGAAGTGCGAGTTCCTTGTGAAGAACAGTGAGAACCAAACCGTGGGTTTCAGATTCTTCATTCGTGCTCAGTAATTCTGGTGAATAATGCAAAAGGCAAAGTAAATACCAGCAGTTCCCCCAGCTGCTGCGTGCATCCTTATGGCTACGTGTGCCGCTGCACTTCAAAGCAAGTTAGCTGCAAGTCGTGAGCTACCTTCTGCTGATGGTTGAGACCCTGGTGAAGGGGGAGGAAAGGGCTTGTGGATCACACTGCAGAGAAGTATGGTATATAATCTGAGTGTAGTTGTGTTGGAAACACATCTGAAGTACACTTCTATTCCTTTTTATTTTTAAAGCAGTATGCCTGGAACTTCTTAATGAACTTTCTAGATTTTGCCATTTGATACTGAAAGACTGTGCTGAACTTAGGCAGTTTAAAGCTTACGTTCCTTTTGTCTTAGCTCTAGAATATGAGCATGGCAGTTTCTTCAAATAGTCCCAAAATGGCACACTGGAACTTGCCTCCCCCCGGATAAATTAGCATCTGAATAGGAAATAATTTCTCCTTATTGCAACAGTATTCAGGAACGTTTTGCTGACTTCCCATTGAATGTTCTGTTGGTAGGCAGGTATGTATTATAACATTAGCCTAGCTTCAAATAGCTTGCAAGAAGTGCCTGTCTGTGGGAGACAAACTGACAGAACATTGCTTCTATCGGCGATTCTTTCAGTGATCTGTTGGATTGCAGATTAATGCACTTTTTTCTTTTCTTCTCAACAGGAAGCCTAAAAAGGAAGAACATCTTAGTGAAGAGGCTGCCAAGGTGATTTCTAGCCTTCCTGACTTAACTTTCATGCATGCCAAGGTGTTGATGTTCCCAGCCACATTAACACCTTCAACAAGCTGCCAAGAAAAGGTAGACTAAAGTGATGTGAATTGGACGTTTTCTATTGATTTTTTTTCTTCCCTCTATGGGTCATGAAAAGCAATCTTGCTTTAATTAAAACAACAACAACAAAAAAATCAAGTTCAGATGATTTGTTGGTAAGCAGCACTAGAAAGGTATACATAGTTATGTATATTTATTTACATACTGAAGTCCTAAATTTATATTAGAGAAAAATGTAAATAATTGGGGGTAAATCTTTTTGAAGATCTATTCTTTTTGTTGTGCTGGGGTGTATACATTTATGTCTTTGTGAAATACACTGGTGGTGTCCTTCTTACAAAACTTCAAAAAGTTTAAAATATATATATATCCTAGAAACACATAATGGAAAAACTTCAATCTTCACAATGCGTGAAGTCCCCTTTAAAAGTTTTCAGATTGCATTGAGTGTCTTTTTTCTTTCCTGCATACATTAAAATACCTGTTGATGGGCAAACAGAAGGTTACATTGAGGGGTTTCAGTTGTTTTTTAGAACTCAATCTTTTCTGTTTTAACAAGCTTAGGATGTGTTCTTCCTTTTCTTCTCCCCCTTTCCTTCCCTGGTTGATTGGTTGGCTGATCAATTTTTGTTCTTAAACTGGAGTGGTACGGTTCTGTCACTATGTAGCCTTTTGAAAGGTATGCTGTCAGTAACTTTTCATTCCAGTTAGGGATCCTTGTCTAAACACTTGATTTTGGGGTCATTAGGAGGTTGTCTGCTTTTAATCAGTTTGATTTGGAAAAGAAGGACCAAAACTATATGAATGTCTTACAATGAAATTTATCTGTTAAAAATTCTTATGTTTTGTTGTACCACTATTTCTGTTTGATTTTGCACAGTGTAAAATGACATAATCATAGATTGCTATGGTTTTAGGCTGTATATACAGTAAAAACTATGGGTTGTAAATGTTTGGGGAAATTCCTATGGAAAAAAGAGAGCTATGTAGAAGAACCTCTAAAAAGGTCAATGTGCATGCCCAAGGTCTTTTGAGATTTAAGTGTGTAAATTTCCTTTTAGCTTACACAAAATAAAATAATTTAAAAGATATGTATGTATATAGCCTGTTTTCTTTTTATCCAGAATATGTACATTATTCCTGATGCTAAAATTGATGTGCTGCATTCACAGCAGAGCCTTTTAATTTTCGTTGTACAGTCCCACAACACACATTTATCAGGGTCCTGCAGAAGGAGAAGCAGACTTCTCTTCAGCTGTCCTCTCTTTGAGTATGTAATGGTGTAGTCTTTTATTCCTGCCTCTGACTTAGAGGATGCTATGGCTTAGGACATGTTGGTATTTGAGATTAAAGACTTCTTCAAAATAGCAGGCAGTGCTGAACTGCAAGAAACACAAATCCAGGTGATGTGGGAAGGGACGCCTGGTTTTGCCTGTTTCCTAGATAGAATTAAAATGTAACTGTAGCATTCACTTAAGTTTCCTAATGTGTTAACTTGCACCATAGCTCTTTCAGCAAGTCCTGTTCAGGGGGCATCGTGAACTATTCAGAACAGAGTCTGCAGGTAAGGCCTGCTCTGGGTGCAGATTTCTTTGATGGGGCTTTGTGTGGGCAGGGAGGCTGTGCATCTAACCTTTTCTATGCACACAGCTCTTTAAGTGCTAGTCACCAGCACTTCATCAGCTGACAACTAGTTCTGAGAGACCTCCAATGCATTTTTTTTCTTACCTCTTCTTTCAATTCTTCATCCTCTGCCAGCGCTTGGATCAGAACAGGTAAAGTTGGAGTTTGATGTTACCAGCTGATAAGCTGAAACGTTGTCCTCACAGACTTTTCTCTTGTAGGAGCCCTCTTGAAAGATTAGTACTGGATGGAGTTCTACTTTCGTGAGCACAGGAGTTCCAGTGAGTGGTGGCTGCTCAGAACTGAAGAGCAGTTTATATAGTTGTGATAAAGTTAATTTGTAAAGGCGAAACCGACTCTTGCCTCCAGTCAGCGATGCAATGTCCAGTGCTATAGTAAAAAAACAAAACAAAACAAAAAACCACGCATACAACCAGCACTCTTTTGTAGTTGGAAAGATTTATGCAACAGCCAGCTGCTTTACTGTATACATCCAAAAAGCTTGCATTTGCTTTAGCAAATTTTCATTGCAGCGCTCACTTCATGCCTGTTTCACCACAAAATTTGCTTTGCTGTTCTCACAGGTTTAGCATAGTATTCTTTAACGCCTGCTTATTTTATTGTTCATTTCTGTTTGGCTGCTGTAGGTTAAAAACGGCCCTTTTGTTCTTGTAACTGTAGCGGGTCCCTTGGAGCTGGAGCAGTGGTATAGCTGCAGCAGAGAGCTATAGCTATTGTTCCAAGGAGAATATGTTTAGGAGCTGACTCATGATCCTTGTCTGGCAGCGAATGGACTGAAGTATTAAGGAGAGGTGGGGGTGGAAGTGCCAGCTGCAAGTTGATCTTTAGTCTCCTCACAATTGCCTCTAGAGGCAGCTGCCCATTTGTCTTACCAGGCCTCAAGTGCGGTCCTAGTGGCCTGCCGTAAATGGGGGAAGGGAAAGAAATGGCAGGGGAAGGGATTTCTGCTTTGAGTGATGAACCAATCTGACTCTCTGTGAAACCTGGTGCTACCCACAGCGTGTTTATGGGGGTTTGATGTTGTTTCTGCCAAAAATGAAAAATAAAAGATTACCTCTCACAGACCTGCTCTCCGCTGAAAAAATAAATCTTCCATCTGAATTCAGCTTTTTGAGACGGATGCTGTTTGCCTCAAAAAGCAGTGTTGCTTTTCAGCTGCTTGTTTAATGTAACCCCATCTTTCTTGTCACTTATGGGATGGACAAAAAGATTCTTCTGCGTCTCTCCTGTCCTTTAAAGGCAGTTTTGTCTAGCATATCTAGTTGATACGCAGGTGCCCTTCCGTGCTCTTCCCACTGACAACATGGCCCTTGTCTAATTCAGTCTGGCTGGTTAAGTCTGTGGGCAGTAAAGTCATTGGTACTTTCTGCACACGTGTGTTGCTGTGCATTGCCTTCTGACATTCACTTGAGAAGCACTGTCATTGAGCAGCAAGGCACTTCTGTGCTCATCCAACAGAAGCAGCAAAGGACGCTTGGTTGGGATGCAACCAGCAGAGTTGGAACGTGGCCATAAAGCAAAAGTCCAAAGTTCCCAGTGTGAAAAGAGCTGCAGGATCCTGAATAACTGCAAAGAAGAGCTGAACTGTGCTGCTGTTATCCACAAGACTGCACTCTGACACTCCGTGGTTCAGTGCTGACTTACCATGAGCTTTGCCACCTGCTGCACTGCCTCCAGGACTTGAGGCTGTAAGTCTTCCTCAGAATACTGTTAGTTTGACAGGTTCACTTTGAGATCCCAAGAATGAAGCTTATGAGTAATGTACCTAAATGCCCTCCTGTGCAATTAGTGTGTACAGAAGCCAACCTTTTGTCACGCTGGATTGCTGAACACAGTTTTACATGATAGTGAAATCACTGTGACTGTTGTTGAGTTGTTGGACTGCACTGCTCTTCAGCTGGATATCCAGAGATCTGTATAGGATGGAAGGGAGGTTTAACTCAGTGTGTATAAGGGGGATCAGCCCAGGTGCAACTGCTTATCTCCAGGTACAACTCTTCTGCTACACTTCTGTACCTATGTATAATTATCTTTTAGATTTCAGAGCAGTCTGAAAGAAGGATACCTAGCTGCAAGATACACTTGAATGTAATTAATAATAACATATGGCATGAAATGATGTACAGCAGCTTCTAGGAGTGTCTGCTTACAAAAGCAGAGAGGTTGATTTGTAATCTGGCCCCTGTGCTGAACAGGTGATAATGGCAGCAGGCAGCCCTGTGCTCCCCTAGGTGAACGTGGGACATGAAAGCAGGGAAAAAGCAGCACCTCGTTTGCTCATTTGTTATATGTTAAGGTCTCTGCAGCATCGGTGTTAGGAGCATGTGCTAAATACTGAAACTGCTGGAGCTCTTGTTTTTAATCTTGTCATCTCACTCTTAAACTCTTAAGATGTGTTGTTATCCCTGCATTGTGGCAGGGTTGTGGAGACCAGCTCTGTTTGATGTGCTGTGATCATCTTTTGAAGTTTGCCAGTGATACCTAGGAAGCACTCAACTGATAAAAGTGTCAAAAATACCTCACAGGCATAGTGGATGCTCACTGTCTTCCATCTGGATTTGCTGTATTGTCACCCAAGGGATTTATTCCTATGTTAGAGATTCTGAATCTTCATCTGCGGATCCACTGTTAATCTGGACTCTACTCACCTAATTTTAGAGCAAATATCCCCCAGAGGTCCCTAATATCACACATAGGAATTGGGCTGTGTGCCTTAAATAAGGCTTGGGACTACTTGTAGAATGAAGGGGCAGAAAAATACTTCTCTTTCATCTGGAATAGGCCATGGTCCTGCAGAAGGTAAAATAATGAGTAACTATGGACTAATTCAAAGGAGAGTCGGGTACTGTAGATACTTTGAATGTTTGGTTAAATAGACTTAGTCCTTTTTGTGTCGTTTTCCCTGTGCTTAATGATACTTTTGCTGTAATTATATATGTTTAGAATTTGTATGCACACATGCAGAAAACCAAGCCTGAGGCATCAAAATGAAGCTGACCCTTCTGGCCTGCATGCCTCAAGGTGCTCTGCTGGGCTGCCACCTGTGTCCCTGCTGATGTATGACAGAGGGAGCATTTGCTGCTAACCTGCTCCACCTGCGTTGATGCAGTTCAGCTGTTGTGGCTGCTCTCTACCCTTTAGGGCTACAGCAGCAGGGGTTTGTTGGTAAATATGCACACACAGTCCCGTGTTTGCTTAGTTTACTCCAGCAAGCAGACCTGCTCCTAATACACGTGGGTTACCTACTGGTATGGCTGTCATTGTGTGAGCCTTCATGTGCATAAAGCAATTTAAAGCAATGAAGGTTATTAGATGGGGAAGGAGGGAAGCAGAGGGGCAGTTTCAGCCCTGCTCAGTAGCCCTGTCTGTGCCTTTGTCTCAGCTTTTCCAGTCAGATGTGTCTCGATAGCTTTTTTTTAAACCCACAAGTCATCAAACGTTCTGTTTCCTTCAGACAGTGAAAAACTGCAGTGAGCACAGCTACTGAAACAGGTGTGGTTTGAAAGATGGCCTTAATCTTATAAATGGCAGGAAGTATTGTCTCATCTGAGCTTGTCTTCGGCGCTTGGGAGGCATTAAACAAAGGGAGAAAAGCGAGTGCTTTGGATCAGACCTTAATTTTGACTGGCCTTCTACTGCCTGGGAGGCTGGCTGCCTTTTAGCAAACTGTCCAGCACAGCTCAGGTAACTGTGGCCTCAGGCTGTAACACAGAGAGCCTAGCAAACCTCGCTGTGATGCAAATAGGGTGAATGGTGATAGGGCGAGGGGAATGGTTTTAATCTAAAGGAGCAGCCATTTAGATGAGCTGTCAGAGGGGAGTTTGCTGCTGAAAGCCTAGCTGCACTGCTGACTTTCTTAGTCCTGTAGGTGCACCAGTGTAAGGACTTCACAGAAAAGAAGACCAGTTCAGCTGGATCTCCCAATGGCCCTTCAGCTCCTCATTCAGCTTCAGAGGAGAGAGCTGGGAGCAGATTACAGGGGAGCTGAGTAGTGGAAAGTATCTAACAGCTCCTTCAAAAAGGACAGAGGTTGGCTCGTGATCCGTGGGATTTTCTGATCCCCTTTGGTTCTGACACTCCAGGAGTCATGGTACAGATACAAAAACTTGGCTGTTCAGGAAGGAAGTTGAAAATAGACATGAAGTATCCGCAGCACGTGCCTTCAAACTCTCCCTTTCATCACCTTCCCCAGCCTGAATCTCATAAAATGTTTTGTGCCAGTCTCAGCAACTTGGCCTTAAAACCTGTTTGCACGAGAAAGCCAACCTTCTTGGTAGATTTTCTTTTCTTTTTGAGCGTGTTACTCCACTGAGTGCAGGGACTGAGTTTTCATTAGGAGCTCTGAAGCCTTTTGTCACTTTGTTAATGCTGGTTGGAGTTAGGAATCACCTGCAGCTGGTAACGGGTGTTTTGCAGCTGTTTAAGGCTATTACAGGTCACTCTGCTGTCTCTTGGACAAAGCTGCCCTGCTCTGACAGTGGAAAAAAGCAGCACATATGGCTGCTTTTAAGGACACAATTTTTCCTCCTTTTCTGTTGTGGGTTTTTTTTTTAACCCTCTCTTTCCTTGTCCACCTACATGAAGCTCATTCTGGCAACTTTCCTCCTCTTTTGGCCAGGCAGGAGGAAGCAGGGTGGAAAGGGAGGAATTAACAGCTGTCCTTTAGGTTTCAAATCAATGCAGCTCCTTAGCAGGCTGGCAGTGTGAGCTCAGTCATTAGGAAAGCTGCTCTTTCATTCAGGAGGCAGCCTGAGCCAACTCTCCCCAGTCCAGGACCGAGGAGGTAGGCAGTTCAGGCCTTTCCAGCTTGTAGGCCCATTGCAGCTGGCACAGGCTCCTCTTCCCAGTGTTTCATTTCTGCAGTTTGCTGGAGGACCCTGCTGGCACGAGAGATGAGTCTGTCTCAGGAAACGAGCAGCATTTTGCACTGGGTGTGCTTGAGTTTTCTCCTCATCATAAAAGCCTCCTTCATCTGAGATTGGAGTGGATGTAGGATGCAGATCAGGACTTTCCTGTTAGCAAAGCTCTGATTCGAATGGGTTTTTTAAGAAAGCAAGCTGGAAGGGTGCTAGACGTTCCCTTAGGTGCTCTTAGCACCATAGCTGTCCTTGACCTGCATGGGCAGTGCTGCCCCTAGGGGTAGGGGTGGCGAATACCTGAAATCTCATCTGAATAATAGCACTTGTGTCCCAAAATCTTCCTCTTTGGTGCCTCATTCGGCTGCTTCTGATCAGGAGAGTCGCAATTCGTTTGTGAGCGTGAGCAAAATGTCACTACCCTGGTTTATAAGGGGTAGTGAAAGAGGTTTGCAGCAGCAAGGGGGATTTTCTGATGTCTCCAGGGAGAATTTTACAGATCTCCCAGTGTTGGTACCAGAGAATCCTTTTGGTTTGTTTGAGGAGACGAGTGTTGTCCACAGCTATGGGACAGTTTAGCTGCAGGAAGCTTGGTGAGTGGGAACAGTGCTTTTCTAAGGTGTTTTGTTGTTTTCTTGATGAGTTTGGGTATCTAATACCCATTTATTGCCTCACAAGCCTCCTGGCACAACTCTTGTGCTTGGAAGAGCTAACGCTGCTGAAAGATGATAAGCAATAATGCCATTTGCTCCTGGTTGGCCTTCCCTGACTTGGACGGGATGTGGGTGAAGGTGGCTGCTGCAGATGCATGGAGTAGCAGGGCAGTTCTGATTCCTATTAGCAGCTCACCAGAAGTTTTTAGGGAAGGGAGAATAAAAAAGCAAAAAGGCCTCCTATTCTCTGCAAGGGCTGAATTGGTTCTGCAATTGTCACTGCAGAACTGAGTGCACTAAAATGCACCAGGACATTCTTTCCATCGACTTTCCTACCAGCAAGACTGCTGCTGAAGCATTAGGGTAAAACTAAAGCACTGGGGGGGCAGGGAGAAGAAGCAGGCTTCCATTTATGGACCAATAGGGTCTCCTCAGTCTTTAGTCTGCCTTGTTCTCTTATTTGCTGTCTGCATTGCTTATTTCTGTTTCCCTGAGTACTTCTCACAGCTCTCTTAGCTCATTTGTGTTTTAATCTTCCTGATTTGTCTACAGCCCTGGTTGCTGTAATCTCTGCAGGTCACTGTGCAGTCTGCATGTTTCTTACTCCGTGGCTGTTTGCTGCCATCAGCACATTTGATCGTGGTTGAATTTACATCAAAGAAGCACCTGACAAAGAAGCAGACCTGATAATAGGCTCTGGTTTCTTCTCAGCAACCCAAACAGGTAGATGCGAACAAGGGAGCTCTGCTGGGATCACAGGGGAGTTCATGCTCTACTTTCAGCATGGCTTGCTTTGCTCTCCTGCCTGATGGAGCCTGGCAGACCCTGCTGCTGCTGTGGGCTCCCCCAAAGAGAGCTGCCACTGGAAAAGAGGAAAGCAAGGCAAAGGAAGGCCTTTCCTCCTGTAAAACAAACGCATGGGAAATCCTAATTAGCTGGAGAGAGGGGGGAGGAAAAGATGCTTTGGCTGTTGCTATTGTAGCTGCAGAAGTGCAGCTCACAGATTACAGCTGCAGCCATGGTGTGATTGTTCCCTGCTTCTTCAGGGTTGCTCGAAGAATAGGCTGATAAATTCACGACTAGCTTCTCTAGCAGAACACTTCAGCTGAAGTGTCTAAATAGGGTCTTTGTGTTTGCTTTTGTGCAGTTTATACTCCCCAAACCATTTTCCCTGCCTAGAGCTGGCTGTGAGCAACTGATTATTTTTTTTAAATAATGGTCGTGCACAGTTATATGTGGTCACAGGTACAAAATGGTTGGTATGTAACAATGTCTGCCTCCAATTCTAGGATTCTCTGAGACACCGGATGCCCTTCGGGTGCCCTTCAGAGACCTCTGTGCCTTAGGAAGAGGTGCTGGGTAGGAGCTAACATTGCACAGCTGGGTCAGCCTGCTCGGTGGGGATAGCTGCGTTGCTACGGGTTGGCGTAGCAATCTAGAGATCAAGTCCCCCATTTCTGGGTTAACCACAGTCAAAAACCACACTTAAAATGTGCTTTTCCTATGGTTATTCTGGGTGATAAACTCAATATAAAATGCAGCTATTGAAAACAGATTGCCTTAACCCTTTTCAGCAGAGCATGATTCCCCGGAACAGAAAGTTATCTGTGGGTGGCACAGGGCTGTCCTGGAGTGACCGTGCCAGGTTGCCTGTTCACTCCTGCACCACAGGGACACACGGTGCCCACAGTGCTCTCCAGCTCTCCCGGTGCAGCCTGCCATCCTGCTGCAAGAATGGAGTCCCAGCACACAGCGATGTTCAGCAGCTCCTGTCTCCACACACCTGAGGTGAAGGCCTTCAGCACTCACAGCCAAGCAGCCTGTGTCCCCCTGCACTGCAGCCAGGTCTGTTTTTTCCCCCATCCCTCCCTGAGCACACAGCAACTCAGCCGGCCCCACTCTCCTTCCCTGCTTCCCGTGGGGACCTGCTGAGGTTCCCATTGCACCCACGGTGGCAGCCCTGCTGCGGGGAGCGAAGCAGAAGGTCATGGCAGGAGCACGGGACGTGGGAGGGGAGGCAGGAGCAGGGCTGTGGCAGCAGGCTGCGACTTGCTGCCTCTCCGAGCTCATCCCCAGCGCCGCGCTGGGAGCCGTCCCTCCTGCCTAGCGCGTTTTGCTCCCGTTCTCCCCCACCCCTTTGCCTAGGATTACACGGTGCTGGGGTGTCTGCTCTCGGGTGTGGGACTGAAAACTGGTCAGACCGACTCGCAGCAGATGATTCACCGGCTGCAGTTCGGCCCTCGCTTTGTTCCCATGGCGTCTGTCGGCAGCTGGCAATTTTTACAGCCGTGCTTGTTGTCATCCTGCATGGTGCTGTGCCAGGAGACCCCGCTGGGCAGCAGGGACTTGTTGCAGCCGCCCTCCTTTCTGCAGGCAGTCCTGGGGGTCCCGGTGACCTGATCTGTGGTGTCCAGGCTTTCTGGAACCCATTTTGAAGGCACAGGAGATTGCAATGGAGTTACCCTGAACAAATAGAGCTGGTTTGAAAGCACTGCGGTGCTGGAGGACACAGCTATGGGTTTACCTGAGGAAAGGAAGATGTTCTGGTTCTCGTGGAGAGCTGCAGGGCAGGTGTCCTCCAACAGAGGAAAGGTGCCCTCAGCCCTGAGATCAGAGCTCGCTCCCAAGCCCTGCTGAGGGCTGTGCTCAGAAACAACCATTGCGATGTTGGTACAATCTCCTAGCAAGCTTGCAGGGCTTCACGGCCTTTTTTCCTCTAACAAATGCAGGCCTTGGCACAGGCACAAAATCCGTGTCATCCCCGCTCGCACGGGGAAGGGAGGCGTAAAGGCAGCACGTAGAGAGGGCTGTGTGCCAAGCTGCAGGAGGAGAGGGGAGGAGCGGGGGAGGAAGCCCAGTGAATGGGGGGAAAAGGAGAGGAAGCACGAGGGGAAACGGTCAGGAGAGAGCTGCATGGGGTGGGCAGTGATGGCGGGGAAGAATGGAAGGAAATCCTTGCAGAAACGGGCGATTTAACGCCTGCTCCTTCTGTTGGCTTGGTGACGCGCCTTCCCCTGGCAGCCTCTCCAGGTTCTGAGAGGAGTCGGTGGGTTTTTGGGATGAGTACGTTGGGACAGGGAAGATGGGCAGAAAGCCCTGTGGCCACAGCTGTGTCCTCGTTCCTTCTCGCCTGCTTTGTAGGGGCATCCAGCAGCTAAGGCAGGCGCTTACAAAAGGAGAGGAGCTCTGGAAGCAGAGCTGCCCGGAGAGGAGATGCGGGATGTGCACAGGCACGAGGAGGGCAGCCCGCAGCCCCCAGCCCTGCAGCCAGAGGAGCTCCACGAAGCATTACGTGTGGCTTTAGGTTTCCCCCCGCGCGGTGTCTTGCCGGCTGCGTTTCAGCCCCGTCCGCGCATCCCGGAGCCGGGTCCGCGTCTGCCGGGGGGGAGGGTGGGGAGGGGGGACGGATCGCATTGATTGACCGCTGTGCCTGCTGCACGTAGGGCCGAAGGGCTGAGAGCTCCCGGCTGCGGCCGCCTGCGGGGCCGCACGAGGCGGCGGTGCGGAAGGTATCGCTCGCTTCCCGCTGGGATTTCGTGCCCTCGACGGAAGCGCGTGCCGCGCATTAAAGGCGGCCCGATCCCGATCCCTGCCCGCTGCTCCTCTGCCCAGCCGGCCGTGCCTTTTTACGAAGGGAAAGGAAAATAGCCGGCGTTTATTTTAATCGTTTATTGTATAATATAAAACTACAAAAGTAAGACTGCTCATTTCCATGTACGTTTGTCCAATTGTTTTTGATTACAGCCCATACCTACATGTGAATACAGTAATCTGGTTTCAGATGTATATGTCTGTAATATTGCATAGAAAAGGCACAGCTCTAAGGTCTGTGGGAGGGGGAAGGGGAAGTACAGCCTTTTTTTGTCTTTTTTTTTTTGTCTTTTTCTTTTTTTTTCGACACTAACAAGCCCTGTTCAAACACCCATGCATTGAACATGTCACACTATTTACACCTTTTCCAGAATCTTGGCCTTTACGGACGCCTGTATGCATTAGGTGGGAGTTGAAGGGGGTTGTATCAGCGATTGTATTGTAAGAGGATCCAGAATTGCATTAGGTTTGCTTGGGTTGTTTTTTTTTTATTTTTTTATTTTTTTTTCAGGAAAAGAAAAAGTGCTTAAAAAGAAACCCCCCAAAAAACGAATTTATTGAAAAACATTCGGTCTTGTTAATGAACAGAAGCACTGAAAGCAACTTGCACAGAAGCAGGATACCAAAACCTGATGGGGGGGGAGGGAACCCAAGCAGCTGCCCCTGGTGCCAGCTCACCGTGTGCCAGGGCAGTGAATGCCTGTCCCATGGGCTGGGGCTGCTCGCTGTGTAACTGCCCTAACAGCCAGCTGTGCCTTCGTCACATTGGTGTTCACCAACCCAGGCTGTTATCATGCAGCACTGAGGGGGGAGGAAAGAAAAAAAAACAAAAAAAAACCTCTCCTGAAGTCCAAATTTCTTCTTACAGTGTTGTGTTTTGTTTTGTTTTGCAGATTTCCAGCAACCGGACCCATATTAGAAAGAGTGAGGGGGGAAAAAAATGTCCTGTGACCCATCCCTGTCCTGCCTGCAACTCCATTGGTTTGCTCTGAATCTGGCTCCCATACCCTTGTTCATACAGATTTACATTCCTACAAGAGAATACATTCCTACCATACATTCTGTACATGTTACAATCCAGATGTTGTTAGCTTCACAATAAAATAAATATATTTACAGAAGGAAGGAAAAAAAAAAAAAAAGAATAAATAATTTATGAAAAAAAAAGGAAAAAAAAAAAGAAACTTCAAATCCAAAGCTCTTTTATTCTGCTCCCCTCTTGTCACTTCATTGCACATTAATGTCACTCTCCGTGCCTGGCACAGGGCTCCTGCTTGTTGGGACCTGGGCTGCAGTGCTGCCTTGTGTGGGGTGAGGTGTAGTTGGTGCTCATCCCCTCTTCTGTGAGCACAAAACTGCAGCGAGCTGCGCCTGAGCAACGGCACAGCGCTCCCCAAATAGCATCTATGCGAACTGCTGCCTAACATATGGTGTTTGTTTGGCTGTGTAAATAACCCCCAAAAAACAAGGGCAGCTCCGGCGTGCTCCCAAGTGGTTTTTCACCACGGTGATGCGAGCACGAGGCGCGTTGTGGTGTGAGATGGCTGCTGGTGCTGCGTGCCTCCAGGTCTGTGCAATGGGCACCGCTGCGTCCCCAGCGCTGCTCTGAGAGGGGCTGAGCTGCTACGGGGGGCTGCGGCTGAGCGAGGGCCCTCCTGCTGCCGTGGTCCCTGCGCTGTGCTTGGTCAGCAGCTGCGGTGGAAGCGATCACCTACGTGTCGAGTCCGCCGGATCCGTCAGCATCGCTGAGTTTGGTTCGGAAATAAAGGAAAGCAAACCCTCCTCAGGGCAGCTGCCCCCAGCCCCGCTCTGCAGGCGGAGGAACGCAGAGGCGGCCGGTGATCGGTGCCTTTTGCTTCCGTCAGGAGTTCCTTCATTGCAAAACGCGTTTGCTTCTACGCTGTCTGTGTGCAGATCTATGCTCTAGCTACCTATCTCTACGCTAATAAATACACGTGGCCTGGTTTAAAGTGCCAATTTATAGAAAGCCGCCTCCTTCCGAGGCGAGCGAGACCCAATTTCATCCATGACAGGAAGGGAGCAGAGCTGACTGAATATTGCCAAATGACGTCAAACATAATTTAAAATTTCTTAAATAAATATAAAAGTTATTCCTAAAGAAGCCATAGGCATGTCAACAATATAGGTTGTAACCGGCGCTCAACAGCTAAAGTACCATCAGAAAACTAAAATGCCACAGCGACTTCAGCAACAGGCATGATACATTGCAAACGTTTTGTCTTTAAATTAAATGTACACCACGACGAACCCAGAAAATGCAATCGGTGCGGTAATGAGACTTGCCAGGTGTGACGGGGGGCGGGACCATGCATAGAAAGCTGTGTCTATTTGTTGTAAAACAGGTCTATAAAGTGTAAAGCAGGTAACGCAGTCGATACGAGAAACCAACCCTATACGAGATGCCGAGCGATGTAACGCGACTGGCTCCAGTTTCAACAGCAATGGATACGAAAGCGAGTCCGTCCAGTGCAGGTAAGAGATGAGCTTCACTGCAGTAATACTGAAGTTGCCTTTTTCAGCACTTAGCACAGTGAGGTGGGGCGAGGAAAGGAGAGGTGCTCCAAGAAAGGGCCCGCGGGTGCTGCTGGCACGGAGCGGCGGCACCGACCCCTCCGGAGCCAAGGGGGGAAGGAGAGCAGCGCCGGCACCGCCGGGTGCAGTTCCACAGCTGGTTCCTGCCGACCGCTCCGTGTTGGACGAGGACATGGCTCTGAGTTTGGGGATCACAGTAGTGCGCAGTGGGTGCAGCAGGGAGCGGACGCTGGCGGGGCTCCTGCAGAAGCAGCTGCCAGCCCTTTCTTAAAGCACTTGGTTTGTTTTGTTTGCATTCAGGGAAACCGACCGCAGGCTTATTTGATCTAATTTTCTCTTTGCACCATACACATATAAAACGTTACAACTCTGTATAAAAGTACAAGTGGTTCTTGTACATCTGAATTATGCAGGAACTATGTGAGCAAATCCTATCAAAATAGCTATTTTTTTTTTTTCCGTGTGTATAAACAGCATTTGTTTTTAGAAAAAACAATATCATAAACTGCAGAATCTGTACAAAAATATAAAATAAATTTGGGCAGCAGTTTCTGAACAGCCATGTAAATGCAACACTTAAAGAGGAGCGGGTTAATGCCTCCAAAAGGCTGAATTGCTGAGTCAACCTCTACAGGGCTAAAATGGTATTGAGATTATCTAAATAATAATTCTTTTGTTTTTTTTTTAACCTCTCGCAATAAAACTTATAGAAAAAATAGACAAATATGCACATGCAATTTACAGCTTTCCCCAACATAATCCTTGTGCTTAGCTTGTACAATTTCTTTTTTTTTTCTGTAATAACATAACATTGTCTACAATACGTATTCTTTCCTCTACCGGATATTCGGTCTTCCTTGAGGAACCACTTGGAAAAAAATACATTAGAAGTGGTCGTACATGGATGAAGGCACTCCAACTCTGCTTGAAGCAAAAACTAGTGTGATCCTTTTCTTTTCCAAAAAGGCAAGCAAGGACGCATGCACAGTGCTGTGAATCGGGTGGGAGGGACGATGGAAATACTACCGAGTGTATATACTGGTACTTAAAACGAAAGAAATAAAATAAAAAGAGAGAGAGAGAGAGAGTTGCTCTATTTCTACGCTTTAAGACCCAACAAGCACCTCCATGATGTGATCCAGTTCTGTGAGGTCCATTTTGAAAGGCTGATTTGGAGTTACTGGCTGGCTGCTGTACGGCGCCAGCGTCTTTAGGAGCTCGTCCGCCGAGACGGGCGCCATTTTGGAGGCAGCCCCCGCGGCCGACGTGCAGGGGTCAAAATCATACATGGACGTGTCAATGTCAGCGAACAGAATGTCATCCAGGGTCAAGTCTGTGAGGAAACCTGTGGAAGTCGTGATCTCGAAGTTGCCAGGGAGCGGCTCCATGAGTTTGGACTCGGCCGTTCTGCTCTCCGCGACGCCCTCGGGCTTGGGAACGCTGGACTCGCAGGGGTGGGCTTTAGAGTCACCGGCGGCTGATTCGGCTGCTACTGCTACTGCCTCTGCGGAGGTAGGTGTGGGACAGAGCTCCTCGATTTCATCCAAGGCTGAGGAGAAGCTGTCCTTGACTGGCTGGAGAGCAGGAGGTGGTAGTTTCGTCGGACCGTCGTGCTGGACGGTCGGGGAAGTGCAAAAAGTGTCGTCCTCGAGCAAAGAGGCCGGGGTGAGGCAGGACTCCAGGGGCGTAGTGCTTACCAAGTCAGTGGGGAGCAGGGACGGGGAGGCGAGGTGGCTGAAGGCCGGCTGGGCCTCGCGGAAGTTGTCGCTGAGAGGGTCGGCGGGCTGCGACGCGGTCACAAACACGGGCCTCAAGCTGCCTTCTTGTTTGAGTTCTTCCTGGATTCGCCTCAGCATGTTGTTAATTAAAACTGTCTTTTGCAAGCTTGGCTCGGTTAATGGCCTGTGGTTATAAAGTTTCATAAGGGAAATGTTGAAGATAGTCTGACGCTGTAAGGTGTACGACACCTTAGAGGGACCGTCAGTAGGAGACACCACTTTGCCTTCCAACCCATCTTCATGCTCGTCAAACTTCCGCTTTCCTCCTTTCCCCAACATATATCTGAAAGGAAGGAGAAGGCACTGATGAAGACAGCGAAGCTGAAATCCGCTCTCCTTTTCCACCCAAGCAGTTACCCAATCAATCCCTGGGCCCCGTCCAGGTGTGGGCAGCCCGGACAAACCGTGCCCTCCTCGTCAGCCCGAGCACACAGAGCTGCCTGCTTAAAACTCACCCTTTGCTCACAGTGGGGAAGCGGAAGCAACCTGAACTCTGTGCTCTGTCACTTTTAAGAGTGGCTATGCTGGCAAATCCTAAGCAGGAACTAGAGCAGCACCTGGAAAACTCCAGCCCCTGTGTACCTGGTGGCAGGTTTTCCCCTGGCACATGTGACGGAGCGCGTGGTCCCACGTATCTGCAACCTACAGACTGTTAAATGCACCTTAGAATTTCCTGACTGCTGCAGGAGCACTGCTGGGCATAGAAACACGGCACACTCTTCTTGCAAGTCATTTCCCTTTTCGTTCGAAGCTGTGTTCATGGGGGGAAGGGGAACGAGGCTCAAGCAGTCATGCACTGAGAGAGTCCTCAGGGAACAGAGAGACCTCAGCGAAGTCTGGGAATTGAGCTCCTCAGATAGGTGCATCTCTGACCTCGTGGGTTTATTTAAATGACTGCATACGGCCTACACGTCTGGAGGAGGAAATGCAGTTATTTCCTTCATCACAGAATTAGACAAATTACAGACAAAGAAGAAGAGCCGCCGGGTCATTCAGCCTGATGGCCAAGTTAATTCTGTGCAAGCTTTGCTGCCGCAGTGGGGGCCCCAGAGCCAGGCAGTGCAGTGCAGTGCATGGGGTGTGGGGACACGGGCACCTCCATCACAGAGCCCTCCAGGTGCAGGGCAGCCACGGGGCACCCAGCTGAGGCACAGCCTCAGCCCCACGCTGGGGACGGGCCCGTGGAAGGAAGGCTGCACAGCACAGGGCTCAGTGGGCACCGCTGCCTGCTGCAGCGTGGGAGGGCTGTGCTGGTGGGGGCAGGAAATGCTGTCACACGGCAGCTGAGATCCTCTCCTCAGCCCCTCCTTCACCACCTCCAGACGGGCTTCCCAGAGGCCCCGGGTGGCTTCTCTTCTCCCAAACCAAAGCGCGTTCTGCGCTCAGGATGGTGACAGGCATAGCCCCGTGTTGTGCATCTGACCAGGGGGGGACTGGAGAACCAGGAGCTTCATTACACAGCTGCCTCCCAGCTCTCATACAAAGGCACAACATGCCTTCCTTATTGGAGCACCATTCTCAGTTCCCCCAGCAGGACCCATGCCCACAGAATGACTGAGCCTGGCGGGTGTGAGGCGTTTGGTCACTGCAACCCAGTCAGACAAGCAGACAGCACTGCTAAGGACATGCAGACAGCCACAGGAACGTCTGCGGAGCACCGAAAAGTGAAGAGCCCTCACAAAATGGGAGAGAGGGAAAGGGGCAAAAAAAGTCGGGGTTTCGATGGAAAAAGGGATGAGGTTCAGAAAGCATTTGCTGGATGCAAAATCCCAAATCAGACTGGGTGAAGTGAGCCTTTTTCTGGTTAAAAATAAGTCCCGAACCCAGATCATTTTCTAGCATATTATGCAATTAAAAAAAGCAAGGCGGGGGGAGGGAGCAGCGCGGCGGAGCTGAGGAACAGGCAGGCTGCGATCCAAGCGCCTTGGCCAGCTCCCAGCAGTCCCCGCGCCTGGAATCTCGGGTGAGCAAAACCTCTGAAATGTAGCACTACTGCCGGGCTCTGGTTTTTCTCCGCTCCCTGCTGTCACTTCCACGGCCTACTCCAGAGCCACGCACGTGTGCCGGGGCTGCTGGGGAGGATCTCCTGTTCGAACATTCACGGCCAACGCGCCTCCTGTGACTTCCGACCAACACGGCAAGAGCGGCAGCTGGAGGCCAGCGCGAATCCCAGGTCCTACGGGGCTCCAGCACACGCTAAAGGAGCCGTGGGTCACGAAGAGGGCCGGCAGCTTCCCACCCCTTCCTCCTCTCTCCACCCCTGAAAAAAGACAGACTCTGTCCTACAGACATACCGACGTTCCATCCGCAGCGTCCTATCTATTTAAAGAGAGATTTGTTAATGGCTCGGGGACTGCGAGAGTTTTGAAGCTTGTCAGGCTGTGCGAGGAATGTACAAAAATATTCATTGCACAAAGCCAACCTTTTTCCCCAGGATAAAGGAAACACCATTGCCGTGGCCGTGCTCTGCTCCCTACGTTGGTTACGGAATGGTATCATTGGGGACACATCTCTGAAGAGCCCCAGTGAGTCGGCTGCTGCCGCGCGCGCCCAAGATGGAGGTGCTGGTACAGCTGGACATTTTCTAAGCCGGCCAACAGCGATGGGATCATCATTAGTAAACACAACGATAAGCTCTCTACGACGTGTTCCAGGAAGCTCAGAAATGATTCAAGGTTTCCTGTACGTATGACTGTCACGCTTTCACATCTCACTCGATCTTCACGTAGCTTAGCTCAGAGCTTGTCCTTTGAAAAGACAAAACGGACCTGGAGAACTCAAAACTTAACCTCCAGCGCAGTCTTCAGTGCTCTTCTCCCCAGAAAAGCTCTCTAAAAAAACATTTAACTATTAAAGGCACAAAGCAGGACTGCAGCCCAAGCAGGAGGGTTTTGTTCTCCCAAGTGGGGGCTGAGACAAATTCCACTGTGCTCCCAGCTTTGTAGAGTTCTACTTTATTCCCTTCTTCTCCAGCATGCAAATGGGAATTGTAAAAACATTTTCCTCCAGCTTCCATAAATCACTTTACTCACTCCAAGCGAAGCAAGGAGGCCGCATCTTTTCAGACCAAGTGATGCAAGTAAGAACAGACATGCTTTGAGCCTTGCAAGCTTTTCTCTGGATCTCTGTAATTGTGCAGTTTCGGACTGCCTGTTTATTCTTTACAGTTCAAACCACCTCCTCCTACCAGCAGTTTCGTGCCTATGCTAGAGAGATCCCTTTTGTACATCTTAAGGCATCACACGCCATAAAAACAAGCTGCAAGCTCAAACATCTCCAACAAAACTCTCACTGCTAAACCTCTCCAGCCAGAGCTCCTGCCAGGAGAACGAAGGCACTGAACTTACAGAGCTGGCTGGGTAAAGACTGGGGTGAGAACAGACCAGACTGCACCCTTCTAAGCATGGGACGTCAGAGTCCTACGGAACAGGGACAGGGGTTTGGTACACAAGTTAGTTTTGAATGTTGTTGGGGTGTGTGGAACTCGAAAGCTGAAGAAAGGCCATGGAAAAAAATGAATTTATCCAGAGAAGGGGAGTGGGAAAGGACTTGGAGATTTTCCCCAACATTATCCGCCAGTTGGCCCCAGAGTTGGAAGATCCAGACCCAGAAGCTGAACCATTGTTGCTGAGAAAGATGCAGTTTGCTTTTTTGCCCATTTAGGGTGATCGCACGTGCCTCAGAGCCAGAGAAATGCTAGCATTGTTTGGGAGCTGGCTTCTCTTAATTGAAAAACAAAAGTCATATAGACATATTTTTCATTTGCGTGTCATTCAGTGTCCTTCCATTGGTGCTCTTCAGACTGAGCTGGGAAGAAATACGGTTGGGGCTCAGCAGAAGAGATCATCAGCTTGGATCAACTGCACAGAAAAAAGCTTGCGTGATGCCTGCCTGCTGACAGCCCTGGGCTCTGCAAGAAGAGGGTTGCACACATCGAGGCAGAGATGCTGCATACAGCAGTTTACTCCATTAGTCCTTGTTACTGCTGGGCTGTTTCTAAAGAAGTCGTTATTAATTGAGAATTTGGCACAGGGATGCACTGGACATATTGGGGAAAAACGAAGAGAAGAAAAGAAAAACAAAAGAGGGAAAGGTGATCATTAACGTTAACTCACAAAGGTTTTTAACAGCTTTGTTTGAAATGCCTCTCAAGGCTGAGGGCTCTTCTTGGAAGTCACTTCCACAGCCCACAAGAGCCCCGGCTCACTGGGGCAGATGAGAAGAAAGACAAAGAAAGAGGAAATGGGCACCGGGAGAGACGGAGTCTTCAAGAAGTTGCTCTTCCACTCACATTGGTGTCACCCCATCAGCCAGCCCAGAGGACAAGCAGGTGAATTTGGCAAGGCTCGCTGTTAGAACCAGCAGCACACTGCTCACAGAGGTGAACGCACCCAACTGCGGAGCCCACAGGCAGCCAATCTCCCCACGTCTGGAGCACGGAGCGTCATTTCCTTCTCCTCCATCCCTTGCTCCTCATCCTTGAGGGCTGCGTTGGCTGAATCCTGGCCTGATGGTAGTCAATGAGAGTTTTGTTACAGCCTTCAGCAGGATCAGGATTTGGCACCGGGAGCTGCAGGACCGAAATAAAAAGGTCTTTTGTGCCAACTGGGTTGGACTGGCAAGATGAGGGCCGGCTCCTCAGTGCTAGCAGAGGTGTGCACACCCCGCAGATATCACTGAGCTGCCCAGCCCAGCCTCAGGGAGCACCTGAACCCACAGCCAGCTCCCACGGCTTCCAAGCATCCATCCTGGAGAGCTGGGGAGGCAGAGCAGTACTTCCACCCACCCCTCAGTCTCAATGCTGATCTTTAAATCCTGGCACGGCAGCATCCCAGGGAGCTGTACAGCACGTACCATGCAGCAGCACACGGCTACACTCAGCGTGCTGCAGCTGGCTCATACTTTGTGCACTGACAGGGCTTTGGTGTGGGTGGGGTTTCTTTTCTGTTTGTTTGTTTGGTTTGGTTTTTTTTTTTTGCAAGGCTGCTTCTCAGGATCTGATGCAGATTTTACTTGTTTGAGTTGAATGCGCCTGCGCTGCCTGGCTGAAGGGAGGGCTCCTGACGAGTGCTGCTGGGTAAGGATCTGTTCTAACAGCAGAGGTGAGCAGAAGACACAAAGGCCAACCCTATGCGAGAGGCAGGGGGAAGAGAGCCGTGCTGGGCTTTGTGCCCCTCCAGAACCACGGTCTCTCATCTGTGGAGGTTGTTTTCCCCAACACACGCATTTTATATTAATTCTGGATGGGTTTTTGTTTTGTTTCTTGAACAGAGCGAGGTTTAATAAGCACTTACAAAACTCTCCTTCAGAGCTGCATTAAAAAATTGGCCTCCTGGGTAGCTCTGTGCTTCCAGAGAGCACAGGGAATTGCTTTCATGTTCACAAGCCTTCAGCACACGGCCGCTGGTGCCAGCAGTAGCTGTCAGTGGCGGCTATTTCTCCCCTCTCCCTGCAGGCTCAGCATCAGCACCCACCCACCCACCCTGGAAGGCTGTGGCAGAGCGACAGGCCTTTCCAGGCTCAGGCTGAACTGGAAATAAAGGCAGCCACGGTGGGCGATGTTCAGGGGTTGGTCTAAGAACCGTTTAAGCACAAGGAAAGCTGGCACAGGACAGCAGAAGCTTGGATGCTGGTGTTTCTGGAGCGCGGCCCCTCTGCGGTTTGACTTGGGTGCTGGCAGCCCAGAGCACCCCAGGCCCTGAAGGAACGTCCGCGTTCATCAGAAAGTAAGGTGAAGCCTTCCTTAGCAAATAAGCCATGCAATTATAAAGGCAGTCAATAGCGTAACGCCAGCCAACGTGTTCCAGCGATATTTTGAAACTGTAATCTGATCCTACTGTTTCCATCCTCGTGCCTTGCCTGCTCTCCCTTGTTGCATACTGTACTATTTGAGGCCCAGAGGGCAGAGCAAGCTCTGGCTGTTTGTTAATGATCAGAAACTGCGTTTTGAGCACAGCTCTCCGTGCGCCGCCCACACGACTTTCTTGATAGTTTGTGAAGCTCTCAGCCTGCCCAGGCCCTTTAGAAGGCTCTCCGGGAAACAAAAAAGCCAGCAAAACAACCAGAAACACAACTCGCAAGCACCACTTCTGCCTTCACTTTCCAGCTCGTTTCTACCAGTGCTAAAAAAAAAAATAAATGCAAAGCCGCAGTCTAAGGCAACCTCCAACTCCGCAGTGTGTTAAGCCTCGCAGGAAACATATGCTTCTATTAAATTGGAAACAGTTTCTAATGCTGTCAGTTTGCTAAATGTAACACGTTCTCTTGGAAGGAGCCGAGCGGTTCCCATGTTTTTGACTAACTGCACGCACTGAGCAGAGCGCGGCCGATAAAGCTGCAATAAATATAAGGCTCCAATAAATATAGCTTAGGATAAATTACTGCCTCATTAAGTAATTGTTTGGAAAAAGGAGAGCAGGTTTTCTAGATTATAGCCATGTTATTAAGGGTGTTTATAATATTAAGAATTCTATCGGGGTAGCAGAACTTAATACAAGTTTAAATCAGACGGGCACTTGTTAGCTCGTTAAGCCATTAAAATCTGCCCTGGCAGAAGCAGGAGGGGAACAAGACGATGCAGGTTAGCTGGGAGCACTGCAGCCCAGCTATGAGCAACGAGGACAGCTTGTTTCAGCCCAGGGAGCAGGTAGAGCTGCTAGGCAGCGTTCTGAGGCTGGAAAACCTTTGCCCAAAACAGCTCTTATTCACATGCAAGGCGGCGGTGTTTACTGGAAAAAGGGATCGCCCAGCACAAGACGCATCTATTGCAAATGTCTTACACCAGCTTGACGTGGGCCTCGGTGGCGGATTGCCACTGGGAGCCGTGGCTCTAGGGGTGATCACAGGGCACGATGCACTCTGCGCAGAGCCCATATTCAGCCCCCCCCCCCCCCCCCCCCCGGACAGGATTTGCTGCAGCCCCATGTTTTGCAGAGCCACCCCATTGAACCGGCCAACGTTCTTCTCAAATTCAGGCTCCACGTGGCAGCCCTAAGGAAGCCGCCAGGCCTGCCAAGCACAAATCAAGTCATACAGCACTGGGTGCACGCAGGCTGAGTGGCTCTGTCTGCTGCCAGTGTCAAAAGCTGAAGGATTAGGATCTGCATAACACACCTGGGCATCAGTAGTAGGAAATGAGAGCCACGGTAAATAAAACCAGGCACTACATCAGGCCAGCTTCTCAGACTCCACTACGGGATGAGCTGATGATTCAGTAGGCTCTGCTTGCAGACACCTGAAAAGCACTCGAGCGCTTCCACGCACAGGCCAAGCAGCTCACCCTGCTCCGTGCTGCTCCTGGCACTGGGGCCCCTCACCCAGCAGCTGCCAGTCCCACTGGCACGCCAAGGCCTGTGTGTGGGGAGAAGCAGGGCCAGCATCTCGTGGAGCAGCAATGAAGATGGCTGTGCACCGCTCAGGGGCCTGGCTCAGCCACAAGCCAGCCACCTTCCTCCTCTTCCCACTTCAGAGCCTGCAGGGCAGAGCGAGAGCGTGGCTGGGAAGAGGCTCCTTGTAAATCATATTTGAAACAACCTGAAAGAGCTGCTGCAGCCACCAGAAAGTGACATGGATTAACAAACGCACGCTCCCTTTTCCCTGCTAAGGTTACAAGACACGATGCTACCGGTCAGCCTCTAAGGGAGAAGGATGAAACAGCACAACCAACACATCCCTCCTCAGCAACGCCACTGGAAGCCATAGATCACGGTGATGCTGTGCTGTACGCCACAAGACAGCTCTATTGGCACACACCAGGGGCCAGCCGGTATTTTTTGTGTGTGCTGTAGCCCCATCTCTGCTGGCTGCGTAGCGTAACATTCCCATAAAGGTTAATGGGAGCTGTGTGTGCATCCAAGAGGGACCAGACTCCTTTGTGGATAATAAGAGAGTTTTCCACGTGTACTTATAATTGCTTGGTTAGAGCCCTTGCTTTCGAGTGCATCACCGTGCCTTTTCCCCACAGATAGCTTGTTTTTCCCCCTCGTCCTCAGCCCTTCATCAACACACGGGGGAAAAAAAATATCCACACTGCTGCAGAAAGAACCGAATGGTTTGCCAAAAAGTAGGTTATTGCTCTGAAAACAGTGCTGAATAAATTATCACAGTCAAACTGAAAAGCAGCGAACCGGGGGGAGGGAGGGGAAGAGCAAAAACCTCCAAAGAAACGTGTGCTGCAAAATGCAAAGCACATCCCAGCAATGACAAGTCATTTTAGTTCCCGGCCTGCAGGTTTCGTTTCGACAATTCGTTTCTTGCTACTGAAAGTTAAAAGAGGCAAAAACCAAAGATTAGAACAGAAGGCATTTCCCTGGCACTCCATAAAGCAGCTATGCTGCTCTCAAGTTGCTTTCACCGCTGTTGCTCCAATAAAGGAACGCAGCCCTGCAAACAGTGAATTCAGTGACAAGCGCTCGCCGGCCCCCCATTCTCTTGCAGGGAGGTGGTAAAACTGCAGGACGTTTCTCCACCAATGAGAACAACAACAACAAAGTTAAAGTTTGACACGACAGTTTGCTAAGACAGCGCTGGGTGATGTTATCACGTTGTCTCACCCGTGGCCTTTCAGCCCGGCACGCTGCAGCGCTCGCGTTTGTTGAAACGTTTTCATGTCCGCCCAAGGAACCCTCTGAGAGCTGATAAAGGGAACTTTGGCCAGCCTTGAACTGCTCTCAACGTGCAGCAGCCACGGCCAGAGAGGAAAGGGATTTCATTTTTTTACAGCACCTGTTGGATTGCACGATGAAAACGAGCGCACTGAAGCGGTGCCATTCCAAATAGCTCCCAAGCAATCCAGTGTTTTAAGTAATGCATTAGTTCTCAAATATATCATTTTAACTAATACAGGGATGCTCTTCTAACAGCACATTTTAACGGTGTATGTACTCAGCCTGTACTTTGAAGCATGCTTCTCATCGGTCACTTAGTGCAGAATGAAAACCCGATTCCCATTCCAGGAATCAGGAGTGGAAAATACAGAAGGAGATGGGGAAACTGAAACGGAGAGTCCTGAACCTCATTTTGTATTTGACCAGAGCAGCCCATTCCCCTCTCCCAAGAGGTTATGATGCTAGTTTTCCCCACAATTAAACAAGCAGACAAAACACACACACGACACAGATGTATGACGTGAGCTGCAGCAGCAAGGAGAAGCAGGGCAGCAAGAGGAAGCTCAGCGCTGTGCGACACAGGCATGCACACCAACAACTTGGTAGTGCCTCTGTTCCTTTGTGAGGCGTTTGTGTAATGCCTCGGTTAGGGGAGGAGAGGGGAAGGGCTGCTCCAAAGAGCCAGATGGAGCAGGAGGGTGAAAGAGAGCACGTGCTCGAGAACAGGAGGGGAACCCAAGCGAGTTATCGGGCCCCTGGGACAGCCAGCATGAAAGTCGGCCCGGTCAAAATCCCTCCGCTGGCAGCAGCGTGAGTCACTGCTCCTGCACGGGATGGGCACCCGGAGCAGCACACAGTGCTGTGGGCACAGCTCACACGCAGACAGCTCTCTCTGACTGGCACACACGTACACTGGCACGCAGAGATAAAGCAAAGCGTTACCACTAGCTGAAAAAACTCTGTGGTTTGTGCATGCACGCCCGCCTCCTATCTTGATGAAATGTGTCTTTTAAAAAATATGCAAACGATATGCGTGCACGTGTACCTATTAAAGCACTTTCTTCCCCTGGTGAAAGGCTGCCTGTAAAAACACACTAAGAGTAAAGGGTTTGTGGAGGCGCCGGAAGATGATGGTGTATTTCTGAATTAGGTTTTAAAACTTCATTTTGCAGCTACCTGAAGTGGAGACAAAGCTGCCTTTAGGCATCTGAAACTAGTCAGACCTGCTGTAGCAGTTGTACAGTTTGCTTCAAATATGCCCTCCACTCTCCTTTCAACCTCCACCCCAACATATATCCGCATAGTTTACCTCCAATCATGGGCGGTTCTTTCTATAGCACAGCTCACTCGCCCTCACCGCCCGCCTGGCACGACAGGAGGTTTTAAAGGACTGAAGTTAGAGGCAGCTCTGCGGGGAACCTCAGGGACTGCTGAGGAAGGAGCTGATAATTGTTGTATTTCCATCGGGGGGAGCGTGGCTCCAGAGGCACAGAGTTTCTGGGGGAGATCAGGGAGTGAGAGAACAGCTTTACTCATCGCACATCACCCAAGCCAGCTTTTGGGCCAGTTTGTGTCTTCACAACTAGTCAGGGCTCCTTTGAAAAAGGAACTTCTTTCTTCTGCTACTTCCATATACCGCTCAGTTTTAAAAATAACATGGAAGAAAACAACCCACATTTGCACTTTTCTTTTTTGTGTTCTTAACATACTGGAACACATTTTTATTCGAACTTCCCTGGAAGCAGAAGCTGCCAGGTGAAATCTAATACATCTTACCAACGTGAAAGCAAGGTAAACAAGCTTTGGCTCCTAATAATCACACAAACTGAGGCTCATGCCATTCAACACCACTTCAAACTCAATTCCAGTGTAATTTTAATGAGAAATTCCTTGTTAGGCCCACCACTTGTCAAGACACCAACTGGGTCGTATAGGTTGGCAACTTCAGATGTTATAGCATCATAGAATGGCTTGTGTTGGAAGGGACCCCAAGGATCATCAAGCCCCAAGCTCTCTGCCACAGATTAGGCCATCAAGCTCCAGATCTGGTACCAGACCAGGTTGCCCAGTGCGCCATCCAAGCTGGCCTTGAACACCTCCAGGGATGGAGCATCCACAGCCAATTCATTGAGAGCAGCACTGCAGAGAACTTTGGGGTTCGGGTGGTTGAAAAGCACAGTGTCATACGGCAAGACCAGCCGCTACGTACCATGAGGGCAGAGGAGTGAACACGGACCTTCACTGGGGGATAACAGCTGGCACTCACCTAACACCGTAATGCACAGCTCTTCTGACATGCTGGGCTGCTGGTTCCCTCATGCTAGCCAAGCCCTGGCCCCAGTGAAGGGACATGCAGGAGGCAAACACTCACTCTCTGGTGGCTTTGCAGCTCCTCCAGGCCTTTCCAGCATCTTGCTCCTCAGCACCACTTCCAGCCACTCCTGCTAGTCTACAGGACCACCCGCTCTGTACCATGGAACAGAGCTCTGCCTGGGAAATGCCCTCAAAGCGGCTGTTCCCCAGGCAGGAGTTCCCCCTCGAGCTGGAGGAATCTCCCAGCCATGCGTGGAGCACACCTTCACAGCTCCTCCCATCCTCCTCATGGTGACAGAGCATCCGACACGCTCACAGCAGCCGCCTCTGCCAGTCTCTGTGTGGCTTCTATTCCACGCAGTGGCAGCAGGGAGGGTACAGCCCCTGCCACCTCCCAGCCACACGTCTGCTTTCAGCTTTCTGCTCTACTCCAGGGCACCCAACGGCACAGTTAGTGCTGCATTTACAAGGTTTGCTTTCCCTGCTTGTGTTCAACAGTCAGCTTTGTTGTTTTATTCTTTTTCCTTTTCTTTTTTTTAAAGTGTTTGCACTGGTAATGCTGAACAAACCAAAAAAAAAAAAACCTGAAGCCTCCACTCCAGCAAACACAAGGACTGACGTTGTTTGTAAAAGAATTAAAGAACTACCACGTGTCGGAGGGTCCCTCTCCATGTACAGAAAGCAGGCACTTCTTCAAGGCAGCACAGCCCTTGAGACCGACAGAGATCAAGAGGCAGCCAACTGCACTGCCAGGCCCTGAAGGAAGTCAGTGCTGCTCTCAGCTCGGCCAATTCCACCTGCTCCATGCCGTTCATTAGCAGGGGGTTCACCCACGCTGAAGCTCTGTGCCGCCAGCCTGCCTCCATTTAAACTGGACCTTGCTCCCTCCTTCGGAGCGCTCCTGATCTTTGGACCTGGGAGCTGGAAGCTGCCGTTGCTGGCACTGATTGGTGCGTGTGTGTGCTGAGGAGCTGCTGCAACCGGAGCCTGCTCCTCCTGAGCTGCCTGCGCACAGCCAGCATGGGAGAAGGTGCATCTCCACTGCCTTACAAAAAGCAGATCACCAGCAAACTGCTCACACTTCCAAAGCACCGCCTTCCCCCCCCCCTTGACAGGTTACACTTTAAGATGTTACATAAAAGCAGAAATAGTCACAAGTATTTTGGATCACCTGTCTGGTGCGAGAGCTCGCGGAGAAGAACTGTGCCAGGAGTGTTCTACAGCAGCGTGAAAGAAGTCAGAGTTCCTGAACGTAGAGTATCGAATTTGAGGGCTTGCTTGGTAGTAACGCATAGCCTTAAACTCCTCCATGCCTCTCAGGCAGAGGACTGGAGTGCTTAGATTTTTTAGGCTATCATTTCCACCAAAACACTGAGAAACCGTGGCATTATTTCATCTATCCCATAGAAATATAGCAGGTGTATAAAGGAATACAATTACACTTCTTCATAAATCAGCACCTACAGACGTACTTAATGCTCTTCAAGCCTACTTCAGACAAAACCTGAAGTACCTACGGCTAGCAAGTTTCTTGTTTGTTTGTAATCAGCTTCAGAGAAACAGAAATCAGCCCAACACAAAAAATCAAAGTCGGGTTTTATATGCGCAGAGCCTGGCTTCATTTGTTAGCAGTCCAATCCAGTTCCTGCCCAAAAGGAGTGGGTGGATTTTACTACCAACTTAAATGGAAGTAGGAGCAGTCACGAAAGGAGGAAGATCTCCAGCTGTTACTTTAGATGCTGCAATACTTGCCTGGACAATGGAAGAATTCCCTAGGACGTGCTCTAATATACCTATCAGGCAGCACAAATTGCTCGCCCTCCTCCTATCTCGAACACCACCACGAGCTCATTACATTAAATCAGATTCAAAAGATACCAGCTTCTTATGTGGAAAGGTGTGCATTTTAACTTCAGGCAGAAAAGGCAACTTCTAATTCACCCTGCCTAACCAGCTGCTTCATTTCTAAGGTGATATACGGAATAACCAACAGCAACTTCACAATTCATTGCTGCTTTGCCATTGCAAAGGCTTTCCCTGCACTTAGGTGCGTCTCCAACACATTTGGAGAGAGTATTTCATACAGGTGAGCCCCTACAAGTGGGACTAGAAAGGCAGGTACTGCCTTTTCAACTCACACCGATAGGAAGCGTTCACTCCTACACACAGCAGAGAGCTGATGTTAGGGGGCAGCCGAGCCCTCTACCACCATTGTTCGAGCAATAGCACGTCCTGCAGTGGCCAAATCCAGCACCCTGAGACGGCACAGAGAGCCACCGTGCTGTCCCCGGGCTTCACCGGTTGGAGAAGCCTGCGCTTCTTTGAGCAGGGAGTTCGCACTCGTCTGAGCACGGGCTGCCAAACAGAGCCGTGACACGCTGTGCCCCGCGCCGGGTGAGGGGGCCAGCAGGTGAAACGGGCACGTTCGTTTCACGTTACAGCCGTGTCACTGCCAATTAGCCAGCGAGGGGCTCAAAGGACAGCGCAGGAACCTCCCCGCAGATTTCCAACACAAGTGTCCCGGAGTTTTCCAGATGCGCTCGTGAAAACGCAAATAACAGCAGGTAACCGCACTCCCATTTCTGCGCTTAAAGAGAGCTCGTCCTTCCACGGCCGACACACCGACACGAGCGAGGCAGCGAACGCCCTGAACGAGAGGGGCAATGCAAAGATTTTGCTTCAAGCCGCCCCCCCCTCCCCCCTTCCTCCCACGGCGCTCCCCCGCAGGAAGTCACAACGAACACACCGCTTTCCAAAGCCGAACAACCCCTGTCCGCAAACCTCCCCCCACCACCTCCCGCTCCTCCCGGCTGCGCTATCAGGGAGCGTGGGGGGGAAGCCCCGCTAATCCCCTGCCCTAACGCAGCCCAGGAGAGGTGCAGGCATGCCCGGCCATATGTCAGCCTCGCTCCGGCACAGCACAATCTCCCACGTCGCCCAGCTCGCCCGCCGCCACCCCACGGCACCCCCAGCCCCCCACTCTCTCCGCTCGCTCCCGGTGAGGCTGCACCCCTCCGGCTGTTAGGACGCGCCGCGGTCGCTCGCAGCGGGATGCGACGTACTTTTTATCGATTAAAAGTGCTCGGAGCCTCGCGCACCTGCCCCGCGCCCCTCTCCGGCCGGAGAGCAGCTCTGGGCTCGGCACGGCACGGCTCCGGCGGGGCTGCAAGCGGGTACCCGGCAGCCGCCCCACGTCCCCCCGCCGCCCCCGGCCCCGCTCTCTCACCACATGCGGCTCCAGCCGGCAACTCGAGCACGCGGGGCGCCGGCTCTCGCCCCTCACAGCAGCTCCATATGGCGCTCCCGCGCTGCGCCGGGGTGCGGAGGAGGAGGAAGAGGAGGAGGAGGATTTAAGCCTCCGCTCGATCACGCAGCATTATACAATGGAGGAGGAGGGAGGAGGAGGAGGAGGCGGGAGCAGCCCCGGCTCCAGCCCTTGCCGCCAGCGCTGACGCCAGGGGCGGCTCCGGCGAGCTCCTCGCCCTCCGGCCCGCGTCACGGCCCCGCCTCACCCGGCCTTCCTCCCCCGCCTCCCTCCCTCCCTCCCTTCTCCTCCTCCTCGTCCTCCCCCACGCGTGCCCGTGCCCGACCCGCAGCCCCGGCGGCACCGCGCCTCCAGCGCTCGGATTCTGGGCCGAAGGAGCTGGAAGAGCCGCCGTAAAGGCGATGCGTTCTCGCCGCTATGGCTTAGGCAGTAGGCTCTGAAGGTCCCGTAGCGATTTGGGATCAATCGAGCTGAAGGCCAAGCTAGAGACAGAGTTCCACGTCCAAGCAGAAGACTGAAAAGAAGACTGAAAAGAACGGTGCTTGTGCGCGTGCACACACACACACAAAATCGCTTAAAACTGGTTTAAGAGTACACACACATACATACTTAAAATGACAACTGAAGGGACCCCATACAGCTGGGACTTAAAGCACTGAGGCTGCTATTTCCTACCACTGACGCCATAAGTGTGGCCCCATCTCACCTCTCCTCACAGTTCTGTCCCCGGTAAGCGACTCAATCAGCAGGCAGCAGAAATTAAAAGCAGGATTTCCCCTTGCTGGATACCTCCCAGCAGACAGGTGCAGAAATTCAGCAAGCAAGATTTCCAAAACTGTAGTCAGTGTTACCAAAAGTCACTAAATGAAAGGAAAAGCTTCATTTTCTTTAGGAGTCCGGTGGCTTCTGCCCAGCGAGCTTCAGCCTTTTCAAAAGACAGCCAGAACAGCCCAACATGTTCATCAGTTTGGGGTTTTTTTTAAGCCAAATGTCAGGGTCATGTTCTGCACCCTCCACACTGCTGAGTAAGGGGGACAACTGCAGCAATGGCTCTGAGCTATCCCTGGCATATTTAAGAGCAGAATTAAGCCTTCTGTAGTTACAGCCCCGTAAATCCTGACCCCTTTGCTCACTCTTTACAACACTACGTGTTCCCCCGCTCCCTTGCGAGTTCTGATATGGGCTGTATAGACCTTCCCCATTTGTTTTGGGGGTTGCTCTGGACAGTGACAGATCGCACAGTGGGATCTGGCTGCGTGTAACCGTGCTGGGGACGCATCCAGCCCAGCAGTGCCTGCCTTCTGGAGCTCAAAGTCCACAGCAGGCTTACAGGCGCTTTGCCTGGGTGTGTGCATGCTATCGCCGGGGCTATAGGCATAACCACAAACATTTGCTAAATAAGCAGCTGGGCTCCACTCTGACATGCAAGGCCTCAGTCTTGCCATGTAATACTTGGCAGCAAAAGGCCCAAGCCTTTACCAAAGTGTGAGCTGTGAGCACTTGTGACTTTGCTAGGTTGCTCCAATTTTATGCTAGTCTAAGAGAAAACTCACCGCCCCTTCTGTTTCCTACTGTAACTCCCCTGGGCCTTTCTTGGCAGGAGTTTACAGTCACACTGTAACTCAGATCATTCCTCCGAACACAACAAGTACAACCTGCATCCACGCTCAGAAGCACTCTCAGATGAGCATAGGTCACAACACGAATCGATCCGAGCGGAGTTCCTGCCTTCGCTCTGCTGCATCCTCCTCCAGGATGAGGTAAGGCAACACACAGCAAACAATCCTATTGCTGATTGCAACTCCCATGGCCTGCAGTGGGGTTTCAGGAGACCTTTCTGGCTGGGAAGCTCAGCTCCGCAGCAGTCTGGCCAGGAGGTGTCTGCAAGGCCCAGCAATTTGCCCAAACATGTTAGTGAGCTTGGAAACAGCCTGTGCCTGAGCCATGAAATGTTGGGCAGGGAAGTGAGTTGGCAGAGGCTCCCAGAAACCACAGGAGCTGGGGGAAAAGCCTGCAAGGGGCAGGCCGTTGGGCTGCTCACGTAAGAGGGTACAAACTAATGAGAAGGAACCAAATTGTGTTTCTCTGTAGGGTTCTGACCTGACACGGGCCACAGACACAGCCCAAACACAGCGCTGTCTTGTCAAAGTCTGCCCAGGTCTCCTTTAGATCATTCAAAAGCCATCCTGTATTAAGAATAAATCAATTAACAGACAAATTAAAGATTGGGGGGGGGGGGAAGGGATAACAGACACCAGACTTCCTAGGGCAATTCATTAGAAATATTACAGATGGCCAGGTAATCTCTGGCTATCAACATGAGTGCTAATTAGGAAACGGGCTATCTTTAGTGCACTGAGATGTCGGCATCTCTCAAGTTGTTCAAAAAAAAAAAAAAAAAAAAGGAAAAGAAAAGAAAAAAGAAAGACACATTGAACAGTTTCCTCACTTTCTAATTGCATCTCTGGCCTTTCTAATTGCAGTACGTATTAATGCTACAAGGTTTTCACCTGGTAATTTTAAGAACAAAACGGCTTGACTCCCTCCCTGCATGCTTTGGCATTAATGCACACAGGGGGTGACAGAGAAGCACCTAACACTGCCCCCCAGCAGACAACTTCTTGCAAAGCAAGACCCTACCAGCACCAATAACTTGGGAAAAGCTATCTTAGGGGCCTGCCTACAGCCAAGGGTGCTCATCCCACTGGTGCAGTGCAATCCACTGTGCAATACAGGTCCCACAGGGAAGAACCACTCAGAGGGTGGTGATGCACTGGAACAGGCTGCCCAAGGAGGCTGTGGATGCCCCATCTCTGGAGGCATTCAAGGCCAGGCTGGATGTGGCTCAGGGCAGCCTGGTCTGGTGGTTGGCGACCCTGCACATAGCAGGGGGTTGAAACCAAATGATCATTGTGGTCCTTTTCAACCCAAGACAGTCTATGATTCTATATTCTAAGCCCAAGAGTGAAGGTGTGAATTAAACATCATAAACCATCACAAAGCCTCAAGACATCCCCACTGAGGCCAGCTCAGGATCAATCATGGCCTTCTGGAAGGAGCCATGGCCAGGCGATGACAACAGCAACAGCAGTGGAGCAGCAGGGAGAGATGCTCAGCAGCAGGACTGAGACTGAAGCACTAACGGCTTTCTTAAGCAAGGGTCAGCTGCAAATAAAAGCAATCCACTCCGAAAATAAATAAATTAGAGGGCTGCATTACTGCAGTCACGCATCACCAGGGAGCTGTGCTGCACCTGTGGAAAGCTGTGTTGCTTTGCTTTAGATTTCAGTTGGCTTCTGTTTTTTTTTCCTGCTGGTGCAACTCATCCACTGTAAGAAGGCTGCCACACACGTCCTGAGGAATCAGCTGAAACAGAAGGAAGGAATGCTCCCCCTTCTCACTCCAATTTTAGCTTTTTCTTTTTTATTTCTTCTTAACATTTTCTGCTTTAGTTCCTGTTTTTCTCCTCTAATGTTCCTGTGGCAGGAGGAGAAACATCGTTCCCTAGAATGCATAATATGCTTAATTATCATTCTCTGTTAGTTCTCTAGGAAAAAAAATAACAAACAACTACAGGAGAAATCAGTTTAATTAATGAGCATGACCAAATGCAGCCTTACTTCTAATGCAGTATCATATATTACATGTCCAATTGGGCAGTTGGTCTTACTTAGGTAAAATGAACAGATATGCAAAAACCGTGGAGCTCATGAATCAGTGCTCTGAGCACAACTAACCTCCTCCGTGTGCTTATTCTAAGACTTGCTGCAGATTTCGATGCCAATTTCTGTTCCTAAAGTCTGTGGCTTCAAGTGGTGCAGGATCAGGCCCATAGGGTCTAGTAACGGAAAGCTGGGGCTTGGCAGGACCAAGGGCTGTGCCGCATGGTGAGTTCATAAAGGAATTCTAAAAAAGCAACAAACAACACCTGAACTAAAGTAGTTATACCTGGTAAAAATCCCCGGAGCATTTCAAGGACAAGAGGGGCAAGGTTTTGTCTGAAAGAGAGACTTCATGATTTGAACGCTTTGCAAAAGGCCTGCTACTCTTCGGGTATTAAATTATTAAGGAAATATTATGGAACTGGATTATCAGGAAAGAAAAAAAAAAAAAAAGCAACGTGCATTAGCTGGCTTAGTCAGAGGAGGTTTTGCTGCATTCCTCATGCACTGAGATGACTCCCTCCCTCTGTAATTCCCTGAGCACTCCCAGTGCTCTGGAGGCTGCTGGTGTGCATCATCGTCGCTCCACTGAAAAGCTCCGTCCCCTGACAAAGTGTGCACTGCCTGCCTGCCCTCACCGGCTACTCACACATCCTTCTGCCTTCTCACAGACATCCTTGTTTTTCCCATATTCCGTTCAGGCTGCATCTCTGGCGAGACGTGCTTTGCTGTGGAGCCAGGCCGCTCTGTTCACACCAAAGCTGTGCAGCACACAGGATCCTCAGTCCGTCCCTGCTTTGTACTCACGCTTCTGGAGATGCAGTGGATTGTGCTTCACATTGTGTTAAGTTTTAAACAATCTGGGGCTGTGAAATGCTGCTTTCTTATTTCTCCTTTCAGTGCTCGCTCTGTAGCCTCTCCAAGGCACAAGCCATTCTCTTCTGGAACACTTAGTTACTTCTCTGAAGGGAGGCTAGGTCGATACTCTGATACTCATCTAATACTGGGGGCCAGTACATTAAGAGAAAAAAATCCATGGATAGAACTGAAGGCTCTGTTTTACAACCAAGAGGGAATACTTCAAATAAAGGAAAACAACAACAACACAGAAGCAGGGGGAGGAAATTCAGAGAGATGGCCGGTCTTTGGGCCTAATTAACCACTGGTGTAAACAGATGTCACTGAAATCAAGCCAGAAGCCTTAGGCCACCCACTAGACTCCTGCACAATCCCAACCTGATCCTGAAAACCTGCACAACACAGGGCTGTCCAACATGAGAGCCGCACGTGTGCCTCATTAGCACAAAGGGTGCCATCACGGCTGTAACGCTGATGGATGCTCTGCTCCCCGTTCCCCACAGGACAGCAACTCCTCCAACCTGGCTTAGCACACGAAAGCTCCTATTCAGAAGCGGAGCTCTGCGTGGAGCTGTGCATTTCTGGAGTGCAGACGTACCACGCTGTCTTAAACACATCTGAGACCTGGATGAAGCCTGTCTGCATAGGCACGCTGGAATACGTTTAGCACTGCTCAAGCTTGTTGAAACGCCGACGGCTCGATAGACCAAACGGGGCCACCAGCAGGTGATGAGAGGCTACAGACGTGGAGGTTCCTGCTCAGATGTGTGGCATTAAAGCACAGTGCAGCAGTATTGGGGTGTCTGAGGCTGTGATGGCACAAGCTAAATGGCGTCGTAGCTACGGTGTTGATGTAAGACGATGCAGCGCTGCAAATCTTACATAGCACCTCAAACCACGTCACTGGAGAATAATGTGCTCGTGCTCAGATGCATTACCGAGGGGAAAAAAAGAAAAAAAAACTACATTTCATCCCCTACTTAAATGAAAACACAAGTTAGTACACTGACATCCAATCAAATGCACCTTTTCTCTAGCAGCTTCTGCTGGCAGACTGGTACAGCACATTAAGCTCCCACACCACGTGCAGGGCTTGGGCATTTCCAATTGGCTTTTTTCAGAATTCAGAACCACTAGATTCAGCAGTGTTTACTGAGTGAGATACAGGGATTTTCAGGATGATCCAAATTTGCAACAAGAAATCCTTCTTCCAACTGTCCCACGTGCAACATTCTTCACAGATGATGGTAATCTGAACTCCTTTCAGACAGACAGCCTTCTAGGGGTCTAATTTTAGGCAGTAAGTGACCTACACTACTTCTTCTAGAAAAACCCCAAACCCCAATAAAACAGTTGAATCTGCAGAGCCAAATTTAGATGAGAAGAAAAAGAAGCCAGCAAAAAAACCCCAAACAACCAACAAGTATCACAAGAACATCAAATGCAGCATAAACTCCTACTGCCATTCTGGTCCATGATGAATAAATGAAGACAATCTAGAACTGAACTCACTGAGTCAGTGCAATGAATGCACAAATCTTTCTGTTTTAACCCTTCACAGAATGCGTGAATTCATTAATCATGTGCAAAAAACAGATCTGTAAAAAGAGGGAATGGGCATATCTGGTGCTTGTACTGAGGATGTAAGTGGAAATGATTCATTTGCTCTCTCTGCATTCCCCCAGCTCCCTTACCAGCCCAAGTCAGCAAAAGCCTGTATTGTATGTGCACATAAACAGACTGTGGGTGAAGCCTGAACTTCTCAGCCTTGCCTAAAACTGTCCTGTGATGGGCAGAAAGGGATGTTAGCTTATTAAAGAAAAAGGGAACGGTACAGACTCATTTATGTTCTCTCCAAACCTTTTTTACACTCTCACTTTGAAGGAAGCTTTTCATATAGTGACCATTAGCCAAAGGCTGAGAGGTTTACACCTACCCTGTATTCCCAAGCAAAGATAGATGAAAGCCTTGCAAACCCCACCCAGTTCTCCTGGAATGTCACCAGGACAAAGAAGGAAGCCAAAGATCCACCATTTATTGCTACCTTGCTCATCTTCTCACAGCCCTCACTTGCTCTCTCCCTCTTCCCAAAGTGACTTCAGAGAGCCAACATCCTTAAAAGTGGCTCTGGGAGAGGGGTGAGGCAGCTCTCCTGTCTGGTTACCCCCATCTCTCTCCTCCAGCAGCATCTGACAGCATTTGAAGGAAGAAAGAAGCTATGCTACAGGCAGGATGGCAGAGAGCTGGGAAAGCCAGGGGCATGCTGCTCCCTCAAGTCCACAGCAGCTGAGACAGCCACTTCCCAGCCAGCAGGAAGGGATGGGCAGAAGGCTCCCAAAGTCCTCTCCTTCAGAGAGATCCCCCTTTCCTGCAGAGCCCCAGTTTTTCTAACCAGCTTCCATCAGTTTTATTTGCAGGAGGAAAGATATGAACTGCTGTTAGGGTGCAAGCAGCTGTCGCTCCTGTTCCACAACCTGTGTGCAAAAGCAGGAGCTGCCCGTTGCTTCCCAGGAAGGCAGCAGCCTCCTTGCAAGAGCCAAGCAGAAGTCAGAACTCCTGAGAGAGCTCCCAGGCCTGGTCCAGCAGGGGTGACTGTTCATCTGCTATCTCATGGCCTGGGGCATTTGCTAACCATCCACACCCAGGGGACATTCCTAGCATGATTCCTGCTAAACAAAAAATCAGTAACTTTGCCTGCATTTTCACATTTGTAACTCAGTATTTTAACCTTCAGGTTGAAACTTCTTTTTCAACCTGTTCTTCTGCTCACTTTCCTTAGCTGAATGTTCAGCCCATGCCATGAAAGCAAAAGAAGAAGTGAAATGTCAAAATGCTGATAATTTGACTTGACACATGTACACAAATGGTGTCCCCATGCAGGTCAGCAACCAAAAACCTCTTCTTTCTGGCAGCACTCAGCAAAGGAAACCCTTTCTCATCAGAATAGTTGGGAACGTGCAAGTGCTTGCTGCACTCCTGCTATAACAGTGGGGTCCATCAGGAGTGGCCCCTTTAAAATGCCACATCATTACTGTTAGAAGGGAGGAGGGAGACCAGGAGTTTGGCTGCTTTGTTTTGGTTTTCAAACCACAACAAGCCACATTTGTTACTGAAACACCATCTTCCATGAGATGTTCAGGGGAAAGCCCTCAGCCCCCCAGCATGTTTTTGTTAGCTGACACGGCTGATAAGGAAAATGCATTTGTTGTTTTGAACTTTTATCTAGCAAAGGTCCACCACAAATTAATGCAAGTGAGAAGATGTTGAAATATGCCTTAGAAAGTTTTAATCATACTTTTTGCGAGCTAGCCATCATTCAGTAGCTAGGTGGTTCTAAATAAAGAACTCTAGTCAACAACAGGAAATAACTCCCACAGAAAAAAAAAAGGGCAGAATACAAACTCTCAGCAACTCTTGTACATAGCACACAACGGCCTTTTGTTCCATGCACACTAAGTCTAAAATCTTTACTCTTCAGAACATGTTCTTGCTCTAAGTAATTAAAACCTTTTTCTTGTTGTAAATATCGATCCCTTCCTTGTCTTTCTCCCAAAGCAGTCATGTCTAAGAGTCAGAAAATCACAGGCTACTCCCATTCTGTTCAGTTAGTAAGGACATTCTAGCAATGCCACATGATGATCAGGATTTTCAAGAGTTACTGATGGTGTTTTCTCTTTCTTTTTCTTTTTCTGTTCTTGTTTCTTGTGTTGGTGCAGAGGGAGGTGCAGCACTGTGTCCTCAGCTGGAGACAGTTTACATGCTTCTTAACGTTCAGAAACCACTGTGCTCAGAAAGCACAGAGCACCTGGTCTGTGGGGAGGGGGATAAAGGAGAAGCCACACATCTCTAGCTGCTTTTTTTAAACTCCTGCTAGTGTCTACAATCATCAGCTTTTAACCATACAAGATGTCATGGGCCAGTGCCTGCAGACTTTACTGGCAAAGACCACTGCTTTCTTCTGCACACAATCTTCCTAAATCCAGCAGAAGAGCAAGGCAATAGGATCCAAATGTGCCACAAAACAAGTGCCACGGGCTGTGCTTTGCAGAGAAAGCACTTTCAACCATCACCTCAGGATTTCTGGAGTTTCTGCAGCTCACATTAACTCACCTGGGCTGATCAGTTGCTCCTGCCTTCAGTGCACATCAGACAGACAGGGCAACAGCTTTCCCACTGAAAGAAGAACTCCTATCCAGGGTGGATTCAGGCAGAGATGTGGCTAGAATAAAAAGCCTGTAGAAGATACTGGAAAGTAGGCTGGGGACTAAGTGTGGACCAGCCTGGAAGAGAACACACCTCCAGTCAACAAGAGATGTAGCCATACTAGGCACAGGATGGATGAGAAACTAAGGGCACATAAACAGGAGAAGAGGGAAAAAATAATAATTAAAAAAACAAACACAAGTTTGTTCTTGTTACACTTCAGGCTGTGAAGTAGCATCTTTGCCTTCGCAGGAGCCTGTCTAGTCTGAAGTGCCCACAATACCTACACAAACAGCTCTATATTCTTGTAACAGGGTAGGGGAGGAAATCTTTAAAAATCTGTTGGTTTACTTGTTGTTTGTTTGCTGTTTCGTTGTTATTTTTTTAATTCCTTAAAGTTTTCATTAGTGGTCTGGTGCTGTCAGCAGTCAAGCTCTTCCATTAGGTGTTGTTTGGGGAACATCTCCATCTTCCCATAGCTTCCAGCTCACTCTGAGCAAAGATGATCTCATGCTTCAAGAAAGGGGATAAATTCCCCTTTCTGTCCTCAAAGAGATTTGAACTGCAGTGTTTCCTAAAGATTGCTTCCTTTGTGGAGGAGAACAACTCCAAAACATGCATAATGCACATTGCAGACTCGAGCCAGGTTCTCCCACCTGTATGAGTGCTTAGTACCTCAAAACCAGAAGAAACGAGAGGAAAGTGTCTGCATACAGAACTGGCAGGATCAGACCAGGGGACAGAAGCACCTGGCAATCTGATCCATAGTCTGAATGCATTCATGTGCTGTACTGGAGAAGTAAGAGGGCAGGAAAGAACTGCAGGACTAGGCACAACATACAGAAATGCAAAGCCAAAATCTGTGAAGGAATACACTGATTTACTCCATCTGGCTTCAAAAAAGTGTTTGGGTGTCCAGGTAGGGAATTTTAAGATGATTGTTTGCTAGCTGGCACGGATAGGTCCCTGCAGAAGGCACGAATGCATCTCGAGGAACATTGCTATCATTTGTGTTAAGTGTCTGCTGGCGTAAAAACACATACAGCAGATTTTAGAGGTCAGCTGATCCCAGTAGCTTTCCATCAAATCACCTGCCATAGCTCTTTTCCTACATGGCCTAACTGCAAAACCAATTTCCACTTTAGAGATGAGCCCTTTTCAAATTACACAGCTGCAAGAGTTGAGATTACAGATCCAGAATGGAGATGTATTTTTTTAAACAGGAATATGGAAAAATAGTTTGATGTGCACATGGGTGTGCCAGTGTATTTGTGTGTGTGTGCACCATCAAAAGTCTACAGGAAGAGCACATCAAATTTGCTTCCTAATACAAAATGCACTCTCAGGCCAAAGCAATTCTGCATTCAAATCTCACCCCAAAATAAATCTCAGTGGTAGTATTATGAACTCGAAAACAGGTACAGATCTGAACTTGCAGTTGTAGTATTTTCTGATTTAGTAAAAACTTCAGATGCCACTGCTGTGAGGTCCAGACTCCTCCTGAATGTTCAGAAAGGAAGAAGAATCGATGTAGCAATGCATCCTATGGAAGCTGTCCCACCATTTCCCTGATCTCACCCATTAGATTAAATACTACAACTACTTCAGCGGGACCAGCACACTTTAAAAGATTCAGTCTCTCCCTCTGTCTTTTTCTCCCTCTCGCTGAATGATATTTCTGCCCACATGCACTGACACATACAGCGTCTAACAAGGCTGTGATTCATTTTCAGTTCTAGTCATGCTCACAAGTGATGTAGCACACTTGCTGTGCCTTCAGGATCTGCGTAATTTAGCTTCATTTTCTCTGCCCCCACCCTGCATTAAGTGAAGTTCCAACAAAGCCAAGTCATCTCCCACCAATCTGCCCTCCCACCTCCTTGGGGGATGTGTACAGCAGGAGTTTGAATGATAATAATAATAATAATAAAATCATTAAAAAAAAAAAAAAGAAGTCAGAGAAGGGGATGGGAGCTTGAGAGATATCATGAATTGTTAGAAAGCTGTCTAACATCCACAAGGAGTGAATAATAATGGGACATGTACTACCCAATCACTTGCAGAAGCTGTATCAGCCCCGAATCATCTCACCTAACCTGTTAAAAGCAGCGATGTCTCACATCAGGAATATCATGCACATTCATGCTAAAAAGATGACTGACACGTTAAGCCCTAATTACTGGCTTGTGAGGGCTACTGCCTCCTCAGCCTGTCCCACAGCCACCTCGTGGTGACCACTCACTCTCCTGTGTCCTGCTGCAGCCATCTGAGCACACTGACATGTCAGGGAGATGGAGTGTCTCACTGCCATCCTTCAGGAATTACACCGGCTGGTTCTGTGATGCAAACTATAAGCTAAGCTCCGTGTATTTGAGGCATTAAGCCAAGCCTGAACAAAGTGAAAGACGGGCTTTTTATTTGGTAAATCTCACCAGCATTCAAATTGAATCTCAGACACTGGGATGCAGTAGTTAACTGAAAAGAATAGTTCTCTGCTTTCAGTGCTTTAACATGCAAGTTAAAAAGTATTCTTACCCCATCACATTAACTTCAGTTCTCACTCATCTTCAACATGGAACTAAGTTTTGATGGAAAAGAAAACTCAAAAGAAAAACAAGTCAACTGTGCTTCTCCTCCAATAGAGTTCCCCAGTCAGAAGTGAGTCACTGCAGACTCCTTCCAGCAGTACTTGGTGATCTGCATGACTTCCTTAATCCCTAGGTAATGACACCAGGAAAGAAGAATTAGCAGCAAAAGCTAGAAGGCTCTTCAACATCAGAAATACAACTACTGATAGGGCTGCTGTCATCGCAGAGCTCCACAGCAAGCTATGAGGAAATGTCCAGCCCCTCTTTGTCGCCATGAAATAACTGAGAGGCTCCCCAGCATGCAGAAACCAGTGGCTAGGCAGACTCGAGTTGCTGACCCCCTCAGTAATGTCCAGGATGAGCAAGCCAGAGCAGAGAGGAAATGCCCTGCTGGCCCTAGGAGATGGCTTCGTCCCCTCCTTGCTCACTGACTGCTCGCTAGGCCATGTTGGGGAGGAACTGGGTCACCCCCCGGGCTGCTGCCAGAGCTCTGGGTGCTCTGAATGAAGGCAGCTCCTGGGGCTGGAGTAACGGTCAGGCAAAGCAAGCAACGGACTGTCATTTCGGCAGACAGCACTGTCTCATTTTGCAAATTGGAGAAACGCAGCAGAGGGAAACTACTGGATGGCTAATAGAAGCTTATTGTGGAAATGAAAGTCAAATCCAAGTGTTTTGATTTTCAGAGCACTCAAGACAGGTCCAGTCTCCTCCATCCACGAGTCACACTGTCCTCAGGGCAGGGCCTGCACCTCTCATTTGCTTTATGTCTGTGGCTTTCAGTCTTTCCTTGTTTGCAGATCCCTTGGTGCTCTCCAATAGGCTTGTGCATTTACATGTGCTGACAACAGGCTGGCTTTCCCCAGCTTTCCTGCACATCTTACACGTAGCCTGTGGATCCCAGTGAACCAAGAACGACAATCTGCTCCCCATGGCCTTCACTACGGACTCCCATGCATCCTCTTCCCAACAGAGCCAACACAGCACAAGAGTCAGGCAAGGGTATTTGCAAGGTAGCTCACACACATTCTGGTTGCCCTAACCCAAGACAAAGCACAGAGTTGCCCTCATATTTCAGCATTTTCCCATCTCAAGGTATGGGAGCTGTTGATCTCCCACATGAAAATGCATTATGCTGTCAGCCCAGCCTAAGGGCTGTTATTTAATTTACTTGAGGAGGTAAGTGAAAGCCCCTTCATGCAAATGCTTACAATGTGATCTAGAAAACAGCAGGCGTAATTAGATAAAATGGCAGCAAAGCCCACCAGGGAAATAATGTTAATTCATGAGGATTTTCCTCTCCACCTCCCTCCCAGCAAAATTTGAAGCCAAAGCGGGGCAAGGGGGAGGGAATAAAATCAGAGTGCACCTCAAATTATACATCTGCTGGGAAAGTAGAAAAACAGGACAGCAACCAGTGGGGTCATCTAAAAGCTGCCTCGGCATGGCACCTCTGTAGCAGGATTAGCAGTCCATGCTCCTGAGCGGTGCAGCACTGAAAGCAAAAACTGTTCCATCACTGTCATAAGCTATTCCTAGTAGAGACATAATAAGCAGCGTCTCTAAACTTCGCACCATCTCCTCACCACGTCCTAACCAGGCAATGCAGAAGACCCGTCACATGATAAAGTCATCACTGACCCCCCTCCCCTCCCCCCGCCTCCAGTAACAATAACAAAAATCAGAGCTATTTCACAATGCTCGAGAGCAGGTCTGGCATTTCCAGCCCACTCACAAATTCCTTCCCCCAAAAGCATCCAGGAATGGGGTTTGGCCAAACTGTGTCACAGCATCACTGGGGCACACATGGGTCACTGCAGGGCTCCTGAGTGGCAGCGATGCTCTTGCAGCAGCCCCAGGAAGCCGTGGCTCTGCATTTCAGCTTCTCCCTCCCACCTAGAAGCCAGCCAGAATGTCACCTCCTGATTGCTGACCTGCCACTACCAAAATGGATTCCAATTAGCCAACTCACTCCCAGCTATTAGGAAAGAGACATTTTTTGTTGTTGAGTAATTACTCCTCATGAAATGGCTCACATCTCTAGTTGATTAGGTCACAACACACTGTGAACAAACTGATGTAACAGAGATATCTTTAACCTGCTAAATTAAGGCATACTTTCTCAATATAGAAAGCTTAATTGAAGCCATGCATGGGGTGCTTACTGAAGGCATCTAGACACAGAATTGTTACATTCACAAACAAACTGTGGTTGAGACTGAAAAGCAACCTGTCTGTATTCAGCTTGCATATTAATTGGAAAAAAGCTGTTTTGTCTGCTTACTTGAGGATAGGAAACGACTCAAAGTGATTGCAGCAGCTTGACACCAGCAGTTAAATATGGAATGGCAATGTTTAGATGACACGTCTGGAAGGAAAGAGGAGATTTTTTTGTTTGCTTGTTGCTTTATGTACTTTCTCCCAGCTAACAGAGGGAAGGCCTCCTCTGGTCAGGAGTACACTGGTTAGAGCAATCAGAAACACCCAAGGCTGCTTTTGGATGTAACGCCAGACCTGCCACAGGCAAGACCCCCAAAGGCAGCCCATCGGGCCCCCAGAGACCCTTTAAACCACAGTCAGCCTGGCTCACACTGGAAATCAGTTTGGTACCATTTTCTCTTTTTCCCCCCCACAAATCTCCAGCTGCCTGGAGAAGAGCAGTTCCGCACCCATTTCTGTGGAATTATCCACCCTAGTATGCTGATTTATTTCAAAATCAAACCAAATTCCTCAAGTCGGTACATACCAATGGCTTCCTGATTTTGGGGCAAGCCCTTCTATTAAAAAGGAAAGCGTTTGCTTTAGGGACCATGGCCCTAAATCTCTCAAACAGTCACGCCTGTGCATCGCAGGAGCGTGCGAGCGCTTCAATCCAATGTAAGCATTCGTCCAAGCGAGGGCAACATTTCCTGTCGCAGTTAAAAACACATTATATGACTACGATGGAAAAATACGACTCCAACACAAAACCTACCTTTCCCTTCCCATTTTGGGCTTGGGGGGGTATGGGAAGGAGGAAGCACTCGCAGCATAAACGTACGCGACCAGGACCCGGCTAGAGCGAGTGCAATAACAGCTTTATACCACGTTGGCTTTTTAAGTCGGGAAGCCGACTGGGTGTCATTTAATCTCCCAGATTAAAATCACTTAGCGAATATTGCATTGTTTCACTGCTCTTGCTGGCGTTTCGGCGTTCGGGGCCTCGCTGGAGCTCTGCTGCTGGCTAACTCACCGCTAATGAAACCTCGCGCGGGAGCAGCTGCCGGAATCTGTGTCAAACTGCATCTGGCACCCATCTATCTTCCAGCCATCTAAATTCACCTCTGAAATCATACAAAAGCAGCCGCAGAGCTCCCTGCAGCCACTCCAACACACCAGTCTTTGTCTCATCAAGCCTGTTAAGCAATTTAAAGCAATTTATTTTTTTTAATTCGCCTTGTATTTTACAGTGGCAGCTTTTTCAAAAGGAGCAAATAAGTTAAGAAAAAATTGGGGGGGGGAGGGGAGAGGGGAAAAAAAGGCACTTTTTTTTCTTTTCTTTTTTTTTTTTTTTTTTTATAAAAGCCTGTCAAGCTCACAGACTATCATTAAACCAGTTTTGGCTGAAACTGTGTGTTTAGGGGTTTTCCAATGGAGACACTCTGGTGCCTGCAACACTCAGACAGGGAGGGGAGGCTGCTATACAATTGTTGAATTGTTGTCATGGCTGTTAAATACGCTGTAGCACAAATACCCAACAGGGCTGAAGGTCTGCAGTGCACTGGCTCTGGAGAGGTATCAAAAATACTGACATTAACTAGCAGATAACTGAGTTATATGAATACCAAAGAAAAGATTAAGTCAAAAGTTGTAAAAGGTTTATTAATTTCACTCCATCCCCTCCCCCCCCCCCCTTCTTCCCCCTCGCACCCTGCTCAGAGCTTAAAGTGCCCTGTAAATTTTAAATATTTGACATTTACTGAAGTGTTCATTTGACTGCGTCTCCTCTCCCGTTTGGGGTAGAACAGCCTCTTCTCTCTTTGTGCTTTCTCCAGGACAGGGGTTTTGCTCCCCTCTTAGGCTCACAAGAGGCTGCTGGAGCAAGCAGCACGGTACAGCCAGGACTTGCTGACTAAAACAGGTTAATGAAAAAACAGGCTACTGACTGAAATTGAAACTTCTCATTTCTCTCAAGAAAAGGGTGTATTGTCAAAATAGAGCTTAACGTGTCTATTTAGCAGCTTTCAGAGAAGTGCTGCTCAAAACAGTAACACTGCAAGCTTTGCCAAGCAAGAGGAGGGGACCCAGCACCCACGCTGGCCAGGAGGTATGCAGTCCCTCGCAGAGGGCACTAACAAAGCTGGCGTGCACAGGGCACGGGCTCAGACCCATCCATCCACATATGGCAGACAGGGCTACAGGCGAGTGTGCCAGGCTGAACGTAAGGGCACTGCAGGAGGCGTTTCCTAGATGTACCTTGAATACTGCAAACTACGGAAGGAGCAAGAGAAACAGGATCTGTCAACCAGCCTAATTAGAGTGCATTTTCCCCACGCAGAACTCATACGTGTCTCTCCAGGCTACAGGGCCCTCATTTCTTGACTCAGCCCAAAAGAAATTGAGCGTATTTCACATTTCCATGACAATTTGTTCTCAGCGCTTCTCAGGAAGGAGGAACACTATGTATCCTAAGAAAACATTCATATGCTCAGATACCTGTCTCAGCTGTTAAATCCCATGCGCCCATTTCCTTTGCAGTACATCTGTTTCAGCAGCCAGCCCTGCTTCACCATGCTCCTTGCTAACCTCGTTTTAACAACCTGAAAGCTCTCCTGCAAGCTTCCCAAAGCACCCACATAGATGAGAAATTACAGTGAGCAAAGGCTACAAGTCTGGCTGCTGGCGTTGCTGCTCTTCTACCTATTAAGTGAAAAACATTTGTTTATGCCTTGCGTAGGGTCACATTAATAGGATCTCTAAAATGAAATAGCCAGTGCCGAGAGGCTGAGTGAACATCCCAGGTGGGCCCCTTCAGCCCCTGGGTGAGCTCTGCAAATGGCCTGACAGCGAGCAGAGCAGCCCTGCTAGTACAGCCACGAGCAAAAGCACCAGAGATCAACAACTCATTTTTTACAGGCCAGCGGGCTGACCTCTGGGCAGCATTGGAACGAGTCAGCATAAAGGTGACACAGCTCCGCACATCATTATAAATCACCCAAACCAACCGGCAGAAAACCCATGTGCTGATGGAGTTAGCTTATAGCTTTTATTTCTTCCTCCCCCTTTTGTCTTTATTACCGGGGCTCTCCCCCATCCTCTCCCAGTGCCCATATGGCAGGTATCAGGAGGGGTGAGCGGAACGTTCCAGTTCCACTCACCGAGCGCCCGCACAGCGTGCACTGCTGGGTGTCACGCCGGCAGATGATGCACGCGCTGCCTGTGTCCAGGGAGTGGGTGCAGGTGGTGGTGTGTGACCTAATTCTGGGCTACTTCACTTGGGGTTGTGAGGAACGTGCAATCTAGTGATAGCAGGAGGAGAAGGGAATTGTTACTAAAGTCAGGAGTGAATCCTATTTATTGCCTCTGTGTTTTCAAAAAAGGAAGTAAGGCCAAAACAACAGCGTAGCATCTCTGCTTCCAGGTCTTAGGGTGAGGAGTTCATATGGAAAAGCCTGCAAGTTAGGAATCAAGAAGCTTGGATAAGGCAGAAGGAAACCCAATTGCAACAGAGGGGCAAAGATCAGCTGTGTAAGCTACAAAGAAAGGGGTATCATAAATTGCATAACTTCCTAGAATCACAGAATGGCCTGAGTTGAAAAGGACCTCTAAGGTCATCTAGTTTCAACCCCCTGCTATGTGCAGGGTTGCCAACCAGCAGACCAGGCTGCCCAGAGCCACATCCAGCCTGGCCTTGAATGCCTCCAGGGATGGGGCATCCACAGCCTCCTTGGGCAGCCTGTTCCAGTGCATCACCACCCTCTGCATGAAAAAATTCCTCCTAATATCTAACGTGAACCTCCCCTGTCTCAGTTTAAAACCATTCCCCCTTGTCCTGTCACTATCCACCCTTGTAAACAGCTGTTCCGCCTCCTGTTTATACTCTCCTTTCAGTACTGGAAGGCCACAATGAGGTCTCCCCAGAATCTTCTCCAAGCTAAACAAGCTCATTTCCCTCAACCTTTTTCCATAGGAGAGGTGCTCCAGCCCTCCCATCATCTTAGTGTGAAAATCCACTACAGCAGGGTACAGAGCCACCCTCAAACCAAGCTGGAAGCCAGTTTTGGATGGTGATATCCTGTTAGCTCTCACCCACTGCAATCCATGGTTCATCACCTCTGCACTCAAGAAAACAGAGGTGAGAGTTTGGCCAGACTCCTGGTACAGCCAGACTCCTCACCATTAGCCTGCAATGGAAGTAGAGAGAAAACATTCCACAGTTGGAAATGGAAACCTTTGTTGCTTCTAATGCTCCCCAAATCTGTTTTCTAAACAGCATAGGACAAACAGGAATTCCACTGCCTTCCAACAAGCCCATTCACTCCTTTAACAAAAAAATCTGCTTCCCCACCTGACCATTAACAGTCACTGCTGCCAAGTGTCTCAGGTTTTCTGTGGGTGTAACTGTCCTGTAACTGGGGCAGATGTATCATCTGTTCATTCACCAGGTTGATTTCTTTAATCATTCCTCCTTCACACGATATATGCAACAAAATGAGCTCCGTAGCAACAGGGTAAATTTTCACAGCTGACTCTCCCTCTCATAGGATTTTCTTTGGCATGGGCTGACACATCCTTGATTTTCTTGTCACTTGAAGATGTGGCTATATTTTAGAGTAACTCCTTCATCCCTAGAGGAAGCCAGCACTGTCCTACACATACAAACAACATCTCAAATTTACATCATTGCCCTCCAGTCAAAATCCAGAGGGATTCCACAGATTGTACAGAAAAGAAAATCAGAAGCAATTGATTTGCACAAAGCATACCACTCCTTTAGTTAAAGGAGATTCTCAGCTGATCTGCATGTATATTCTTGAAGTCATTGGGGTCTTTATCACACCCATCCTATCAATCTCCTCAGCCACAGGGACAACTCTGCAGATCCCTGAAGATGTGCTGTGCACTTAGTCTGCACACAAAGCCTGTACCGAGCTGCAGCTGGTTTATGCTATATGGCATGTACCACTACAGGGTGCCAACCAAAGGGACCTGGACAGGCTGGAGAAGTGGGCCCTTGTGAACCTAATGAGGTTCAACAGGGCCAAGAGCAAAGAGTTGCACCTGGATTGAGGTACGTGTACAGATCAGGAGAATTCATTGAGAGCAGCCCAGCCAAGAAGGACTTGGGGTTCTGGTGAACAAGAAAGCTAAACTTGAGCCAGCAGTACGTGCTTTTGGCCTGGAAGGGCAGGGGACTGGCACACTGCAAATCGTTGCAAGCAAAAGCTTCAAAACAGGGAGGTAGGGATAGAAAGGCAAAGGGAAGAGGGGGATCTAGACCTGACTGTGGGAACAGGAAACAAGTTTTGGATTTTTCAGATTTCCTCTCCCCCCATTCTATCTGAATAAAAATAATTAGGACTCAGGTTTGAGTGCAATGAGTCAAGGATGGGGATGTTTGCTAAACCAGAAGCAAAAGATGATCCACTCTGAACAAGAAGTTTAAACAGAGGGAAATCAAGAGGAGAAAAAGAAGTGCAGAAAGTCGTGCAGAAAAGATAACAGCAGGATTTAGCAACCATAAGGAATGGGAAGAGAGATGAGTAAGAAGAAGGGAGTTAAACCAAGCGTTGCAAGCTGCTTCATGGTTCTAAGTTAGCAAAGAAACAGATTCAAATGGATGTAAACAAAGGACTACCCATTAGGAGCCTCTTTCCCCACAATCAAGCAAACTATTGTCTAGAAGTTTTAAATCCTTGACACGCGCATGTGCTAAATTACAGAAAATGTGAAACATCAGCTAATCAACAACTTGCCTTAGAAGTCCTGCCCTCAAGCAGTTACTGCGCTCAGTAGGCTCTTCTGACCATCTGTCAATATGTGTGGGAAAATAAATGATAAGGACCCCAACGCAGCAGCTCTGTAAAGGTCTGGAAGTAAAATCCATTCTGCCAACATCAGTACAACGCACATTATGTTTGTGAGGCTTAAATTCTGCTCTTGACAGCTCCCATCCATCCGTCTCTCATGTTGAAAGTACGAGGTGGCTGTTTCTTGTGTCCCAACAGATGGTTGCAACACCACCAGGAATCTTTGCATGGCCTCCCAGAGCCATACCCTACTTGCCTTCACACCATCTTGAGTGCTGCTCAAGATGAGAGCTCCATATTTTGTTTTCACATCACCTGATATGCCTGGACCAAAGGGAACAAAAGCTGGACTGCAGAGCCTGCCCTACTGGGGCTGCTGAAGCCAGGCTCTGTGTTAGGGAAAGCTGCAGCTATTCTTTGGCAGCTGACAGGTGTGCAGGACAGCTGACATTTGCTAAATAGCTAGGATCAAGCCTTTAGCTTGTAAGCCAGGCAATACTGGTGCAGAAATCAAGAGACCGCACAGAGCAAATCCAATGGTGCTCTTCCCTTTTAGCTAAGAAGCAAACCTCATGCATCTACAGGGTTAATGCCAGCAACAGACTGCAGCCAGACTGCAGTTTTTGCACAGCTTTGCTGCTCTCCATGCAGTAAAGGGCAGGCAGTGACTAACAGCACAGGTAAGCGGTCTCTGCTGAGGCTTCTTAGGGTGTTTCAACCCAAATGTCCTCTCTATCTTGCAATAGGATCCTTCCACACTGACAGATCATGAGTCTCACATCTGCCACAGCAGCTGAACCACATTTCAACTACATTTTCAACTGCAGAAGCTGAACACGCCCATTGCCTTCTGATGCTTACCTTATGCTAACTGGTGCTTCGGTTAGCTGGACAACATTTGATGTCTGTGTTTGCCCACCTGAACTCTGTCTGTTAAAGCTCTCTCCTAATATCCTTCCATAAGCACCAGGATGCAAGGCAGAGCACACCGGTACCACCTACATACCCTCCTCTTGTTGTCAGTGGTGACCTGGCTCTTCACAGGCTACTGTGGCACATGAACTCACCATCCCTGATCCACAGCCCTTTGGAGTGAAGGGTCTTATGCTTCCAAGCAAAGGACTAACAGCTGTGGGAGGCACTTGTAACACAAGATAGAAGAAGAGGCAGCAACCTCAGGCTTGCTTTTTCCTTACCTATATGTAGGCACCTGCATAAAGGACCTTTCATAGCTTGTCCTTCCTGTATTCATGGGCAAAGGCTCAAAGGACCTATCTAGTCTGCGGTCCTGCAGAGCTCTGGCTGCACAGCCTCATTTGGTGTCTCTCATGTCTGGCAGGATATGACCTGTCTTTCAGGAATACAGCCAACCAGTCTGTAGGACGGCAGTGAAAAGCTCCCAACAAGAGGCCGACTCATGGCATTTCTTCTTTTTGCTCAGCTTCAAAGTTACACAAGTTCAGTGCCTCTGCTCAGCGTTACATCATATCACACCTAAAATTACACAGAGAAAAACTTGGACTCCCTTTGAGGATTTCACTCAGCTTCACCAAACTTTGACCCCTTGTGCTGAAGGTCTGGAGGACAGAGGGAAGAGACAAGTCTTCTTATCCTTAGTTCAGGGCATATGGGTAACAACAAAGCACCTAGTTCTGTTCTGTCTGATATCCAGAAGTGCTGTGTTTCACTGAGCTCTAGAAGCATACAAGACACCCAGCTCACACAGGGAAAAAAATGTCCTAAAAGTGGCAGGAGGAGGGGAAGAGCTGGACAGTTTTAATTTATTTTGTGTCTTTAATATTGCATGGGTGCTCTTTGTTCATGTTACGTAGCACGCAAGCAGCACACAGAACAAATCACTGTCTGCTACACTAGAACAAGCAAAAACAGATACACCAAACATATGCAGATTCATCTGTGCTTCCCTTGCTCCTTCGAGTATGCATTTATGTACTTTGTTCACATTTAGAGTTCAAGTAGTTCAGAGAGTATCCCAATACAGCAATCGTGCACTGATAACTATTGTGGTTTAGGGACACTTTCACAGCCGCCACAAGAGCAGCAGAAAGCAAAAAGGTTGTGTACAACACAAATTTCCCTTTTTGGCTTTCTGAAAAGACTCTGAATTGGACGTGAGGAGACTTTGGGGGCTGTAGGAGACCAGCCCCAGAGCTTCTTCAGCTCTAAGCATTTTCCTTTTCACCTGAGCTTCTAATGTGAATGAGTGTGAAAGAATTTCTGCCTCTTTTCATGGTGAAGATAGCCACTTAAAAATGAACTGAAGGCTGGTAGAAAAATTGAGGAAGAGCAGAGAGATGGAGTTGTAAGTCACATGTGGTATGCAGCAGATGGAGAACAGTCCCACTCAAATAAGGAAATCGAATGTCAGTCCACTGCTACCCTTCCCAAAATGAATCTCTCTGCTGACTCCCAAGAAAATCCAGCTTCAAAGGCTGAGCGCCTGCTCACAGGATCAGGCAGACAGGAGAACATGCACACAGGGAAATAACTCCAGTTTGCTCTCCTCCTCTATCAAAGAAAGTCCTCTCCGTCAAGTATTTTTGTACAGAACTGTACAGGAGAGGAGCAGGAGAGGAAGGAGGAGGCGGGAGGAGGGAAAGGGGAAATATGGCATTTCCCATCCGCTCTACAGGAAGAAAGGCACAGTGGGAAGCAGCAAAGGAGCTGGGTGCACATCTTCCGCTTGGGTAAGTGCAACCCAGGAACAAGTAACTCGTGGAGACCAGGGGAAGGAAAATGAGCAAGCAGAAGAAAGATGCTCAGAATACATAAGAGAGAAGAGGAGTGATCTAAGCCTACAGGATGAAACACCTTGGGAAGGCTCTGTGTTTTGGTGGGACAAACAGATGTGGGACAAGCAGCCAGATGTGTATACACACAAGTTTAAGAATCAAAATGAAAGCATGTAAACACAGAAAATAATAGGCTTTGTCTGGGGAAAAAGATGGAGAAGAGAGTAAGGAGAAGGGAGAATACAGAATACAGAAATAGGCTACAGCCTTTGGGTCTGCTTTTACACATTCGCTCAAGCTCCTGTCCAACCTCAAGAAGGGACTACTCTCAATTTCAGCAGAAGATATCCCAGTTTGAATTTGCCACTCCATAAAGGATATTCTGCCAAATATCTGAAGTCAACTCGGTTCGAAAGCTAAAACAGTACCAGCAATAGTAACAATTCCTGGCTGAGTCACATCTTCATTTTCAGCTTCACACATTACCCATTCAAAGGATTTCATTTGAAAATTGTTATTGTTGAAGCTTCTTTTCTTTTCTTTCTTTTTCTTTTCTCTTTTTTTTCAGTAGCTCAGATGAGTAGGATCAAGATTTCCTGCTTTATGGATGAGATGCCTCTTAGAACATTACAGGGTTTTTCCTCCCTCCTCTCCCAGCCCTCACACACCTCTATTGGTGGGAACTTTCCTTGCAGACACCGTGCTTCCCAAGGACAGGCTTGGAGAAAAGATGAACTATTTCCCTTACATCATTTTAACGTTGGCTCGGAGGCTGATGAAAACGGTTGCATGGGTGTACTGTGTGAGCAGATGAAGCTGCAACCACATGTCTTCACTCTTTCTCTTGTAATCTGATACCTGGCTTTAGTGATCCCTCCAGCTCTTGAATTAGGAATGGAAAATATGAGAGCTCTGTTTCGCAGCAAAGGTTTAGAGACACACACACACACACACGCACATCCCTGGGCTACTTGCAAATGGTATTTGCTTTACATTGGAGTTTAACACCTGACAGGAGCAGCACACGCAGGCTGTGTACCCACACCCATACCCCCTCCTGGGGTGCACAGCACTGCTCAGAGTGGGTGGTCTGAAGCCCGAACCCGAGTCAAGCCTGAAGCCTAATTCTTAAAGCCATCTCCGTTGTGTCGTACCTCGCAGCTCCAGCTGCCAAGGGTACAAATAATGGCATTTGAAAGCAAACAGCTACCGCTAGCTGCAAAAGGAATGAGACATTAAAAAAGCCAATAGCTGCTTCCTGCATAACTGCCGTTTGTTGCAGCAGTACAACAGGATGCTGGGCTAAAGGCTTTATAAAAACGTTCTCCCTAACCATCATGCTCATCTTCCAAGTCCTTTGAAAAACATTTCTAAAGCATCTCCCCGGCTATTTATCTTATTACAAGCTCTCTGCCACACAGCCAGCAAATTCCAAATCCAAAGCAGAGCACAAGGAGCCCCCTGCATACACAGCTCTCGTGGCAGCATGCAGTGGAAGCAGCATTCCCAGGCTGCCCTCGTGCTCCAGTAAGGACTGCAGCACGTTCCCATGCTCACAAGGCAAAGCCTCCTCACTGGGCGCTGCGACTCAGCCACTTCGGTGACACAGTTCCAGCATTTGCCAAGTAGCTTGCATCATGTAACATGCTGCGAGGCTTTTCACAGCAACATGACTCACAAGCTTCCCTTCGGGGGCCCTTTCCCAAAAGCTGTGCTGCAGCTCTGACACTGGTGAGCTTCCCCACCTCTGTGTGAAACAGTAGCAGGAATCCTGGACCTCTTTTGCTCCCTTCTGCAAGCAGCGCTGCCCTGCCAAGCTCCACATAATGCTGCCTCTCAGTGTTTACAAGGCAAGAGGACTATCACCTTTCACAACATCACCAAGTCATTTTCCCATTAAGCTTTCGATGCGAATCAGGTAGCAAAGTGATGGGGAACCAGCAAAAACGCTGTTGCTCCTCCCTCAGGAATATGAGTTTGTGGTGCTGCTGATTGAGAGAGGCCCCATTTCAGTTAATGTGGGATTAAATTCTGTCATTTGAGCCATCCAGTGACACTGGCAGGTAATGGTGAAGATCTATATGGAAACAAAACTTAACTTTGCCTTCTTCCACTGTAGTGTAAGAACACTCATTTTTACTGACTGGAAACAAGATTTCTAGAATGATTTGCTATAGCTCTGAAATGGCATGCATCATTAAAGGTGTAGCATTTTTGGGGAATGGTGAGAAACAAACAGTGTGCAGTGCAAACTAAGCAGTGTAAAAACACACCAAATTAAGCATTACTCTGTCTTAGGCTGCTGGTTCCTGAGCTGAAGTTTGAAGAGATCTGGTGAGCTGCAGGATATTGGCTCTCCATCTTGCTTCCAGCTGCTTCTACAGATGTCCGGGCTCTTCATTGCCAAGAAGAGCTAGGAGGCTAGTGAAAGCAGCTGGAAGAGAAGGAGGTGGAGGAGGAGTCAGGCGTGCAGCCTCAGGGGAGGGCACGAAGGGGAGGAGAGGGAAACAGGCACTGCCCACATGTGCTCCACAACTTTGGCTTGGAAGGTGCTGACCACTAGGAAAATGCATAATGAATGGGGAGAGAAAATGAGGCACAGGGCACTTTAAGGGGTTCCCCTCCACACTTTTTTTGTTTTTTGTTTTTTTTTTTAAGAGAAGGGAGCTAGGAGCGTGAATCAATTCATTAGGCAGCATCTCTGCAAGAAGCTGGGAACAAATAGAGTAGAGGCTCAACAAAGAACCGACGAGGAGGGGGAGGGAGAAAGATAGCAATAAGGTGATCAAATACTAGTGGTGTATGCAAGAGCAAGAGACTCACTTAGCAGATGGGAGGAGAGAAGAAGAAATGATTAATAGAGAATGTGAGGCCCTTCCCCCTCCCTCAAGCAGAACTAATCACGTGGAAGACAGCTAAAATGTTACTTCCTAATATTGCTTTGCTGCAGTAGTTGCCGCATGACAGAGGAGAAGAAGCCTGTCCCTATGACAGTCTCCCTAGAGCATGGAGTCGAACCCCTGCAGCAGAGCAACCACCACCTTTTGACTGCTGGTGCTGAAGGGCTGCCTGTCAGGATGCATCTGTCTCATCTGTCATATCCTGAGAGCTTCTGTGTGCTCCTGCCACCAACTCCTGCAGCAAGTCAAAAGCAGCATTCTTGCTTTCACCCAGGTCACCTCCCAGAGAAAACTGACTGGTCTTCTTGTGCAAGCCAAGTCTGATTGTTAAACTTCCCTGAACTAGGAGCCAAAAATCTCCTCACCTGCTGTCAGAACATACCTCTGACCAAGCATTCGTGCAGCCACACCTGGATACTAATCCCCTGCTTTTCAGCACTGGCAAGCTCTGCTGCTACACTCACTGACCAAAGGCACAGGTCAGCTCTGCAGCTGGCCCGCTCCCCTGGCTTGCAGGATAAAACACAGTCTCCCTTTGCACTGCACCTTTCTCACACTGGCCTGCTGCAAAATGGAAGAGAAAGAAGGAACATAAGCACAGAAATAAATACAATAGCTAAAAGGAGAGAGACTCCTATGAATTTCTGGTGAAAGCTTGCCATCAGGACTGCCATGCACTCAGCTACTGTGAGCAAAGATAAATTCCTCTTCCCAAGAAACAAACCGAACAGCTTATTCCCTCCTACATTTTGCAGGTATGACCACGTCCATCCATCTCCTCAATTTTCTCTTTTACAGAAGAAACAACCTCAGCACCTTCATTTTCTCCTCACAGTCATGTCTGCCAAATCACCAATCCTTCATGCCACTTCCCTCTAGATTTTTTTTTTTTCTTCTAAAAACAAACAAACCTGGCCTGTGAGAGTTGTTCTGCTGTTTTTGAAGGCTGCAAGAAAAAAACTGCTTCAAGGCCCCAGCTGAGACCTCACCAAGCTGGGTTGGGTGGAAGAATCTTTGCACCCTCCTTGCTTCTAAATCCCAGCTTGTCTTTATCACAGCTGTGCAAGCCTGGTGACTCGTGTCAGCCCAGGGGCCACCATCAGCTCCAGCCCCTTTCTGCAGAGCCATCTCCCACACAGCATCTGGGCTGTCTGTTCTCACTAGGAGTAAAACTTTCTTCTTGTCCTTTATCAAACCGCCTCTTATTTCCCCAGGTGGCTTTTCAAAGTTGTCAAGGTTTTGAATCTTAACCCTATTCTCCAGAAAGTTCAGCACTCCTCTTATATCTGTATCATTTGCAAGTGTAATGAGGTTTCACAGCAGAAATTTCCCCACTGTGCACCACTTTTGGGGAGGACACACAGGAACTGACCGCTGAGGACAGTATGTTTGTGATGTTGTGCCCTACAAAGGAATTTCCCCTGGAAGGAACCCAAGAGCCACAACGCAGTGCACAGGATGAGGGTGGTGAGGGTATCACGCAAACGTGTTCTGCTTGCAGTGGGCTGCTGCTTTCTGCCACAGTACAATAACAAAAATAATTCAGATCAGTTGCCGTGCTGCAGTTCAACCCAGCATGAGGGAGAAAACACACAGATAAAAAAATGCAAAAGCCTCAGCAAGACAAAATGAAAAGGAGCATTTGCCTGATGATGAGCCTCCAGAAGAACCAACGGTGATGCCTCCTGCCAAAAAACAGGCAGGGTCCCTTTGCAGGACCCCTATCCTTGAAGCTTTCCACCTCCTCTCACCAATAAGCATCACTCCTGCGGTAAGAAGCAAAGCCTACTAAATCCATGCAAGACATCTCACACCAGATACTTTCTCCCCAAAATTCTGAGGCTATGCTGCAATGGCAGGTAACCATAGACAGGTCGAAGGTAAGCAAAAATTAAAACATGGCTAAAGGCAAGGAGACAGAAGTAGGCAAAAAGCTGGCTGCGTTTCTATCAGACAACCGAGCTGGAAGGACCTGAAAGCATTTCACAGACAAGTTACCCCTTCAGCCTCCTTTCTTCCACGTGAACAAGCACCAAGCATGCCCTGGGCTGCAGCAGCACCTGGTCACCATCCATAGCTTGGGGCAATATGGCAAAAGGGCTCTTTGATCTGAGGCAGTGTTTCAGGGCAGCAAATTGTAGGTGCCTTATGGGACAATGTTTGTTAAACCCGTAGCACGTAGTACTGGGCTATAAATTCCATCAATTGCCCACTGTTATAAAAATTAGTTTTTCTAATAAGAGGAGCATGCTGAGACCAGGTACAAACACATTTGACTACAATCTGTCCAATCCCTCTCCTGCTTATGCAGCTGCAAAGACTTCGACTTTATGCTGGGAAAAAAAGTACTCAGAATTTACCGTGTTCCTTTACAACCAGCTCCCATGCTTGACAGCGAAGCAAAAGACAGCCTGTGCCTAACTTCTGTGACTCAAAGCAGCAGGCACAGGGACAAAATCGAATGCCAGAAAAATAAGGAAATCCAAGTTCACTGGCTTATTGGGATTTCCAGCAGAAAAGTAGCTGGTCCTGACACCAGTGGGGAATCCAGCTTTCTCTTTATGAATAAGAAAGCTGAGAGAGCATGGTGTATGCCAACAAGATTGCCAAGAGATTATCATAATCACCAGCAGCACAAACCTTGCCTTTGCCTTGGACAGTTTCAGCCTCAGAATGACCAACTCCTACATCTGAAGGCAGCCAGAGTCCAAATGAACATGGTCCATAACATCGGAAGACAATGATGGTAGCCTACAAAAGCACTGTGAGCAGACCACTTAAAACAACAAGAACATGTTTTATCTGCTTCTTAACACCAGAGCTTTAAAAAAAAAAACACAAAAAAAGAATCACTGCAGGAGACTGCAGAAGAGAAATGAAGATTTTTGTTTGTTTCTAAGCACTGCAAAGCTCTGTAGTTTTCCTAACTCTGTACACCATATAAATCCCCGATCAGCAAGATTTACTGCATTCGGAAGTACTGGGTGGAGTGCTCCAGCAGAACTGGACCACTGCTACAGAAGGATTTAAAATAAAAGTGATGTCAGGAAATGGGTGGGGGCAGGGAAGGGGAGAATAGCAAATGACATAGCCCACGATCAGGAAACTCACTTGGCAAGATTTGTGGAAAACCAGAGGTATACAGGAATAAAGCAGCGCTCCGGCTGCTCCCAACGCTAATCTGTTCCCGTTATCGAAGATCAAAGAAAAGAGGACAGTTGCCAGCTCTGGAGAATTGGGAGCAGTGCCAGCTGACGACACGCTGTGATAGGCAGCCACTTGGGCCTGGGTGAGGCCTGCTATCATGTGATGTGTGCTTGATAGGGAGGGAGCAGGGGAGGGGAACACCAACTGCAAAAAGCACCCACTGTAGGCTTACTCAAGAAAGGTAAGAGGGATGCGGCAGGAAGAAAGAAAAAGCATCCTGCATCTATAAATCAGATCCAGCAGGTTGTTGTTAGGGAGGTTTTTGCCTTTTCTGGGCAAAAACCAGGAGGCTTCACAGCAGTAAGCACAATAGGCAATGCCACACTTAGCCAGATGCAGCTGCAGCACTATGCTGCTTTCAGGGGGAAATCTGTCAAGGCAGAATTGAAATAGCAAAATGTTTTTACATCTGCAGACAGGCCAGCAAATCCCCAAAACCTCACCAGAAAAGGGGCAACAGCAGTCATCCTGGTGGGCCTGGATAATGGAGCTTGGGGCACCCATACAGCCAAGATGGATGCAATAAAATGCTTCTGGATGGATGTCTGTGCTGATACAACTTGCAGAGGAGAGTGATTTTCTTGTTCTTACACTGAGGAGCTACCTAGTGATGATCTGCCTCAAATACAGGAGCTCCAAGGATGGAAGATCACAGCAGCTCCAGAATGGTGATGCTGACTGCTGTCCTCCCCCTGAGCTGGGAGATTTCTGTGTCCTGCTCCACACATACATCCACATATGGATGCACAATTCTGTGCCACAAAGCACAGAAGTTGAACAGATACATTGGAGGGACAGGGTAAGGAAATACTATAATCAGGAATTCAACAGAGCAAAGGGTATGGCAGATGCACTACAGCAATGGGAATGTTGAAGGGCTTGGCACTGAACTCAGGTCACCCGAGTCCCACTGCCCCATCCTGCACAGCCCCTGCTCTCCTCTTCTTTATGGCAGCCTGGGAATTAGGAGCCCTTCCCTTCCAGGCAGATCCCTGTTTTGGAGGATTTTTTGAAAATTAATCTGCAGAGCACCTATGCTGTTGGGTAGTTTAGGTCTTAATGAAAAAGGAATTCCCCTCCAAAGAAACCACCAAATACAAAACAACGCGGGCCAGCTCTGAAAGCCAGAAAACACATTAGCATAGCATATTAGTGACAAATTTGGAGCAGCAGAGAAAAGCTGCAGTACGTAAAACATGGGAGAGAGTTAAAGGAAGCACATCTGCAAAGAAGATAATTCAGAGGGATAAAGCCTCTCAAGTTACCAATAGCCTCAGAACAGTTCGTGGTTGTAAAACATCAGGTACCAAAACAATAAAAATTAGGTGTTTCATTTGAGAGCCTCGGCTTGGAAAGATATTTCTGCTTTTTTTGATCCAAGAAGCGAGGGCCCAGTTAGCACTTAGCTGCACACCCTTGTTGATAAGCCTGAGGAGTCTCCCCTTCTGAGCCAGCCGTCCTCGGCAGCCGTCCAGCACGCTCACAGGACAGCCTGTTTCTGCACGCGCGGGGCAGACAGCACTGTGTTTTGGCAACCTGATGTCGATTTAACACCACTTATCTGACTTTCCAAGAGACAGAAAATACTTGGATATGCTTTGTAAAAAATGCGGCTAATGTGGGGATTGCGTTCTTTTTAAGACTATTTAATTAGGCCATGAGTCACACATGATACAACTGCTCGCAATGTAGTCTGGGGAGAACCAGGCCTGAGACGCGACTGCCAGATACTGGGTTTGGTCCCTTGGCCTGGAGGGACCTGTTTTTCCCACTGATCAAAAGGAGTCAAAATTAGAGGAACAAAATCAATCAGTTGTGGCTGTCTGGGTGCTGCTAAGAAAGCTACTGCTGGCACTACAACGTAACACTCCCTGTGTGCACTCTCTGCTGTGTGAAACCAGTAGAGTCACTACCTGAAACTAGAATCACCAGTTTGTTTTAATTTTGTACGTCTAGTTATTGGTGATTCTCTCTCTTTAGGTGTTTGCGCTCCTCCTTAATTAACCCAAGTCTCTGCCTCTGGGCAGTGACAACAGTCACACACCCGTATCTCCAGCAGCATGAAGGAAAACACCTATCCCCCACACAGACTGAGCCTGAACCCTTTTAAAAGGGTCTGCAAGTGATCCTGACTCCATTACAGCCAGGGAGAGCAGGATTTCCAGAGCCTGAGCTTCACAACAACTGTTCAATTCACTTCCCAAGACGTCATCATCTCATTGGAGTAATAAGCAGGTTTTAATGGCCAGCGGTTTCATGAGCAGCACTTGCGTTAGCAGCATCAGAAGTATCAGACTTGCTTTTTGCTTTGCCTCACCACTTGATACATCTCCAAAGCTTGCCTGGCTTTGCTTCGTTCACTCTTAAAATCACACCTGGATACTCAACTGGGTGACATTTACGCTTAACTTCTATCCCAAGCTCATTTAAACCACTGCTGAAGTTCGCCCTGTTTGCCCTAGGAAACACAAAGGTAGTGGAAAGATTCTTGAAAAAGAAAACCAGGAGACAAACAGATCTTGACCAGTTTCTGGAACACAAAGTGTTTTTGAGTACTCTTTTCTTATTTTCTTGGTACACACAATCATACGAAACCAACGCTTCAAGAACACTCACTTCAACTGGAAACAAGTGTCACTACAAATATTTCTGTGCTCATGTCTACCTACACACAAAAGACAACATTATACCTTGAATTGCACCCAAAACATTCCCCTACTAAAATCAGCAGCATTGTCTGACGACAATTAGGGAAAAAATTGACCTGTTATGCAAAAACCTAATAAACTAAAAATGCTCAAATGTAAACTCACTGTCAGAGTAGTAGCTCAAGGGATCAGACTGAAATTACATAGAAAAGTAAGAAGTGAAATAACCAATACGTAAAGACATCCTCTGCCCACCCACCTCCTTAGTCTTGCTAAAAGCATAAATATCACCATGGCAGGAAAAAAAATCAGAGACTGAGCTCCTTGCATCCCTTCAGAATGAGGCCACTTCAATTTAAGGTTGGATGATACTGTCAGAAAAGCATGAGGGTACTCTGACTGTGTTCATGCCCATCCTGAATATGAAGATGACTGGAAACTGTTTAACTTTTTGTTTTTACTTTTTGTTTTCTTCTTTCATTGTGGTTAGCTTTGCAGACAACTGTTAAATATGCTTTACTGATAATAGATGAAAAGAGAAATGCATGGATGTTTTGGCTTCAACACTCATTAGGAACACAGAGCAGGTACAAGCCTTCCTGCTCATTGGTAGGATCAGTGTCAGACCTTGTGCTTTCCTGCCTACAGCCATTCCACCTTTAGCTGTGATCCAGGCGGCCCCTGCAAGCCAAGCAGGGTCAGGTTGGGTCAGCAGGCAAAGGAAAGGCCCCCAAGGAAGAATCCAAGTGCTGTAGATACCAGAACTGGTGGGGATGCAGCAGCACTGCCCTGCTTTCTCAAGGCTTGCCTACCCATAGGGAAACTGCTATATCGTCACTCAGCTGCATATATGCAGTATGGTATCTCACAGTCTAACCACTCTCCACACAGATGCCAAATAGATACAAGATGCCCTCATGCAACACAGATAACACCACTTTCAAACCAGATTCTGCACTACCGTCTAGGAGAAGAAAGGCACAGTACCTTGTACACCCTCACACCTTTGCTCACTAGCTGTCACACAAGTGGAATCAGCAGTGTTGAATGAAGGAACAAGCAGTTTTCATGCCACAAGAAAACAAACCTAGCAAACGCTTTGCAGATAAGTGAAACATCTCAATCAGCCAGCTATTAAAAACACTGATCAGCTTCCATTTTGGTTACCTTAAATTATCCACAGCTTGCCACTGCATCTCATAGATTCTCACCCTTCCTGACCCAGTGCCTCCCGTGCTATCCTGCTGTCAGACAGTGTTCCACCAGTGCCAGGCTGTGTACCAGGAGAGAGAAACAGTTCCTGTGTGCAAGCACACATTGTTTGCAAAGTGCATTAGGATCTTTTGTGATTAACTCTTACAAGCAGGACCTGCTGAGTTACTTTTGTTAGTGTTATGAATGTGCTATATTGTGACTGTAGTTCACATCATAGTTAGAAAAAGCTGTCTGAAAAGCACAGAACACTTTGGTATTCATTTGTGGAGAAGCTCTAAAACCCTCTGGAGAATGTTTACAGGAACCTTTAGAATTGGCCAGTAACATGATTGGGTTTGCATGCCTGTGGAGTACACGCTGCAGCTGTAACTCCTGCCACCCCTGTAAATTTGCTTCAACTGGAGATAGCATGAACTCTGAGGGACGTGGATCACAACAACTTTGCAGTCACTGCAATGAAGACCGTGGAAAGGAAGCTGTGGCAGTCAGGTGAGGAAAACCCCAGGACTCTCAAATACTCACTCTGCAGAGTCAAAATGATTTCATAGTCACACTGCTTAAGAACAGGACTTCCTCAGGGACACACTATTAAACATCCAGAGGAAGCATTTCAAGAGAAACTGTATTAGTAACTTGATTTCTGATCTTTTCACTTTCAGCTACTTAGAAGTATCTCGAGTCACTCCTAAACTGCATTAGGTATTCTGCTGGAGGGGAGGGGGGAACAGAACACAACATACTCAGCTTTTCTTTCATTATTTCCTCCAGATAAAGTTCTAAAGTTCAGATTTTCACTTTTATCAATTGACATTTTTAATTTTTCAGTCCACTGAGTTTTTTTGTTTGTTTTAAGAGCAGTGCCTGTGACAGCGTACAATGCAAAAACCAAAGGAATTAACACAAGTCCCAAAGCTCTCTACGGTTTCACTTTCCACTGATTCTGCAATGAGCAGTCCATCAGAAACAGCCTTGTAACGGCCATATAAGAAAATGGAGGGGACAGGAAGAGAAAGCAAAAGCAAGCCACGAAAGTCCTTTTTTGCTGCGGCCGCACGCAGACTCCTGAATCATCCCCGCACACACTGCATATTTAGAAGGAAGAAACAACTGCATTATTGTATAAGGCTGACTTGGGTTAAATACGGAATAGCACAATTTCAGGCTGTGTCTAGTTGTAGATAGTAGAAAATCTCCGGACAAATTATTGCAAGAGTCTTTAAAAGTTCTCACATCAGGAAATCACACACAAAAGAAAAGGAACTCTCCCCATCTCCCCCCAGAACTGAATCTGCAGCACAGCATTACTGCCTGTTTTTCTTCTGTATACCACAGGCACTACAGAACCTGAGAGAAAGCACAAAGATCACTACTACAAGTCCAAAATAAATTTTACCCTTAGATGCACACCATTTTTTTTTACACTGACTTCATGTGTGACGTGACAGAATCTCCACACCTCCCTTCAGCTTGTTGGTTTTTTATTTTTTCAGCTGGATGTGGCTCTGGGCAGCCCTGTCTGGTGGTTGATGACCCTGCACAAAGCAGGAGAGTTGAAACTAGATGATCTTTCTGGTCCTTTTCAACCCAGGTCATTCTGTGATTCTGTGAAACGTAACCAACCAACCAGTCTTAAGAGGCAGCTAAGAAACTTACGCCTTATTCTAAATAAGCAAAGCAAAATAAAGTGAATTTTGTTTCTTCCACCCAAAGGGAATTCTACCGAATTCTGGAGCAGACAAGTGCAAAATAAATAAAGCATGGTTTACATCAGCTTTCACAGACTCCTCATTTTCTTGTTATTTCACAGATGCTACGTCCCTCTTAAAATATATAGGGATATACTTTCCTTCCCAGTTACTGTCACCATCAAGGAAGTCTGAGAGGGTAAAGAAAGAAATTACTAGTGACTCACAAAACACTGCTGAAATACAGAGAGGAGTTAGAGAATGGACTGTGAAAGAAAAGTGCTCTCTGTAACATCTGTCACTTATAGTAACTTTCTAAGCTAAAGCTAATAGAAAATGTTTTCAGACCCACATGTTGAGCTGCTTATCCCCCCAGGCTGTTTTGTTTAAAATAACATTCATTATTCAAAAAGAGAAAAAAGAAAACAAACAAAAAGTGAAAAAACCAAAACCACCAGCCCTGCCGTTTGTGAGAGTTAGGGCCTAAGAAAGTGCCAGGAGATAAGCAGAGCCCTGCCAGTCACATCGAGCCGTGCTGCTGGAAGCCTTGGTTGGCCAAGCCACACTGGAGCTTGGCACAGCTTGCCTGTGGCTCCTGGCTCTGCTGCACAGCCCTGCCAGAGACCAGTGCTGCTGGAGGAAGCAAGCCCGGGCCAGCAGATGTTACTAACACTCCTGTCACCAGCAGGAAGGACAAGAAAAATCTTGAAGAGGCAGCAACTTGTTTTCTTCATCTGGAATTAGGAGATGGGGCTGGGGGAAGGGAGTGGGATGGCACCCCTCAGAACTGCTCGTTCAAAGCAGTCTTTGTTGCCGTGCCACTGCTCGAGTGTTACTGCTACCAAAAAGAAATAAATTCGGTGTAATTAAAGAAGGTTTTCAGCCACTTCAGTTCGACATGCTATAGTATCACTGAGAAAATTGAGTCAGTTTTTTAGTGATGAAACACACGTGTCAGTTCAGAAATTTTTTTTGTTCACTTTTAACCACACTGTTTTAATCAGGTATAAAAAAAAATGAGGTATTTGTAAGGGAAAGCCAGTGGACCTTGGCAAGTAGCAGTTCTACCATGCAATTGAACAGAGGGCTTTGCATTTCTCACCAGATCGTCAAAACAGCTTCCAGATCCCTGCTTTGCTTTGCACAGAATCATGAGAGCCCACTTCCATGAGTTTACCCCAGTCCTTGCTTTGGTTCTCTGATCTCTCCTTCTCTGGTGAGTTTTCATGGCACTGCCAACAAAGATATCACTAAATTTCCTGTGCCTGATGATATCTTCAAAAGAGTGAAGCAAGAAGAGCCTTTCCAGGCTGAGAAAAAGGCTACAGAGAACTTCAGAGCAAGTTCTCTGTTGGGTGAGACACGAGAAAGAGCGCAGATGCTAAGGCACCACACGCTCCATAAAGCACTGTGCCCACTGGGGAGAAATAATAATAATAAAACCAAGGAAGGAGAAGGCTATGGTAGCTATCTCTATGCTGCGAAACAGATGGGAGCACCATGGCTCCTTTCCTTTTTGCTCTTGCTGATTTTCTCGGGCTGGAGGCCCACTTTTGTGCCAAAGCTGTGAGGATTCAGCCAAGGTGAGAAACCAGACATGGGGGGTGCTTGGGTTTTTAAGTTTGGATGGAGCCGATCAGAGATGCTGGGTTGTTATTCTGCTCCTTTACTTTGCAGGAACATCTTAGAACAAACAAGAAGTCCCCAGCAGCTACTGTGGACTGTCCTCCACCTCATTAATCTTGATAATGTTCATGCTCTAACAGACACAGAACAGATCGAGGAGCAGTTCTTGCCTTCTAAAGCAGCAAAAAAACTCCCAAAAGGGTTAAGAAACCCTCCCTCCAGCATTCAGTCTTGCCCAGAGCTGTTTGAGCACTCTGCTTCCATCTAGCACTGCTATCAAGCATGGAAGAGACCACCCTTATGATGGTGCTTTACTGTTCAAGTAAAGTTGTAACCCTTTTAGAAGGATGCGATGGCAGGAGCGTGCACTGTTACTACATACTGCAACTACATCAAAATTCAGACAGAATCTGAAGTGGTTTTTTGGTGGGTACCTGAGCCAAATGATTAAATGAGAACTTCAGTTTCACTCCTTCGGTTTTGTTTCATAGAAATCTCGAAACTATCGACGAGCACGGATGTAAAAATAACGCGAACAAAAAGAAGCATCCAGCATTAGTTCTTAAGAAGCCTTACCACATCACTTTGAATGGGCTGACCACAGGACTCTTCTGAATCCTTGAGGAAGGATAGATCTTTTAAAGATGCATGACCAAATTGTACCAAAACTACACCTTGATCACAGATCAACTCATGTCCATAAGACTAAAGCACTTTTGTTTTTTAGCTTTTTATTTTTAGCCGGTTAAGATTCCATATTATTGGATCTCTGGCCACATTAAAGCTAGATTTAAAACACTGCTCAACACAAACATCCATGGACACCCAGGAAGCCTTATTACATGCAGAACAGAGCAGAGGAGGGCTGACTACACAAAAGGTCATTCTGTAGGTTCCCAGCAAGAGAAAACATACTACAGTGCCTCCCTGACCTGCAGTTTAGGGGAAGGCTAGCATGACCAGTTCTGGCTAATTCTGGCAACAAATACAAGTCACCCATTGGGAGGTGGAGGCAAAACACCTTTCCCACCAGCTCATCTCCTTCTTTGAGCAGCAGCAAGTTGGCTGGACAAGAGACAATACAGGATGGAGAAGAAAAAAAACAAAACAAAACAGAGAAACTGTTGAAACAGTGAAACTACCCTAATTTTCCTACTGCTTGTCTCCTCCCCCTAATGGCACAACAGCTGAGAGATTAACTGCCCGTATAGCTTTTGTAAGGGGAAGTTCTGCCGGGGACTGTGACAAGCCTCACACAACACACAGCACTGCTGAACGACCTAGCATTGCCCAGCAGGAGCAATCCAGGAGCCCTGCCTTTCTCCTGCACGCTGACAAGGTGAGGTTTGCATGGGGCAATCCTCACGCTTTGCAAGCTCTCAAGCACTGGCTGAAGGCTGGCTGCTGGTGCCCTCTACAATGCAGTGGGCTTCTCTCAGAAATGACAAATGGCCAGGCCCTGCCACACACCAGCCCCCCTGGGAGCAGGACGTCAAGCAGCCACACCAGACTTCAAGGACAGTCAGACTCGCTGCACGCCTTCCTGGTTTTGAAAGGGCTGCTATTCACCCTTTCCTTCCCCTCTGCAAGATCAGCAGTCCCACTTGGATCACTCTCTTCTGGTGAGACGCACAGATCCGTTCCACACTTGCTTCAGCTCTCCGTGAGTTTGCTGAGAAGTAAGGGCCCACATAAATCCCCATCTTCTCACCTACTTCCACAGAAGTTGAAAACCTTTGAGACTCGTGCACCGCCATCACATTTGGCCAAAAGCTATTAATGGGACAAACAGCAGCACAGAAAAAAAATGCATTTTTCTTTCCTTTCCTTTCTTTGTCCCTCCTTTGAGGCCTTTCACTATTAACAGAGTTCGAATACACGCTGGAAACAGGTATAGTTTGCACACTAGCAAGTGTTAACATTGGCAGCTATTCACATTGCCTTCCAAGATTTCACTGAGCCTGTAAACCCCTCACAACAAGGCCTAGATGGAACACGAATTTACTGCCATCTTTGCAGCAGTACAAGAAACAAAGCAGAAGCTGATGCACTGTTCTTTGTATTTTTGAAATATTTGCTTAGAAGTGTCATTAATTCAAGAATAACCCATCAAGAAGTTGTTCTGGTAGGGTTATCAACTTCATCACTGTAATATTCCAATTTTCTGTCACACAACACAGCGATTTTCGTGTTTGTTTTGTCCTGTTACCAGAGCAAACCATTCATTTTTAACTGTTGGTTTTGGCATAGGAATACTGTAAGTTCATAATGGAAACGTGTTTTCAGTGGTAGTGCTGAACAATAGAGAAGTCTCTTTCAACTGCTGGGCTACGAGGAGAACCATCTGTTATTAAATTTAAGTCACAGCCACTCTGCTTCAGAAATGCCATGGGAGCTTTGCTAACTTTGCCATCAACACATTTGGAGAACTAAAGGAAAACTGCTGCTTTCCTAGAGACGTTCTCTGAACTCAGCACCACAAAAGGGTGCCATTATTGCAGCCTAATTTGATAATGAAGAATAACTAAATACTGTTCAAGTAAACATTTCCTGGACAAGCTTTGGGGTGTCAGCAGTTTATGTACTTATATCCTAGAAATGTAAGTGGAATATACAGAACCAAGTGAAGAGCTTGGTATCACACCTGGCTGTTCCTTCAACTGTATCTACACCGAATAAAGCAAACATTAGGAATTAAAATCATGATGAAAGTGCTTTATTCAACACAATAGAAAAGTCAAATTTCATCATCTGCTTGATTGACTGTTATACAGCACTTTAATTATTCTCCAACTTCCAATACAGTGCTAACGTGAAGGCTACCAAGTAGCCAGGATTTCAGAACCTGGAAATAACAATGGGGAGAATGACTGCAGCTGCCCAGATGGGAATCCAAATATCCTTCAGCATGAGCCTTAAAAGCCACCTCTCCACTTCTGCAAAGTTATCAGGAATTGCTCTATTATTTCTGTCATTAAGCAGCCATTCCTGCCCCCACCTTTGCACTGACTCCTCTCAAGTGCAGCCAGAGATTATCAAACCCAGTGATAGCCTTTCAACAGCTTGGCCAGCTGAAAAATCTCTCAAGTTATACTGCTATCACCACTGCATGAGCTGACGTCAGGCCGCTGTTTACTGGAGATGGGCTGGTGCCAATTTCCACTGAGCCGAAGACAGCAGTGTCCGGCCTCTTTTGGCCGTACACAAGCAAGAACAAACTCCTTGTGTGCCTGCCTGCGTGCGCACATGTGGGAGATGGAGTACACATGTCTATTTGTGGGCACACGCAGATGTGAGAGAGGATACTTACTTTTGTTTTCCACTCTGATACCAGAAGTACAACAGCAACAAAAAAGGAACACTTGCCTCCGAGAAACAGAGAAGCAAAAAGAAAGTACTGTCTGCTTTGTAAAAACCACCAGTGTGTAGAGAAAAACAGCAGGAAAACACAATAGAGTAAAAGAATGATCGGGATACCAGTAAAATGCCTTTTAAAAAAAGCTTACAGAATTAAAAAAAATGCCTGTGAATAAAAGGGCTGAGGTGAAAACTGGAATACTTGACGCAACAGATGAAACAGCTACGTTTTACTCTCCATAAGCTTTCAAAGTAACCACGTTACCTTCTTCTTCACAGCCCCAAGTCAGTGTTGGGTAAAACACCTCAAGTCTGCTGTACGAAAATATGCTAAAATAGATTATCAATTCATGAAGGAATAAAGAAATCAGATGAGGTCTGACTTTCCTTTTTTAATAACACCTTCTGTGTCGTTCCCTGTAAGGGGACAAACTGTGAATAAGTGTGCAAAGAGGGGAAAAGAGAGAAGATGTGAGACAATATCCAGATCCACTTTCAAGCACAACTTTCATACGTTGCAAATAATAATGTCAATAGGTGTAAGGATGCATTTGGATTTTAATTACACTGTCAATTCTGCTGGGGAAAAAAAGGACTACACATTTGAATGTGAGGAACACAGAATTCAATTATTTGCACCTCAGGTGAAGCTTCCAGCATTCAGATCCACACACAGATCACCACCACGTGAGTAAAAGAAGTTGGTGCACTGAAGATTTTTGGTTCCACTTGGGTATTTCACCCCCTCATCACCAAGATACACACTCCTCTGCCTTCTTCCCACAAGTGCATCACAAAAGCATCTTTGTGTGCACACCAACTCATTCTCCTGACAACTGTAAACCCACCTCAACCCGTCTCCTTGCAGAACTCCTCTTTCTCAAGTTCCTATTGAGCCAACCAAATGATGAGGTTCTAGAGACCATTAATACTGCTCTGTAAGTTAAACACAATGATTGCTTTCCTTCTCGTTTAAGGAACTACTGAATTTGATATCTTCCTTCCCCCCAGCATGAACAAAATATGCAAAACTGGGCGAATTTGGTTTGAACTGGTGTAGTTAAATTCACTAACTTTTCCTCTCCTTGGGTCCAATGCTCTATCTATATTTAAGATCTTCAAGATATCTGGGAGGGGGGAAGAGAAGAAGTAAAATAAAAACAACAACCTGGGAACCAGCAAACACATCCCAGATCCCAATATAGCTAAAATGTGGAAAAAGCAAAAACATTTAATGCTTAACAAAGCGTTGAAGAACATCAGCTACAGCATGCAAGTTGGTCCAGACCTTTCAGGTTGCTTTCACAAGGCTTCCCATTGCTGCAGAAAGTGGTACAAAACTGATACTTTATCAGACAATAAAATATATAACAGCTTCCTAATCTGCAACAATCTTTAAGGGTTGGTGATAATTTTCCAGATGAATATTTGAGATCTTGTACTGTGAAACAATGCATGGCATCTCCTTATGCTACTGTCCGTTTCCTCCTTTCAGTCAATTATTTCTCCTCCATATAGGCACAAAGATACCAGACAGGATATAACTACCAAAATTGAGAATTGGCATTTTGAAGTCTAGACATGATTTCCTCTTTTGGAAGTCTTCTCATCTCTGTACCTTCTTCATGTAACCACGCTGTGGTAAAGAGTTTTCAAGGTGGCCTCATTTAGACCTGTGTAAAGACTATAATTCAAGATAGCATTTATTTCCTTACAGCAGCAGCCATATCTTCATCATTTGGCTGATAGCTGCATTGATTCAGCACTGCCTCTTTTTAATGCTTTCACATTTGGGGACAAGACACATTTGTCTTGGGGGCAAGGGGACAAGGGGGAAACAGTACAGATCATACTCACAGTTGCTATTGCAAGTCTTGCACACCATCTTGTATAACTTCCTTCAACCTCCTTGTATGCACTGAGCATGGATTTTAAAGAATACATCCGTAAAACTGATTAGCAGAGTATTTCCACACTGGCTCTTGACACTTTGCTCCACACCAAGCTGTACTGCACAGTATCCAGCTTCACAGAGACACACCAACGTGAGCTTTGCCATATAGGCTGACCTTGGGCCCAGCAAGGGAATCTGAGGGTGACTAGCCTTTGTTTGGGCAAGGCTGGCACCAGTCCTTTCTGCATTCATGTGCTGGAAATCTCAGTGCACCTAGCCTAGCAGCCTGAGCACCTAGTTAGAAATTCACTTTCTGTGAATTCGCTTGCCAGCGTGTTGCAGAGCTTTAAAGAGTTGCAGTAAACAAAGCAACTCCTAAGGAACACCATTTCTATGGTGATGTTGGTATTCTGTTTTCCAGCTACAGCTTTCTGAACTTGTGTGCATTCTGTGCTTTGCAGTTTGTTCTGATGACAGGCTTTCAGAATGTATCACTGCATATTTACATCCATTTATATATACACACACACACACACACACACACACACACACACATATATATATGTATGCATCTATTATCTACACGTGATAGTATTCCATGGGCTGGCCCACCTTCATTTTATGCTGCACTGGCCACTGTACATGTTTTAAGTAAGCTTAGCCTCTATCTACATTCTGTCTACACAGTGTGACCCTTGTTTAGCTATGCTCTTTAGCTCTTTTACTGCTTCTTCATTAGGGAATCATTTTCACCACTCTGCACTTACACACTGCTCTTTGGAAAGGAAAAAAAAAAAGCTCTATTTCTCACCCTGAACGACTTCCAGTTTTATCTGTTATAGATGCCAGGATGTTTTTAGTCTGGATAATTGTTTCGAGAGTGTGCTCAGTACTGCTTTGAATAAGGGAGCTCAACAGTTGTGATTACACCTCCATCACATAGGAGAGATTCTAGCTGCCAGTGAGCAGTAGGGCACAAGCACTCCTTTCCCCTCTGCAGGTGAATCCATCCCATACTACATTCAGCAAACTGTGATTTTTCATGTTTCAGTTGAAGCCAACCCCCACGTTTGGTTCAGCCACAGAATTAAAAGCACCACAGTTAATCACAGTTCTAACTGCTTACATCACCACTGCCCGGTTTGCTAACTATTCAAAAATGAAAACCTCATGACTGAGTTTTACACTACCATGTAATGCTGCATCAAATGGTCTCAGCTGATCTCCTGATCCTTCTACTGGAGGAATATCCTCTTCCCAAGCAGTATTCCTCACATGAGTACATGTAGCATTCTGAATATCTTCTGAGACTTTTCAGTCCTCTCCACTTCTCCCACTGGATCCTCTGGTAAATCTCTGTTACCAGATCCCTCAGACAAAACCATGACAAAAACCAGCAGTAGATTTCAGCCTCTTCAGATCCCCAGCTCAGCATTGCTCACTCGGTCCAGGAAGACGTGCAGTGCTGCAGCCAACCTCTCCCTGCCAGGCTCTGTTCCATACACTAAACTTGAGCAGCTTCATATTTTTCTTTCCTTGGTCTAAGATGTGGCTCACTCCCAACTGTAGGCACTGAACATCAGTCACTGAAATGCATGGGTGTTTCCTGCTTCACCACCTGGTGCTATTCCCTCCTCTTCGTGCACACTCAAAGCTGAAAAGAAATCTATGAGCAGGCAAAAAACTCTTCAGTACAACATGTGGATGTTATAACAGCTGAGAGCCAATTACTGCAAAAGTTTCAATCATAAGCTCAAGACAAGTTGGTTACAGGTTTTCAGCACATCTTTTCTGTCTTATTCCAATGAAGCCAACTTGCATTTTTTACCTTAAAAAAAATGTTCTTCTTGTCAGAGGTAGGCAAACTTCAGTGCAAGAAAAGAAATCCAGTCCCTGTTCCCCAGAGTCTTGGAAGATGTGGATTACTGTGATCTGTGTGTCAGAGGGCCTAGAGGCTGCCAGAGATACTGTTTCCCTACTCAGGCTTCTTCACAAGTTCTTGAGACTCACAGGTTTCTTTTCATTTTGTCTGACAGAACATACTTGACAATGGCTTCTGGCAATACCAGTAAGACAAAAGAAACCCTTTTGGAGAGTGAACATACCAGCTGTATCCACTGATACAAAGTCAGCATACAAAAGCATGGGGCCCTTACCAATAGGTGCGAACACAGTACGAAGTCTATATTACTGCCACAAGTGGAGAAGAAAAAACTGGTAAGAAAACCAGAGAAGGGAATCCTTAAATCTCAGCTACGGACCTCTGATTTCAGCCAGCTCTGATGAAGGACTAGAGTCTACTTTGATGTCAAGGAAATCTCTTCTGAAAGCACGAGGGAAAGCCCACTGCCATGCTGCACCCTCCAGCCCGTACACAGCCTCCATGGTTTTTCAATTCAAGAAAGCTTTGGGTTTTGTTTGCTTTTTTGATAGTAAGACAGAAAAACACAGGGTAAAAAAACTCAATTCAACTCGCCCAGGAATTCCTCAGGAGTTTGGTTCTCTGTCGATAAGGAAAAGGTTTATTCCCACTACTCCTTGGTATCTTCAGGGACAAGAGACTAAAGATTATCACAGGCATCGAGGCCCCAAGCCAGAAGAGAGCAGCTTGGCTTCCAATGGGCCAGTCTACTTTGTGCTCTGTGGTCACCTCAGAAGGAAGCACAGCAAGAGCGTGGCTGTCATCAGAGTGTTTGGCACGCACATGATGCTGGCCCCACACACAGCTTCTGCTGTCTATGCCTGTAAAGGTGCCAGAGCTGGATATAGTTAGATAACGCAGGGCGAGGGAAAAGCCCCAGTGAATTTCAAGCCGCAGCTGCTACACCATGTGTATGGTGTGGAAAAGCCATAGTGAGTAGAGAAGCACAGAAGGAGCTGGCAAAGGCTTGAAAGCTTTTCCTTTCCTGAGCAGTGGCAGATGATTTTACTGTGGAGTCTCAGGTGTCCTGAACAATAGTAGTGGAGCCGGTCACTGTGCTGGTGGTAGAGAAGAAACTGAGCTTTCTGGGAAGAGACAGAGACGAGTCAAGCCAGTTCTAGATCGTCATTTCCCTGCTGGCTCATTCTGCCCAAATCACAAGCTAGAAAAACTGGAAAGGTAAGCAGTCCAAAGTAATGGGGACATCAAGTGAACTGGTTTGTGTATTGGTTTAACTGGAACAAGGAATAGAATCCCTGCTTTGAGCACTGGCTTTGTAGACATTCTCTGCATTTGCATTCTATCTGAGAAAGCCATGTGCTAGCCTGAATTATTCTTGTTTTTCCTTCCAACACATCCCAGTCCTCCACAGCTTCTTGCTTGCATGACACCCATGACCACAGCTCTTATTCACCAGCTGGCAATACTCATATCCTACCAGCTCATTCCTTCAACTCCATGTAATTAGGAAGAAAAACAACAAAACAGAAACACCACCCCCCACCCCCCACCCCTCCTCCTGCGTTATTACTTCTGCCTTACCCATAGAATGACATCTCCTTACTAAGCTGACACCTTTCATGCAGAGGTAGAAAAATAGAGGTTTATTTTATGATTTTTTTTAATTAAATAATGAGTCCCACAAATGGTAGGAAATAATCAGCTTAAGGCTGATGATCAAAAAATCCTCAGTTATATATTTATAGTTAATTTCTGCCATAGAACTGACCTCTCCAGATGCTCCATTGCATTTTACTCTTCAGAGCAAAGAAAAGCTCCTGCAGATGAGACATTTCCAATAGAACTGCTGCAGATGGGCAGATCTCAGTGCCCTGCTAACTAGCACTGAGAACACAGCAATATGAAGTTTATACTTCTCAAAAGTAAAGCAGTGTCAACGCTGTGCATTATTCCCCTTAGAACTCTTCACATACTGCAGGTTAGAGCCATATTCTGGCGATGAGGAAACTCAAAGGTAGTGGCTTTGTTACAAACCTCAGTAATGGGGATGGTCTTTTCCACACTTAGTCCATATGATCTGCAAATGTGGAAAGCAGCTTCTTCTCTGTTCACATCAACAATTCAAACCTTCTCGCACAGATTACAGTCAACATCTGTCAAATACATCTGCATTGTCCACTGCTGTCTTCTAAGGACAAGTGCCACTCCTTGTAAAGCTGTCCAACAATAAGGCACTAATTTTCCTTCCTGGACTAGAAATCAAGAATCATTGCTTAGCTGGTATCATATCCCACAGCTATGTGGCTCATGCAGTAAAGTCTCAGACACCCTCTGCACACAGAAATTTGCTCAGCATACTAAAAATTTCCACTCAAGACTTCTGGCTTTTCCAATTACATTTATAGACAAAAAAGTCTTTTTTCTTTTAATGGCGTTGCTATTTATTGCAATGCTATGAGGAGTCCTTATCTCACTGCAGTGCCCCGTGACAACGCATTCATTGAACTTCACTTTTTGATGTAAAAGGAACGGCAACATACATTTAATAGCTCCATTTAAACTGGCCCTGTAGTTGAAATAAATTCCATGAGTGGCACTGCATCATGGGCAGAACTCAAAAGCTTCAGATATAACACTCTCCAGTGTTCACAGAGCTTAATATCTTCAAACAGAAATTACTTGAGCTGATGCATCTCTCATTATCATCTTCCAAATGGGGAGAGAATGATAGTCAGAGATTACCATGGCACAGGTAGTGAGAGATCAGACTCTTAATGTCCATAAACAAGCCCCCAAAGGCTCAGTTCCTCCATAGACAAGTGCATTGGGAACACAGCAAAGCACCTTCAGAGCTCAAGCATTGACACCTGATGCATCTGCTGCTGAAAGGTAACAAAGCATTACCCAGTTCTTCCAGGCCAAGATTGCAACAGTAGTCCCAAACTTTAAAGGAAGGAGGAAAACAAACAAACCCAACAAAAGAAAAAAAAAAAAAACAATTAAAAAAAATAGCTTCCAACATGCTTATAGCATGCTGACATGACAGGAGAAGGCAGATTACACACCATAAAATGCATGCACGTCCCTGTATCTTTTATTTCCTTCCAGCTGACTCCTGGCCTTCAAGCACAGAGCCTAAGGAGGAATTCAGGCCATGAGATTCTGCTTTTCAAACTCTCAAGCAACTGGCAGTACACACAGCTGACTCAGGCTGGAAGACACTGAGCACATTACAGAGGAAAAATGTACTTGCTCAGCATACTGAGCAAGAACACAGGCAAACCCAGTTCTTCTGCCTTGGGAATCCCTAGATTTTGAGCCCAGAACCAATTCTGCATACGTTCAGCATGCTGCAACTGGACACACACTGCAGGTGAAGTGTGCAGTAAGAGCAGCCTTTACCTTCTGACTGTTCTGCATGAACAGAGCCAGTTTTTAAAGAAAGACAATGTAGTTTACCCTCTTATTATTGCTATGTCATTTGTCCAACTCAGTGCTACTGTAACATTTCCAAGAGCATTGGGAGCTTTATTGCCTTTCCATAGCTCTTATGTATCAGGAAAAGTCTTAAGTAGATAGTGTCTCAGATACAGGAAAGAAAGATAGAGTTAATGTATCCAAATCTTTTTCACACAAGCACACACCCTGAAGTAAGCCAGAAATGCTAACTGTGTTTATTACACAGTTTATTAAACTGTGTTTATTATTGTCTAGTATAAACAACAATCACAAAGCTAAAGGAACAAAGCATCTCTGCCTGAAGGGTCTTCAGTGGGACATAAGGTACCAGCAGAAAGATAAAAGAGGGTGCTGGGGACACAGTAAGAGAAAAGCCCTCCAAAGGTACGGAGTACAAAACAGCACTAGTGTGCAGCAGGGCTTCCTTCTGAAAGGCCTGGCTTTCCAGGACACCATTCCACATCCCAACTCCGTGCTGTTCTGCCTAAAGCCCTTTGGGAGGAAGCAGACAGATCAGGTCTCTCCTTAGCAGCACAGAACTTCACAGTCCCTGCTGACTGCCACAGCTCTGAAGGAAGTGGGCACAGCCATCTTCAGCTCAGAGCAGGAATTCTGCCATAGAAAGCCTGCAGGCCCTACCAGCCATCTCTCTTCTCCCTCAAACCCAAAATACATCAGGGAACAGGCCAGTATTCCACTGACCTCAGTGTGTCACTGTCTAGAGTCAGCTAAGAGATACCAGGAGCAGGGCTGCACCTCACATCCATCCATCATAAAGAAGCAGAAAGGAGGTACTAAGAAGAGTCACAGATTCATCATGCAGAAAGGAGGAGCAAACACTGGTTAAAACACAGAGCAGGAAAGGGGAACAGGAGGGCTCCCCCTGTACACAGAGATCCCAAGGAGAAAAAGGCACCAACCTCAGCACTGCAAACTAGTCCAAGCAGCAACTCTTTAAAGGCACTCAAGGCCCCAGGGGAGAGACAGAGTATCCTGAGCTCTCTTCTCTCTCATCTCCAAGTTTCCTTCTAAAGAGGGAAGACATGAATACATATCCAACCCCATGGGAATGCATCTGATTTATTTCAGGAGTGTCTCAGGAGCTCCAGAAAGAAGACATCCAGCTTCTATGTGAAGGTTTGAAAGGCACACTGGAGCTGGGCACTGCTGGAAGATGAGCACAACTCCTGTCAAAACTCAGCAACAGAAAAAGATAACAATTTAGGAGATCTCCTTTCTACTGCTTATTCTGACACCATGTTATATACCTATTTACAAAAAGGTGGGCAATATAATCTCGATATCACAGGAACCATTTGAAACTAAGTGAATTGAGCCAAGCCTTGGTGGTCTCGCAAATCAAGTGGAGGACAGAATATACACAATGCAGCCAGCTTACATGAAGAAAGTCTACAATATTTTTAAAATCAAAAAACAAGTGCACTCCATACTTATAAATGTTACCTTGTCCTGTACAAAGCATGCAAGAAACAAAACCAGCTCTCCTGCCACACTTGATGCTTTACTGCCTATTAGACACCTTGCTGCTCATCTTCCCACACCAGAGGACACTCCACAAGAACCCCACTGTCCTCATCCACTTCACGTTGCACTCTACTAAAGAAAAACAGTCCACTGAATTCAGTCTCACTTCCCATTCTCGTGCCACTAAGGAGGCACCACAAACAGAAGCAAAGACGTGCAACTGCTCTGTTACACATCCCAGGGACCGGCTCCACACGGCAGCGCCTGAAGAACAAGCACACTGCAAAGCATTATGTTTCCAGTGGCAAGATGGATGGGAAGAGTGCCAGCCTCTAGCTGTAACCCTTTTGTCATGCCAATTGCTGGCTGCTACCAGGTTTTGCATTAGATACCTCCTTAGAAAAGAGCTCTGCATCCCATCCTTCCAGATGGAGGAGGAACAATTCACGATCACACAAGCAATGCCAGGATAACTGAAGAGAAAACATTTTCTTTTTGTTTTCCCTTTTGTGTAACAGACATTTTCAGGGGCCTTAACAGCAGCAAAAACTGGACTTAGGATAACAACACTTCCTGCCCAAAGGAATACATGCACAAAACCCCAAAAAGACTTCCTGCTGGCCTTGTCTAGTCTCATTTTGTACACCCACCTCATGTGTCTCAACCCACTGCTTTGTCATTTTCACTGCATTTCTTCATGCAGAAGATGACCAAAGAACTCCACTTACACAGCCATCATATCATGCGTTGACAAATGCAGAAGGTATCCAAGAGATGGATCAGATGTCAGGAGTTCTGAACTGATCAGGGATTGACTTGCAATGCTGAAGCAAAGCAAAGGATCTCTTTTCTTTCTGGACACACCAAGGAGCAAAATACACAAATTTACTAGGCCTAGTTGACTGATAAAGGCAGACTGGACTGAAAGCTCAGCAGTCGGAATGCTCGTTCTCATGGTGCCCACTTCTTTCATGGAGCCCCTTGCATGAATCCTTCTTGCTCCATCTGCATATATTTGCCACTCACTCATACTCCTCTCAAGACTCCTGGCTCCTTTCAATCTTGCTGTGTATCTCAGCAATCTGAGGATTCCCACCTATGTACCTTCTGGCCTGTCTCTGACTGGTAAGTACTGGAAGTAGAGATTATCCATCTGCATCTGGGAAGTGCCTGGGATAACCCGAGTCCGACTCCAAGTAAACAGTAAGGCATAAGCACGTCATGTGTCTTTAGCCAAGCACATAGCAGTCATCTCTGATGGCATAACTGAGGACAGTACTAACTTCCCACAGAGAGCAGAAGAGAAATCTATGGTTTAGGGTACATTCACTGAACAGGAATATACATATATCAGATTTGGCCGCCCTGCCTCCACTTCCCTCCTTCCCCTATCATAATATCCATTTCTGAAATCCATACCCCCTTTTTATTATAAAGTATTCTAATCAGTTCTGTGGCATGGCAGAAATCCAGCATAACCATCAAAAATACACATACACATGCAGGGTATACAGACTTCATCTCACAGGAGCCTCCAATGACAGATCTGGCAGCTTTTAACAGCACTCCTGTGGTGCTGACCCTTTCCTAAAGATACATTCACCCATACTATTTCCTCTCTGTAAACAAAAGATTTCTCCCTAATACCTCATTAAAACAAACAAACAAACAAAAAAAAGCATTCAAAAGGATTTTTTCCTCTGGTTGAAGAAATTCAACCTGATGATGGCTGAAGGGGCCAGAGAGAATATTTCCAGTGTGACGCTGACCTCTCCCCATTCCCCAGATGGAAAGATGTAAAATAGATGGAGTGGTTGTTCCAGGCCCCTTAGAATTGGAGTATAGGTGAGGAAGAAGGGATGAAAAGGGAAAGAAAACAGAACAAAACCAAAAACAAGAGATTAAAAAAAATAAAAAGGCAAAAAAGGGTTCTTAACTTTTCTTGGGTAAGGAGCACAGGCCACTTTTACAGCTCCTAGAAGAAGACCTGTACACTTTGCTCATTCATACTGCAACAGCTCTAGGAAGAAGCCAGCTCTGTGGCTTTCCCATAAAACAAATGGGGAGGTTTGAATCCTGAACTGGGGAAAGAAGAAGGTAAAAGAAAAAAGAAAAAAGAAAAGCAACAAGCAATTTAAACTCAGAACACTATCCTCTTGTTAAATTACATGTTGAGAGCTCAGCTGCAAGACTGCCTTGGCCAGCGAGGGGCAAAACTCAGGAAGATCCAGTAATACACGCTAGCATGCAATTAGTCACTGTTGTAAGCACTTTAGTTTGGATTTCTTGGATTATAAGATTTCAAACACTGTTGTTTTATAGGAGCGATACGATAGCTGTCCAAGCAACACAATCAAATTATGCTACCAGGACATTTGGGCAATGTATCACCACAGCAAAGGAAATGAATTACCACAGTTCTTATTCCGAACAAGAGAAGATTATGTCATTTTGAATGCGGGGGGGGAGGAAGAAGTAGAATATACCCAAGAGTTTGTTTTTCCTTTTGAGCTTTCCAAGGTAGGAAAGTCACAGAAATGCGCAAGTCTGAAAAGATGAACTGCTTTTCCCTACAATTTGCTCTGAAATATCTGAGAATAAGTAAAATAAATCAAAATATTCAAAAGCCAAAGGCAGCTGGGGAGTCTCTAGTTTTGGCAGAATGGTGGAAGGATGCTTCACTACTGAGCACTTCCCCATTGCTGATCTAGCTGTGACCTCTCATTTTGGCTCTTGATATCAGACAACCACCAGCAGGCTCAGAGATTCAGCTCTGATCACAGACTTCACTAACAGGTACATTCCCTCCCATAGGAAGAAAAGCTTTCCAAACCCTCAAGCCAGCAAGGTCGGCAGAGGACCAGCATTTTCCTTTAAAAAGGTTTAACAGTTTAAAGATTCTTTTAAAAAGGCTTCACCTTTTACCTCTACATCACAGGACACCTACTGCGCTTTATAGCTTAGTTCTTGTGTTGCATCACAAGCCAAATATTACCTTTTTTAACTTCACTCATCTTGTTTGTTTGTTCTTAAAGGGTACTTGGCTACCCTCAACATATCCTTTTTTTGGTGTGTGATACCCAAGGGGCCATGATCCTGACCTCAACTTCTTTGGCAAGGGCCAGATGTTTCAGCACAAGGTAAGGGAAAACCCATCAGTGCTTAATAACATCCCTGGCATTCAGTCTAGGAGGTATATCTAGGAGGTATATCCAATATATATGATGCATTAGGGATGAGAAAGGACTAAAACAGAGAAAACAGCCAAATGAATACAAGGAGAACTACAAGAAAAAGAACAGCAAGCTCCGTAAAGGCAAAAAAATCTGCTTTGGTACAGAGTAGGACACGTGTCTGAAGGTGATGATGCCTGGGTATTATTCCTGGCTCTCTCCCTGGCTCCTGGATAACTGCAACAACTCATGTCACATATCCAACAGGCTCTCCCTTCATGTTTTTCTTTTGGACTAAGGGTCAGTAGGGCCAACCACTTTCTTGCCCAGAGCACACCGGTGTCCCACACCTCAACATGCACCTTAATGCTGCATGACAGCGGTGCAACCACCCTCCACACCAAAACATGAAGTGCAGGCCATGAAAAACAGGAGCTGCATGCCAGTCCCCCACATTTCACATTGCCATTGGAAGCTTTTTAAGGAAGGAACCACTGCTGTTTATTACTAACCTGCACAGAGCAGCATTATTCAGTTAGTAGTGTTATTCTATAAGCCAACAGCAGATCTGATACTGAAGATTAGAAAGAATAACTGGGAGAAAATGGCTACAAAGAGTGAATGAGTGAATCAGAAACACTTGAAAAGGAATTCAGCAGGAGAAAGAAGGAAAGCAGCTGAGGAAAAGATACTTCCAAGAAATGAAACAACAACAACAAAAAGATAACTAGAGGTAAAAAAAAAATGACACCCCTGTGAATATCTGGTTTTTGTTGACTTAAATTCAATGTGCACACTTTTTTAATGAGAACGTTGAGTTTGGATAACCCAACAACCTGTTTTTCCCCTTGCAGCAAATATACAAATCTAGAAAGCTAATTTTTAAAGTGGAAGAATCCAAGATCTCAACAGCCTTGTTCTCAGAACTGATGCTTTAACCACATTAGTAACAGCTTTCATAAAGACAGCACAGTAACTGCAATTCCTTGTCTGTCTTGAAGCCACTCTGTTGAAGCCACTTTACTACTGCAGCTTTATGGTTAAAAAAAAGCAGCACCTTTGATGTTTCTTGGAACCCCTGTTTCACATAGTACGAACTAAGAAAGTTCTGTTGAGGTTTAGATGAGATCTCTTCCCTGTTTTATTCATTTCTGTGTTCCTCAGCTGTCCTTCACTGGGCACCCACAGAAATGCCAAAGATAGGAAGTGCTGTAGAGCACAACTCAGGCAAATACTTCTCCTGCTTATGGTCACTAGAAAGCAGAATGCCATTTCTGAACCACAGCTGAGCACTAGGAGCACCATGCCGGCCCTCACCAGCTCCATTTCATTGGAGATTAGCAGGAACAACGAAGCACAGCAAGATATGCCATAAACATGGTTTTGCCAGTTTGTCTGTAAAAAGGTTTGGATGAGCAAAGAGATAAGGGGAAGCCTGTCTATTTTATCTGTATGGCCGGACTCACCAGTTTGCATTTGCTGGAACCACACCCTCATCAGAATTCCCTCTGAAATGTCAATATGAGGCATAGTACTAATTTCTCAAACCGCTGACCTTTACTGTTGCATGAATCATACATCTGTCATTTTGAACGGTATCTGTTCATACAAGAACATGCTTTGTACACCTCACCGTGCCTGAGCTCCACACACACACCTCTCACACATCACAAGAAGGATTCTCATTGCGTGAACCTCCTGAGGTCCATGAAGCCCATGGTTACCATTGCTCATGCTATCCATCACTAAGGCAGCCAGGTTCCCCAGGCTCCCTCAGAGCCCTCAGTGATCAAAAAACCCACCATAAAGCCCCTGAATTAGTGCTGTTCCTCCCAATTTAGATGTTTTATACAGTTCATCAGAACTACATGCATCATACATGTTACGTAGTGCTCAACATGAGAGCGTCAATTTGTCATTTCTCTCTCTCTCAGTGCTCAGTGTGATGAATGATCCAGTTGCTTGCCTCTCTAGTATAAAAACAGGAGAAGCTTTGAGACAAAGAAATAAAAGCCAATGCGCATTACAGATCTTACAGTGATTAATATCAGTCCTTCTGACTCACATCTCTGACAACAGCTAAGGTCGCTATTTCTCTTTTATTTCTGCTGTGGGTTACAGTGCTTTTCACCAGAACCCTCCAAACCCTCGAGTTAATTTAATTTAAAGCAGAAACAGGAATGTAAGGAACGTGTAGCATTTGAGCTACAACAAACACTATCACACTAGCACGTCATAATAAGTGACCTTCACTCGCTTCTGCCAGCAGACACACTTGAAGGTTCCTGCAGGCCTGGATGTTAGTGTGATTTCTAGGAGATTGTCTAATGAAACAAAATTTAAAGGTGTTTAAAATAAATATACACGTGCAACTCATCCCCTGATCCAAAAAAAACCCTGCCTTTCCAAGTCAACTACCGTTTGGCAGGCCTACATGAGAAGCAGACAAACAAACAGCATCTTTCCCTTTCAGCATGGAATCTGCAATAAGAAAGAGAAACCAGCATTTTATTGATTTCCATAATACCATATCTACAGCTTAAACTCACTCAGCTGCTAATGCTAATTCACTGATGCTAGGGAGCCTTCCCGTATAATTATACACCCTTGACTTTGCTGAGCTGCAGGGCTCTGCTTCTAACTTTCCAGAGGACCACTGCACCAAAAGGAGAAACAGAAAAAAACCCCTTTCATTACCCAAAGCAAACCACAAACCCCATTTTGCTACTTAAATGGGAAATCAGAGAGATTTAATTTTTAAGACAGGGAATAATCTGCCAGCCTGCACCTTTCCAGATTTGACATCGTGATGACAAGTTCTTATTTAAACTCTTCCCTCCACCCCTCTTTTTTTTTTTTACTTCCTGAGAATAGACAACGATATAACAAATAAATATTGCAACAATTACGACTTCTAGGAAGAGATTTTGCTCAGTAGGGTTTCAGTGGGGTGATTCCGAATCAGACAAGGACTCTTGTGAGCGTCACTATAATTAACATACAAAAAGGTATTTTAAAGTATTACCTTTGCTATAGGGAATATTTTATAAGTAAATAATTGCCTTTTTTAAAAGAGGTTTTTCTTTAAAACAACTCAAGCACTCCTTAAATCCAAATAAATTAAGATATCCATGTCTAAAATCCAAAATGTCCTATGCAATTAATGAAGTAAGCTCTGTCGCTTTTATATATTTCTTGAACCAACTCAGCAGTCCATAGCCAAGCAGACAGCTCCAGTACACTTCAGTGAGAGTTTTGCTCAATTAGGAGCTGCAGAGTTTGGCCCAATTAACCCAGTAGTATTGGGAGCGAATGCAGCGGAGGTCTGCAGGGTGAACACCCTCCCCACATGGCTGCACTGAGTCCCCTTTCTTGCCACCCCTGTTCAGCCTGCCTTGATATTTCAGATCAAAGTATATTCACCATCTCTATCAGGAATTAACGTGCTTTAGTTAAAGGAGCTTAATTCTGCAGTGGTTTTGTGTATATTAATTTGGAACCAATTGATCTATTTCCTCTGAGAGGGATGAAAATGTGCGGAGTTTTGTTGAACAGACAAACAAGTTGACAGTATCAATACAGAGTTGGAGAGCCTCTAAAAACAATCTAGTTTGCATAATTAACGTTAATTACAATAACATCTCAATCAGTGACACAATAGCTCAGCAACGAACACAGTCATACAGGGAACTGAGAACATGAAATAAACACAAAAGAACTGTGCCTCACTCTGAGAGTATCAACTGTTCTTTCAAGAGATTCATAAACAAGAATGTAAAGGAAGAAGACAGTTCTGCTTTGTTAGACATTTTCTCTTTACAGACTGTGTGGAGCTTTCTTCTGAGATTGTACTGAGACAGTGGATGCAAGCTGTGGACACTCCAGATAATATTATCTCCCTGTAACTTCACATCCAAGCCACTACAAACCGCTTTGAAGGAAAACAACCCAGGTCCTGATCCTGCTGGCGATGATATCAACAAGTCTGGGGTCTTTTTGGAGAGGAGAAAAAAAGCAATATAAAAATAAAATAAAATCACACAACTTAAAGACCTCGTGTAGGTATGGATTCCCTCAGGCACAGAGGAATTTCAGAACAAGATAACAACTTTTGCAACAACTTTTTTTTTTTTTTTTTTTTTTAGCTTTCCATAGCAATGGGTGAAAGCTGAACACATAGAAAACTTACTTGCTTGTTTCATCAGTAGCCCAAAGGTCTTCAATGGTTTTTTTGGTACAGTCACTTAACAGAGAAGCGTTACATGAAATCCTCAGAAATCTTTTTCACAACCCAAAAGAAAGAGTTATACAATAAAGTCTTTTTTTCTTTTTTAAGGAGAAGGAAAGGAGATAAAAAGAAACAACCCACAACAACCACCCAGCTGCCACTCCAGTCACCAGGTCGGTGTGCAGCACACAAGTGGTCACACCAGTGTGACAGGGAGGACTCGTGCAGTGACGTACCACGCAGCCTGAGCATAGCTGGCACAACTGGGGCTGAGGAGAGGAGGAATAGCAGTGAGGAGCCCTGATGGAAGGGCTCACTGAAAACGTGGGTTTCCTGATTACTTCTCACATTAACGCGAACCCGCTCCGTGAAAGCTAATGGTGCTAAAGCAGTGCCAGAGGAGGAGCAGGCCTGCTCCGTGCAGCTGTAAGGACCCAGATCTGTCAGGAGGTGTAGGAGTTACGGGCAGGGTGCTGCCTGGCACCTGAGCTTGGGCCGGCTTCCCGTGCAGCGCTCCTATCGCCTCTGAGGAGATTTCTGTTTGCTCCCCTCTCCACGGACACAAGCAAGTCAAGATCTGCTTAAAACTTCATTTTCTCTCCAAATGACCAACCTGTCACTCCAGAAGCTGCTGACTGAAGCTTCCCCTTACACAAGCGCTCGCCTTACAAAAGCAAAGAAACTTCACTCGCAGGACCCTGGGAGCGACGCCGGTCCTCCTCTAACCCAAGTTTATCGGATATTCCCGCACTTTCCAGCTCCCCGAGGTGCGGGGAGCGCCGAGCTGCGGCACGCAGGGATACGGCGCGGAGCGTCCCGCGTCTCCCTTCGATTCCAGCGACCACAACGCGTTCACCTTTCTAAAAATACACCCGGAACGATCGATAGCGGCGACGGTAATTTTTTTATCGCTCGGGCTTCGCGCCCGGCAGAAAGTCAGCCCGAGAGCAGCCCCGAGGTGCGGCAAGCAGAGCGCCCGAGCCGCACGCCGCCCCACGCCCCGCACTCACCCGCTCCGGGGGCTCCGCCGCGAGGGCCGCTGAGGAGCGCTGTGGGGCGGCGCGGCGCAGCGGGGCGAGATGCGCCCGCTCGGCACGGAGGGCTTTTCCAGCGGGGAGGCGAGAGGGGCTCGGGGTAACGTTAGCGCTTGGACAGCAGCGCGTGGCAGCCGAGGAGGCTTCGCTCTATCCCATGCCGCTGCGGGGGCCCGAGCGGCGGAGCCGAGAGGGGAAGTTGCGGCCGCAGCCGGAGGGGAGGATGTGACACGGTGACAGGCGCGGCCCGCCGGCCGCGTACCGCGGAAGGGGAGCGGGGCGGCTCGGGGAGCGACGGAGGCGGCGCCGCCCGTCCGCACACGGCATTTAACGGCGCTGACGGGCCGCGCGCCGTGACTCACACACGGGAGTTAGTCACGGGGCGGGCCCGAGGGGGCCGCCCCGTCCCGCCCTCGCCCCGCCCCGCCGGCCAATGGGACGCCAAAACCCGGCGGATCGACGCGGGGAATGTCCAATGGGAGCGCGGCTCGGCCCCCGCGCCGGAGCGGCCCCTTCGGCCCAATGAGTCTTCTGAGGACACTGCCGCGAAGTGCCGGGGAGGGTTGGAGGGAGCCTCGCGGGGGTGGGCGCTGCGGCTCGGCCTGTCTCCTCGACCAATCGGCGCCGAGAGCTGCTTTTACGGACGGCCGGGCGCTGTCCAATCGGGTGGGTGCGGAGGAGCCGGTCACGCAGGGCGGAGGAGGGTGCATGACTAGAGGCGGCGGGCGGGAGTCACCTCGCTGGCAGGGCGGGGGCGCTGAGCTGCGCTGCGGTGCCGCTCGAGCCGTGGTCGCCTCCTGCGGGGGGGCGCGGAGGAGGAGAAGGAGGAGGAGGAAGAGGCCGGGGCAGCCCTGTTGGCAGCCGGCTGTGAGCTGCGGGGTGCCGGCAGGTGTTACGGCTCTGGGGCCGGTGTTCCGCGTTCCTCCCCCGGCTCCGTGCGGAGCTGGCGGTCGTAGCGGTGCCGCGCTCGCAAGCGGTTAATATCGGAGGAATTTGATTTGGAAGCGGCGCCCGCTCGGAGTTTCCAGCAAATCCTGGAGCCCTCCCAAGCATTTAATCTCGGTGAAGGAAACGAGATATCCAAATCTGTTTCCCCACCTTCCTCTTGCCATGAGAGCTCCTCAGCCGAGGTCTGGGTTTTGCGGCAGAAAGCATCAGGTGGCTGATGATGATGATGATGATGATGAAAGAGGTGGGAATTTGAGGGTGGACGGTCTTTTGGCAGCTATGTGTTCTTGGCAATTAATGTTCTAACAGAACTGAGGGAGAAACTGAGCTGGTGGATTTGGGCACGGAGGCTTCTATAGGCTGTAGGTCCATAAGCAATCATCTTGCTCTGCTGCTTTGCAAGTGTGCTTCCAGAGAAAGCACCCGAGGTAATACCTCTTATCGTGACAGTGCTGCAGCTTTCCCGGTGTGCTGCCATCTTTCCTGAGGGCCAGCACTGAACAGGGGGCGGTTATGTGAAGATCTCAGCTTTTTCCTTTCAAAATCACAGCCAAAACTTGAAATGCGGAGTTTTCCAGGGTCACATCTTGCTGCCGAAGGGATTTCTGTTGGAGCTGCTTTGGCTGTTCGAGTTGCGTAGAGCCTGTTGCTTAAAAGCAGACTTGCTCCAGCTCACTGAGCCAACAGAGTTACAACGTTAGCTGGTATAGCCATGTTGTGTCCTCTCAGACCATTTGGTAGGCAGATAGCTTCATGCAAAGACCACAGTGCCCAGCACTCCACAGCTGTTTATGAAATTAGTTTATTTACTCGCCACTGACCTCAGGGAATACCTTTAAAAACCTCCAAATACTCACTTATATATGAATAAAAGCAGTGAATTTCCTTCAGCTGTGTTTGCTTTTTGAAAACATTCCAGCCTGTTAAGATTAGTGGCTAGAAATGTTTATGGAAAGAATTTTAAGCCCATTTTAGAGGGTATTCGTGGAAGGCAAAATTTTATCTCGTGAGTGCAGTCATCTCACCGGGTGTTAATTTATGTTCATTGACTCAGGGGATGTAAAGCAGTGTGTTGTGAGTGATTTGTTCAGGTCGTGTATCTCCTGTTTCTCGTCTCTTTGGCTGCCATGCTGCTTCCTATTCCTCCGCTGTGCCAGGGATGGAAAATTTCTCATTTTATTTGTTCACTTTGCACCTTCTGCGTTTCCATCTGAACAGAGAGCTCCTTTCTTGAGCAACAGTGGAAGTAAACTGCTATCACAAAGCAGACCTGGGGCCCTGGAATATAAAACCACTCCCTGCAATATTTAAATTCCTTTGAAAGCCATCCTCTGCCATATGTCTATAAACACTGTCCAGCTGCAGCAAGATTGTAGATTCTCTGAGACCATCTGAATTTAGTGAAGAAATAACAATGCTTGTACTGAGATGGTGTCAACTGCCAGTTTGAGCGTTTTGCTGCACATGTCAAGTACTTTTTTTTTTCCTCTGCAGATTGTTAGAAGCGGGAATAGAGGTATAGTGGTGTAATATACTTGCTTCTCTTAAATGAGGCTTTATTGCAGGGCGTACAGTGTAATTGTGTCGTTTGAGAGGCAGGGATTTAAGGTTAACATCATTACTGCTGTCACAGAAAGAGGCTAATGTGAGCATTCAAGAGTTTTAACATCACATCCAAATCTCTTCATTTACCAAATGACCGAGAGAGAAGCACTAGAGCTCTCCTGGCATGAAAGCAGACCCTCCTGCAGACCGTCCTTTGCCTTGATGGAAAAACATCTGCAAGTTTTTATCCCTAGCTGATGCCATTCGTACGCGTGTTTGTAAGCTGCACCTCCTCCTGACACCCCACACAGTGCTACCGCTTTCCCAAGAAATGTGAAAACTCGGCTGTCTTCATTAGTAGGAGTACTTCTCCAACACCTCATTGCCTGTTTTACGAGCGTTCCTGGTCTGTGTAGCCAGCTGTCACCCAACCACGGCCACATCTTCTTTTCCTGCTTAGGAGGGAAGCAGCAGAGCTCGGATGCCAGCATAGATGGGATAAATAGCAACAAAGAACACAGCGCAGCTCTTCTGTTGGATACCACATATTAAATACTCCTAGCAGTGATGCTTTGGTGTGGTCCATGAGGACAAAATGAAGTTTCAGGGAATAACAAATGAGAAGATTTCGTGCACAGAAGTTTAAGAAAGCTGCAAGCTGCACGTGGACAAGCATGCTAAATTCAAGAGTGACTCATATGCTGTGTGATGTTTGTTGGGCTCGAGCTGCAGGTCCCTCAAAAGCAGGGTTTTATTGCACAGAAATGAGCAGGCTTTTATTGTGAGCTGCGACCACCAATTCCTTACACGTTAGTGCTGGCAGAAAGTGGGTTAGAAATGAAAGGAACAATTTTAGACATATGGTGATCTGGCAAAGCGCTCTGAAATTTTAATTATGCTGTGGAAAGGTCAGGGCTGGATCTGTGCTGGTGGAGGGATAATTTGCTTTTGTAGTTTACGAACGTGCCTTTCCAAAATGAAAGGACTGAGAGCTGAAAAATGAAGCGAACTTCTCCTGTGCAGGCAGTTGATTCTGATCTGCTTTCAGAACAGCTTTGCAGAGGCAGGGCCATCTCCAGGATGAGAAGAGTAAGAAATCTCCTTCCCTAACCCTGTTTTCAGAGGGGTAAGCTTGTAAAGGGAGGGTAATACTCCCTTATTCAAAGGCCAAATATTAAGCACCATCCCTAAATTCAAATGCAGCTCTTGAAATATCCTCATCCTTTTCCAATATGCTGTTTGTTCACTGAGTGCAGCGGTGCTTGGTGCTGCACGTACCCTGGCAGTGGGACATAACCCCAGAGCCTACAAGGATGAGGCAGGCCCAGAAACAGAGAGATGGAGTGGTTTACTTAAAGATAAGGCTCATCTCTCCCACCCCCCAGCTAGAACCAGCTCCCTGATTGCTTTATCCCTGCGCACTTCCAGTGACCTTGATTTTTCACATCGCTGGAGGGATTCCAAATGGCTTTGCTTTGCCGTGGGCAGGGCTCCTCCTTTTTGCCTGGCTACACACCTATGTGTACCCACTGCAGCACTGATGGAAAAGGAGTGAGAAAATTATCAAAGGAACATGGGGTTGGTGCATATGGATCAGCACTGATGGCCTTGGGCCTGGAGGGATATGTGCACAAAACAGGTGATGGATCAGGTGGGATGTAGAGCTATGAGCTGGCCCTGTTATAAGGAACTGTTGTAAGGAGATCAGAAATTGTAAAGGATGGGCAAAATAGGGGGCTGGGTTTTGAAGGAGATGGGCTTAGCGGGAGCTGGGGAAATTGAGCCCTGCTCAACAGTGAGGTCCTCCTCTCCATGCCCTTGGCAGGAACTGGGAAGTGAAACTGTGCAAAGTCTGGGGCCAGGGGGAGGAAAGAAGCAAAAAGAGAAAGAAATCCAAGCAGAGAAGAAGAAATAAAAAAGAAAAAAAATAGAGAAAAGAACACCAGGCCAAAAAGGCAGTGTGCTGAAATTAATTTGTTGGGATGGAATCTGCCGGCAGATCTCAGTAGCGGAGGGGCAGAAATCCCGCTGTGCTCGGGAGTGCCACGCTTGGGCACACCGCTGCTTTCCTGCCCTTCCCCTGCTCTTCTGCTCTTCCCCCCCCCCAGCTAAAGCCAGGCAGGGAGAGGGAGGGAGGGAGGGAGGAACGGCGAGTCCGAGAGCTCTCTGCGGTCGGCAGGGCCTATAAATAGCTGCTGAAGTCTTGTAATGCCGACGGGGTGCGTCACAGCTGCCCTCCCCACTCCAACCCCACTGCCGGCCCCGCAGCACCCGCAGCCCCAGGGATGGAAATGTGGGGGTTCGCCCCGACTTTGGGAACCATCCAACCCCAGGAGACTCGTCGCTTTGCCTGGACGTTTCTCTGTGTATTACCACACTGATATATTTCTGAGCACGGTGACCCTGTTTTATTTCTCTGTTCTTGCCCCCAGTGCCTTGTTCTGTTAGGAGCTGCTTCCACCGATCCATCAGACACGAGCAGGAGAACCCGCTGCCGAGTTCATCCTCTCTGCACCTGCTCATTCAAAACTTGACCTGTCGAAGGAAGAGATGCCAGGCTGCCGTGTGGGATGTGCTCCTTTTCTAGGAATATGGTAAATAAATGAGTTTATTTTACTTTCTGCTGCGCCAGAGTGCTCACAAAGGAAGAACTGCTACCACAAGCAGTAGGAAGCATCTTTCTCTCTTCATCTTTGTAGCACCAAGAGCACGGACACACACATAAAGGGAGGGACAAATACGTGTCTTTTTCTCCCCTAAAGCAACGTCCATCCTGGAAGCAGGTTGGTACAAGCCAGGGCTACTTTTCCGAGCAGAAACCACGAGGATTACTCACATCTTTAAAAATAAGCCCACGTTGCAAATCCCCCTTTGGATTAAGACCTAAACCCTGCAATTGTCACTTTTCCCTCCAGAGAAAGTGCCAGTGGCTTAACTAAATACATTGTCCCCAGTGCCTCAGGAAGCTTCCAGCTTTTCTCTTTCCCCTTTTACTGGAACTCCTCCATGTTTCTGCAGGTTGGTTTTACTTTATGGCTGGTTTGCTTTTTTTCACCACTTCATCATCCATCCCTTCTCATGACTCAATATGATCTTTAGTCTTGTCCTTGCTGTTTCTTCCCCATCCTTCTCTGTCCATTTGCCACAAGCAGACTGCCTCCCATTCCCTCAAATTTCGGAGAAGCGACCCAACATGACAAAATAATATGTGTTTCTGTTATCAGTGGAAAAAATAAAGCCAGATTCATCCTGGATTTGTGTTCTGCATCCAACAATGTGCGAGAGCTAATAGGAGTTTTTTTCATCACATGTAGGGATTCTCTGCTGTCTCGTGGAACTTGTGCTGATGTGCAATATGTCCAGGTGGTGTTCTTTGTCTTTGAGATGAGTTTGAACTTAAGAGAGGACTGACAGTTTTGTCACTTATGAATAAAAAACTAAGACCAAGACCCAGGGAAAAGCAAGTATTTCATGTGAGTCCCTTATTGTTCACCTGGTTTTTGCATTTCTCAATTTTCCTTGCTGGAAAAGAGATGAAGATGTTAAACCAAGAGAAAAAAAAAATATATAAACAGTCCCTTTTTAGAAAAGCTGCATAGAAAACCAAAATATGTCCATTCAACCAAAACCATGGCCAAAACCTTTGCCTCCACTGGCTGATTTAGATGCCAGGCACAAGATGAGTGGGGCTATATGGGAATTAGATCCATTCCCATTGGGTCATGGTGTTAATCCCAAGAGATCTCCCCTCTCTGTCATTTATTTGGCCATGATAGAGAGGTGACAGCTGTGCCTGGGCGATTCCCCAAGAACCTGAGCTATCAGCTCCAACTACTAGCTTTATACAAAGCAGGTCTTTGTCTTAAGGACCCTTGTGGTTTTTATAGATCAGTTGGTATTTTGGAAGCTTTAGCAGGCGCTGTTGCTTACACACTTTGATAACTGGGTAAATGTGATGTTCATGCTGACAAACTAAGGTTGGCCCTTGTGCCTCCTTTCTGAAGGTCTCTTCCTTCAGCCCTCTGGCAAGGGCTCCATTTTTCTGTTATCCCAGTCCAACCAAACACAACAGCCACAAACAACGTCATTTTACACAATTGAATCACTTCACCCTGTGATAAAAGCTCTAATAGATCCCAATTTTAATCTAATCTAATAGGTCCCGAGTTTAAGGTATGTGAAATATTTATCTGTATACAATGAGGATATTAAGTGCTCTTAGATTGGAATGGCCTTTACACAACACAGAGGGACATTAAGAGAACCTCTGCTGTTGTTGGGCTGTTGGCCTGTTGTGTGGTCGGGTTTATCTAAAAGGAACTCCTCTCTGTTTCCACAAAGTTGGCCATGAATTGGATAGTTCCTTTTGGTGCCAAGGAAGCCAGACTTGATCTTTCCCAAAAGAGAAGGTGTTGGATGTTGAACACCAACCCAAGGAAAATCACACAACTCCTCACTGATCCAACAGTGTTTTGATCATCCCTCATGCTGCCAGCCCAGAGGGCTGCAAATTAACCAGTTCCATTCCCAGACTGTAGAAATCAGGACACAATGCTCTCATTTATAACCTCGCGTAAGATCCTACTGTCTGCGTTTACAACATGCCAGGAGTGATCCATTTTGCCTCTCAGAGCTGCTTTTTGCCCTCTGCCCCCCACCTAACCCACTGCACAGATCAGTGCCTCAAAGAAGTCTTAATTTGAGCCATTTCCTAATGTGCCCCTTAGCACAACGCGTGCAAGATTAAGCTTTTTGAGAATTTTCAGGTCCAAAAGAAATGTATTTCACAATGAGGAGAATGAGTGCCATTAACAATATCAAAGCGTTACGATACCCTCTTTGTAGTCACATTCCAAAGTACACTTTTATTCAAATTCTCTCTTTTCAGGAGCTTCTGCTTCTGAAATTTCTCTCTGTTGTTAAGTAGCCCAAAGGGAGACTTTGTGTGTGTGTGTGTGTGTGTGCAAGGCGAGTTTGGCATAATTCGTTCAGGATATTGCAGTAATGGGGTTATTCTAAGCATGAAACAAGACAATTTTCATGCCTTATGGAAGCCCTTCTCCTGTTCACCTAATTTGGGATTGTTTCCATTTTGGTGAGCTCCTCCTCGCCAGGGTTCTTTGGGAATGATGGCATTCAGCTCAGTGCTATGAGTTAGTAGGACCTCACCAACCACAATTCTGGGGAGGAAAATAGAGATGTGTGCCCACCATACCTTCATATCACAGCTAAGCAGGTGGCTGAGGTCTTCAAGAGCCAAAATATTTGTTAGAAACATGAATTATTGATAAAACTGCTACTTGGTGGGAAACTTGTGTTTCCCTGACACACAAGTGCAAGAAAGGAGCATTTCCCATTACTGAAGCATACAGCATAAAATAGCAGAAACATCCACCGAAATTTTAACGATGACCAGAAGAAAGGTTTTTGTCTCCCTGCCCTTTTTCTTGAACCGAACAGTGCCTAACTGTTTGGCTTGTGGTTAAGGATTATTTATGTAGGGCTCTTGTGTAGGTAAAGCGCCATGTCCTTGGCCCTCTGCCCGTGTAACGCAGTGCAGGATCTCTAGTTACAAATTGCAGCTGCATAGCATAACAGGAAACGTGGGGCTTTAAGTTATTCCACTGGAAAGATTAATTATTTGGAAAATAGTTATGCAGCAGCTTTGTGTATTTTTGGAGCAAAGGTGACCGGCACCATCTTAAATTCAAAGAAGCTAAGAATTAAAAAGGGACACTTTAGAAGGTGGGAATGGGATGGGACAATTTTTTAATTGTACTTTAATACTGTTGGAAGTGTCTCCTCTCCTGGAAGGTGTGGGAGCATGGTGCTCAGCCCCAGTCGGGTGATGATGGGAGAAGAGTGGGAAGCCTTTGGGAGCTGCTGGGTTCAGAGGGATCTTCCAGTCCAAAATCCCATCCACCTGCTTAAGAGGAAGGCAGATCCCAGGAGAGCAAGGCCTGTGTGTACGCTCAGGAATGTGCCCAGTGTTATGTCCATCTGTGTTGCTGACTTGTTGGCAGAGGCAGGAGTGGATTCAGGTGCAATGCAAAGGCAAAGGGAAAGGCTGAGCCTTCTGACCAGCTCCGTAACCAGAGCGAAACGTCTCACTGGTTGGGATTCCTCTTAGCATCCAATGTGCTTAAATACCGAAGCCCTCCGGAGGGATGTGGTTTGGATGAAGAAGAGGTGGTTATTTTTAGGCAGCACAATGCACCTCTTAGTAAAGTTTTTCCAGTCTGACACGTAACCCGCGGCCATTTTGTGAGAGCAGCTCCTACGCACCTAGCTTTGTGCTCTGAAGGCTTCTGCCACAGGGATGGGGTGATGGTCACTCTGTTTTTGAGCCAGAGCTGCCAGAAAGAAAGTCCCAGTGGAGAAATTCTCATGAAAGGGTTTGTTCTCCTAAACATACCTAAGCTTTTGTGTGCTTCTACCAATGTCTTCTGTATAGTTAAAACCTGCTCGGAACAGGCAGTTCTGGTGGAGGGGGGTGAGGGAAAGGGTCTGTCGCAGAGGCGGTGAGCATGGCACAGGTTGCCCAGTGAGCATAATTCCAGTGCTGGAGCTCACGGAGCATTGGGACAGTGCTCTCAGCCATGGGGTTTGGGTTTGGGTGGTGCTGTGTGGAGCCTGGCTTTGGGGTCGGTGATCCTTATGGGTCCCTTCCGACTTAGGATATTCCATGATTCTGTGACCCTATGTTCTATGAACAAGTGGAGACGATGGCATCTATATTCCTCTTTCCCTCTGCAGGTCAAAGCAGTAGGCAGGGAAACTCAAGGGGGACCCACCCAGCCATGGCCAGCTTCCTTCCTTCCATCAAGGCTCAAGGGGTGCCCGTTGTCAGCGATGTCTGGTTTTTCCTCGTCCATCGCTGTTAAAAGATGCCTGTGGAGTGGTATGCTGTGAACCTCCACTGAAGGATTAACAGGAGAAGAAATTCTAGGCTCTGTGTGATAGCAGTGGCTGGAGAACCTCTTCCTTCTTCCTTTCAGGACTTGGCTTTCCCAAGGGTTTGTAGGTGGGTTGTTAAGGCCTAACTTTTTACCCCTGGTCTGTGTCATATCTTTTTAATGTTGTGACAATGATAGGAAGTATTAATAGCAAGAGGGAAACTACAAGAGGACTTAATTCCACCCCTAGTGGAACCTGGTTCCAAAGGCTGTGAAGAAAACATCAGAGAGAATTCAGAGAAACGGAAGGGCAGGGAATTTGAGCAGTGGGCATCACAGTCCAGCAGATCCACAGACACTCGAGGTGTCAGTTTCTCATAACTGATGGAATTAAGTGCGGGGCAGTCCGTTATTTTATTTTTCACATTCCAGTTCCTGGCAAAGAACGATATCAGAATAAGAGAAGAGGAATAAAGAAAGTTTCTGAAAGAACCGAGAATGCTTCCTACCTGAGTAACAAACCGAACAGAGAGCAGCCTCTTAACATTCCAAGTTTTTATTTCTGCCTCATTTGCTGCTACCTCAGAGTAACCAAAACTCCATGTTTGTTTAATATAAAACAACTATTTTTACAAAACACTTCAAGCTGCAGTAGTTTAGTCCTACCAGAATAATTCATCACTCCACTGTAGCAAATGTTAATATATGAAAAAATGCAACTGTGTATTAAAAAAAAAAAAAAATTGTTTAATTTAAAGCTCCTGTATTTCAATGGGTTCAGGCAGAATTCAGTAAAGCATTGCTGGTGTTGTCACAGCACAAGTGATGATGACACTAAGCTGTCCAAGATGGAGCTGTGACCATTCAAGGTTTCATTTAAACTCAGCAGAGACCCATTAGAGGACAGTCCTACCCAGCTGCAACTCCTGCTGGGAGTTTTCCCCCTTGTGCTGGGTCACTGACTGCAGGGAGGACTAAGCCCCTGATTTTGACTGTTTAGAGAACTGCTTTAATTGGGCTGAGGCAAACACAAAGCAGAGTGTTGGAGAAAAGGCCTTCAAATCTTGGTGTAGCACAGAACATAGAATTTTTATAAGGAAAAAAAGACTGCTGGAAGTATCAGAAGAGCAGATAGGTCTGAGGCCAGCAAAAGGTTCATCTGAGAAATGAGGACAGCATCTGTAAGGTGAAAAGCTGTGGAGGAACCAGGTGTTCTGGGTAAAGCAACAAATCCTCCACATTTAAAAGCCACTCGAAGACAGACGGTGCCTGCAGGGGCAAGGTCTTACTGCCAGCTCACAAGCAGCCTCATTGTACAAGCAGCAGCCACCCCAGAGCGGTCCTTCAGCACGATGGGCTTGCCGTTCTGCCAAAGAGCCAGATGTTCCTGGCCACGGGGGAATTACCTCCTGCACCTTGGCATCTGGTTCCTGTAGCTGCCAATGAAAGAATGGGATGGGCACGTTGTGCAGAGGGGCAGGTGGCACATCACAGAGGCTTTTTCCAATGATTACGAAGGAAAAGTATGGCGACAATTTTGGCTGAAGCGTCACGGAGAAACGCTGTGATCAAGCTCTGTGAGTGCAGCTCTGGGAATCACTGAAATTAGCATTTATCACTTGATATTTCAGAGTGCTGGGGCAGAGGATTTCAAGAATGAAGAATTATTTGGCAATAAAGCTGTCTTCTCAGCAAGCAGACCAGAAGGCGAGCAGCCAGGCAGGCAGGATGCGAGGCACCGTATGCTCTCCCACACCTACTTGTACCCCAAAGGGTGGACACCAAGCCCCTGCTGACCTTCCTGCAAGGTCAGATATTTTGGAGGTGAACGTAAGCACACGCAAAGGGCTTGGAAAACACGACAGAAAGCCAGCAGTTCTGTATGCTCCATTGAAGTAATGGAAAAGGAGGGCGTTTTCCTGGTGGGAAAAGCAGTATGTTGGGTGAGCATAGAAGCAATGGCTCCAGAAGTAAATCCTTTGCTCACAGGAGAGATTGATCTATCGTGAATCTTCATGGTGCAGAAGATCTGGCAACCCTGAAGACAGTGGCCTCCAGCCTTTCTTTAGTCTCACACTGACCTTTGTCAATCTCTCTGAGACTAAATAAAAGTAATGAGAAGGTCTTCAGTCTGGAAAATTCGGGAACACTTCATAAACCCTGGCTGCTGTGACACCCATCTGCTCAGAGCATACATTAGCGGGTTGTTTCTTCTAAATTAAAAGCTGCGATAAACTCAGCTGCTCTCAGATCTGTCACCATCTTTCCCCTTCGGAGTTAATTTGCTGAGATGAAAGGGGCTGTTCTCACCTCTCAGATAACCGCTGGCCTAAGGCAGCGTGCTGTGTCCCATCTCAGTCTTTTCCTTGGAAATTCTGATTTTCCCCCAGCTGCCAGCAGAGCAGGAATGAGCCGAGGAGCCCTATGGAAAGGAGTGCCACCCAGCCACCAACAGCAGCCATTAAGTGCAATTAGCTACGTGGGGTTAGGTGAGTCATGAAGAAGCACAGCCCTGCCATGAGGGCAGGCATCCAGAGGTGAACACAAAGCTGAGTGGAGAAATGCAAAGTCAGCTTTTGCTTTTTTAATTACCTACCATCCATCCATCCATCTATCCGTCCATCTATCTATATCTATCAGCCTGTCTGTCTGTCTTCTTAGAAACCTTATTCTACAGAGCTGAGCCTTAATGTTTTTGTGTTTTTGACAGAAAATCCATTGGGGCAGATGAGGGACAGCCACAATGATGCTGAAAGCACGTGGCAGGGAGGTGGCTGCCCAAAGGGCTGCTGAAGGTGGACCCTGCAAAGTGGGAACTGCTGGCATCATGGCTTATAAATACAGAGGATGTTCAGCATGTTGGGATTACCTACTGCAGAACCTGCCCCAAAATGGGTTTTGAATGAGGCTGGGAAGGAAAGATAAAACAATGCCCAAGATAACAGTGCTGGGGAGAACAAAGGGCCAGATGTTTATTGGGGAGTAGCTGCTGGCCGGCTCCAGCCAGGCGGAGAACAGTTTACTCTTCTCAAGGCTAAATCAGAGATCAAAAGGAGGATCTCAAACTGACAGGACCCCAGGGCCAAGCAAAGGCCTGGGGAGGAGGAGGCTGAGAGGATCTGGAGACTTTTCTCCGGAGAAGTTTGATAGGAGCTGCTCTCCTCAGTGTTGTGAAAGCCCAGCAGGTCTCTTACTTGCAGGAGGTCATTATGTGCAGGAGACAGCAGCTTGGAGACATGACCCTGTAAACAAACCCCATGTTCGTGTCCTTGCGATGAGCACATGCCCTGAGAAATAGCAGATATATGTGTTTGGTGGATTTGTCCTTAAGAAAAGTCCCAGCTGGTTATTGGGTGGAAAAGGATGGGTTGTAATATGAAATGGAAGTAACATCTCTCTTTTTTTTTCTCCCTTGGTGAGCTCTGTCGGGACATGCTCTGAGAATGGCTGCTCAGAGTAGCATGGGTTTTGGCTGAACACATAGAGACCAGCAACAGGCTGACCTGAATAAACTGGCAGCAGGCAAGACCTCCAAGAGGTGCTCACATCTGCCCCGTGTACAGGAGCTCCTGAAAAGAAAACAGCAAAGAGTTGTCAGGAAAGAAAAATAAGGAACAAAAAACCTTGCTGAATATCTTCTTGGGTTAAGGAGCTTTGAGATGTGTCAGGCAAGGTTTCTCAGAAGGGACTTAGAGCTTGGAGTTTCCACAAAAGAAGGGGGAGTTTCCCCTCTATGAATTTGTTCCCCATTAGGATCCTTAGGCATGGTGAAAGAAGGTGGCTTTTGGCCCATTGATGTGTTTGCTCAGTGCAACTGCAGTGACAAAGTATGCAGAGAAGGACAAAAATCGACAGGCAACGAGGAGTACTGAGTTTGTGCCAAAGTCTCCTGAAGCCATCAGGGCATGGCTTTGAATTCAGCCCCATGGGAACTGAGCTGGATATACCTCACATCCCTCCCAGTTTAAGGCACGGGCTCCTCAGGACAGCAGGGTTTTTGCATTCCAAGCAGACGACTTGGTGAGAGGCCTTGAGGTGGGAATGGCAGCTCTTTATTTGTCTGAGCGTCCAAGAAATGAAGCAAGGCTGCGGGGAATGTTAATATATTTTATTGGACAAAATGCTAGAGCTGGAAACGGCTTGTCAGCTGCTGGGCACACCAAGGCTTCCAGGATAAAAGCAAAAACCTTAACAGCTTTTAAAAAGGACCCAGAAATACCTCACTCATGCCAACAAATCCTTAAATAAACCATCAGAAGTGGCCAGACACAAACTAGAAATATCCCTGTAGAACAAAGAAGTTTGGTACGTGTGGATCAGCTTTGGGCAAAGTATAGCTGCTTGGCTTGAAAGGCAACATTTTTCCCTACAAAAATTTTCCTAGAGAGTATCCTCAATCATCTTCTGTCCATTTTCTATCAGCACTGGAAAACATAAGGAAAAGCTTGATTGAAAATTAGCTTTGACCCGGGTGGATTCCTGCTCCAAGCAGTTTTTCTTCATTTCAGATTTCTATAACTTTCTTAAAACAGCACTACAAGAAATCCCAGTGGATGGCAAGGTGTTCTGCTGGCTGGGAAGACATGAGCAGCCCAGGCACAGAAATATGGGTATTATGAATGAATCCAAACTGCAGAATTCCAGCTCTGGAACCTCACCTTATCCCATCTCTCCATTCAGAGTCCAGAACTAGGCAGATCAAAATTCAGATTTCTACAAGTTTTAATTTGAAATGCAAGACAAAAGCCAGGACAAAATAGGATACTTCTCATTCTCCATATTCTTCTGTGTTTCTTCCTTTCCTCCTTCCCTTCTTTAATGATAGATATGAGCCATAGGGAAGATGAGAAGATTTGAGGTGGACCTGCAGAGCTGAAGAGTTATTTTATCACTTAGTAGACAAGGTCTTCCTGCCTGCTTTCTCTGTCTAGGAGGTATTTTATAATTTTTTTAGATATTTCTTCCTACTTGAGAGTCTGGATGTTGCTTTTACATCACTTGTTCATATTTGGAATTTGCTTTGCATCGTGCTGGGCTGAGCCATGGAGTGCCTCGTTGTGTGCCCTCTCAGAGCACTTGAGGTTGGATATTAGGGAACATTTCTTCTTGAAAGAGCAGCGATGCAGTGGCACAGCTGCCCAGGGAGGTGGTGGAGTCACCGTCCCTGGAGGTGTTCAAGAACTGTGGGGATGTGGCACCAAGGGACGTGGTTTAGTGGGAAACATTGGTGGAAAGTGAGTGGTTGGACTGGATGATATCATTTAGTGGACTTGGTGATTCTGTGATTCTATGATTCCATCCAAAGAACAAGGAGAAAGTTCCCAGCAAAGTCCACAGGGCCACCGCTTCTTCTTTTTGGTTGGATTAGATGATCTCAGGCTGTGTTCCAACCCGAATGATTCTATGACTCTATTGCTATGCAAAAGCCATTTCAAGTGGGGCTGACATCAAAGCCGCGCCGTCAGCACTGAGCACAATGAGCTCCGAGGAAGGGCTGCCACAATCCATACATCAGGGCAGGCACAGAGGCTGCAGAGCAGCGTTTCCCTCTCTCCTTGGTCTCCTTATTGTGGGGAGGTCCTTGTCAGAGGCACAAAACCCAGTCCCTTGGAATATCAGACATTTGTCTCGGTCATGGTGGCTGCCAGCAGATAATAGCCGTCAGTGTAAAATTACAAATCATTCTGCATAATGCTGCACTGATTACCGTGAAAGCAGTGGCACTATTTGAATTTTACTCCTCTTTTTTTTTTCCTTTCCTCCCTGCCTGCCTTTGTTGCTGAGCTGAAGAGCGCGGTGCGGCAGCTCTTTGTAAGGAGCATCACCAACATTTCTCTGCGCTACAGGCCGCGAGAGTCAGGGTCTCTGCTGTGGGGAACCAACTGTGTTAGGAGAGTAATTAAAGCAGATGTAGGAACCACGTGTGACAAGGGGGATAATTATGGAGCAAGGAGTGGAGCGAGGGCTGACCTCAGCAGTGGGAAAGCTGGGTAGGACAGCTGGGGTCAGCTCCCGGCTCTCTTGGTGGTTCCTGGTCCTATGGGGACCAGGAATCTTTGCACACATTTGGAAAGTGCTGGTCCCTCCTTACCTGCCTGCAGCTGGACCCACTCTCAGCTCGCGATCCCAAGAATTCACTGGAAATCAGGCTGTCCATCTTAGAATTGGCAAATCATTAAGGTTGGAAAAGCCCTCTAAGATCACCGAGTCCAACCATCAACCCATCCCCACCACGTCCCTCTGTGCCACATCTCCACGTTCCTTCAGCACCTCCAGGGATGGTGACTCCACCACCTCCTTGGGCAGTTCCATCTTTGAACCCACGGCTAATGCTGCTTCCCCTCCTCCTGGCACCACAAGCTCACCATAGGGCTGCTTCAGGGAGCAGAGCAGAGCTCAACACCCCCAGCTCTACCTAGGTCGGGACATGCTCAGTGCCACTTTCTGGTGATTCACATACCAAAAAAAGATCCTGGATGTTTGAGAGGAGAGATGCACGAAGCCCTCAGTCACTGTGAGTCACTTCTCTGCCAACTGCTAATTTTGCATCAGAAGCATGTTTTACTTGTACTTTGAGAAGAGGCTTTTTTTTCCCTAGCTCTGTCATTTGAGGACACAGCTCCTCTGAGCTGAGCACCCCAAACCAAGCAGACCTTGGTGGTGACGGAGCCTCTTATGTGGGAGCTGGGACCTGATCTTCCTGGGGTGTACATCAGTGCAGACCTCCTCTTTTAGGAGTGCAACTTAATACAGTTTGTCATCAGTAGGAAGGTCTCAGCAGGATGTTCATAAGGCATCAGGAAGGTGGAGGCTCGTGCAGGGTGCTGCTGGTAGGAGGATTGCTTGCGGGGGTGGTGAGTGGAAGCACGTCACTTGTTCCTCCTTTGGTCTATATGCTGCCCTCTATCACTCTGCTTGAAAATACCTTCTTTCCCAGTGGCAGCAATGAGGAAGTCTGGTAGATTTTATGGAGTTTTCAGGCTTTCCCCCTTTGTTGATCTGTACATTCAGTCACGTTCTTCCCCTTTTCTTCATCAAAATAAACCGTGTTTTGATCAGCTACTATGTTTAATACCTGACAATGATCTGGAACAAAAGGAAATATCTGCCAGCCCCAGGAGAGGTGGAAAGAGAGAAGAGATCCAGACAACACCCCTTGTCCAGGAGACGGGGAGACATCATCCGGCATGGGGAAACCTGGTGTGTGTCTTGTGTGAGAGGTGCCCAAGCAGCATCCTCAGGTTCAGCTTCGAAGGCAGGCTGCTGCGTGTAGTGGGTCTCATCATTTATTTACATCTGCGACTGTCTCTGCTTGGTGCTCGTCTATCTGTGCTTTGGAGCTCACTGCTAAGAGGCAGGAAAGCCCTGTTCGATCATTAAGCCTCTCCCCTGAAGCGCAGGCCACGTGCTCTCCATCTGATAGGAGCTGATAGTGCCGTTTATCTCTGTCAGGAGCACTGCGAACACTTAGTGGCTGTCTCTTGATCTTATTGTTTCCCTAAAATACCGTGTCCTTGTGCTCCCTGTTGTTTCAGCACAAGTGGAAATACAGAGGGGAAATTGTGCCTCCCCAACCCGGCCGCCTTCTGCAAGGAGATGAGTGTGGGGGGAGCGGTGGAGGTGGTTTGCATTGGCATTGGTTTACCTCGGCTTTTGACTCCATAACGTTCTCCTAGGCATGCTGGCAAAACACACTTGGATAAATGAGTGGTGAGATGGGCTGAAAGCCATCTGAATGGCTGGGTCCAGAAGCCTGCGCTCAGTGGCACAAAGCCCACCTGGGGGCAAGTGGTGCGCAGGTGGAGTGCATCTACTGTGAATTTGCAGGCAACGCAGAAGGGGGAGGAGTGGTTGGTGCTCCAAATGGTTGTGCTGCCATCCAGAGGGAGCTGAGGAGGCCGAAGACCTGGGCTCTCGTGAGGCTCAGCATGGGAAATACAATGTCCTACCCCGGTGAGAAACAGCTGCAGGCACCCGGACCTGCTGAGGGCCGACCTGCAGAGGAGGACCCAGAGGTCCTGCTGGACACTGTGCTGAATAAGAGCCAGCAGTTGCACAGAAGCCCAGCAACCTCATGTCCTACGTCTGGAGAAGTGCTGCCAGCAGGTGGAGGCAGGGGATCCTTCCCCTGAGCACTGAGAGTGTTGTGTCCAGATTTGGGCAAGAGAAACCTGAACACACTGGAGAGTCCTGCGAAGGGCCATCAATATGCTGAATGGCCTGAAGCACATCTCCTTTGGGGAGAGGCTGAGAGCTGGGGCTGTGCAGCCTGGAGGAGGCCCATCCGTGTGTATGTACTCCTGAGCCAAGGCTGCAAAGAAGCCAGAGCCGGGCTCTGTTCAGTGGTGCACAGTGAGAGGATAAGAACACAAGCAGGAGCACAGCATGCTCCTCCTGATCACCGTGCTTTGCATGTGATGGAGCACTGGCACAGGGACCCCAAGACCGTGGGGTCTCATCTTTGGAGATCTTCAGCAGCTGGCTGGACACGGCCCTGGGCATCCTGCTCCGGGTGGTCCATATGGAGCAGGGCTGGGCCTGATGGACCCAAAGGTACCTTCCCACCTCTACCATCCTTTGACTCTCCAATACCGTTTCAGAATTCTTTTTCAGCTGGGGAAGATTTCTGTGCCTCACACTGCCTGTGTTTCATCCAGGTGCTGTTTTTAGCCTGCTTTTTCCTTGCACAGAGCTGGCACCATCAGCCAAGATTTTCAGCTCAGTAAAACAGAATCCTATACCCTGAGCTTCAAAGATGTCCAGCAGCATGCACTGCCTTTCAGCAGGTATTTCACTGCTCCTCCCCAAAGGAACAATACCGTATCAGAATGTTCAGTGGCTATAACCAACAGTGGGATTTTTTAATGCTGTAAATCAGGGCTGTTATAGCAGCTGATATTAGCAGGATCTTCCTCTCTTAGATCTTGCCTGTAACTTATATGCTATTAGGGGAAACCATTTGCACCCTGACATCTCCTGAACTTGCCAAACATCCACGAGCCTATTGCTAATCTGCTCTCTCTAATGAGAGCATCAATTCCTAGAGGTGATAGTTGTCAGTAAATCAATCAGACATACAACCTGCTCTCCTGTTGTGTTGCTCGAGCGCTTGAGCAGCTCGTTAACAAGATCTGAAAGCACTGAGACCCCTCAGCTCAGATGTTCCCCACCACTCAGCCACTCAGGTAAGTGTAGGCACTTGGGTGGAGGCAGTGTGCACTGGGTGAGCCGCAGAGCAGAGGTCACATCATTTTCTTTGGTTTGCCCAGCCATATATTTCCCACTAGGAAAGCACTAATTCCTAGCCATCCCTATGGGCTTGTCCTCTTTCCTTTTTACTGGGATTGACACTTGTTTGTTTGTTCATCTATTTATTTATTTATTATTGCTTGAAAGCAACAAAGTTGTCATTTACAGTCTCCCTAATGTTCTTTTGGCCAATCAGAACCCCATTCCTGGAAATCTGGAGGCTGACTGGTATTTTAAGGGTGAAGAGATGCCCTTGTGGCCCACAGCTTTGCCCCCAGGATACCCCCAGCTGTTAAGCTGCAGCTGATAAGGCTTTTCTCTCCAGCAGCCTTTGCTTGCAAAGGGGACAAATCTTTGGGTTGATGGAGTCTTAGCCATGTTCCCAGAAGACTGTCGTCCTTTCTCCCTGTGTGTGTGTTGACATGGCAGGATGGAGGGCTGCAGCTTGCCTGCTGCAAACAGGAAGATAATTCCTCTGGCCTGCTGGCTTGTGGGCTGTAATTAGTTTATGTCTGCAAAGCACAGTGACAGCGAGGTGGTCTGTGTGTGTCTGCTTATAGAGACAAAGGCAGAGGTAAGGAGGCTGGTGATTCCAGAGGAAGAAGAGGAGGAAAGTAAAAGGGATTCGAAGGGGAAGGCCAGAGGTGCTCAAGGCTGGAGGCACCAGAAGTAAAGCTGACAGCGGGGAAGAAGAGGCTGTGCTTCAAAAGAGCAAAAAGGGGAGCACTACCGGGAGGCGAAAAGAGCAGCAGTGACAGGGAGACGGATTGAATGGGCAAGCACAGAGTGAAGGTGAAGGCACAAAAGGGCAAGGACGGATGCAAGCAGCTTTGCAATTAGCAGCTGTGATTTATGGTTGCTCCTTTGTCGTATCATCCTTCCCTGGCAGATGTCCTGCAAGCAGCATCAGATGAGCATTTGGGGAGGGGAAGGAGGGGGTGGAAAGGTCCTAGAGTGGTCTTCAAACCCCATCCAGGGACTCCTCATTACACGTGTACTGCTAGAAAAATGAAAGATGGCTCCTGTTGTCACTTGCATTTCCCCTCCTGCTTCTGGGACAGGAATAAACCTCCTTGCAGCTTTGCTGTCAGAGAAAGGAGTTCAGGTGGAGGCCAAAGGACAAGAATCACCACTTGGTTTGTTTTTTATTAGCCCAGGAAAACCAGCATTACCAGCTCCCTGTTCTCCTTTGGGTGTCAACACACGTCCTAGGGTGACATCCCTGTAACACCCCAGCATGTCTGTGACAGCTCTATGTGCTGTCCTTGTGCCTTGTCCTTATCAATGGAAGCATGAAGAAAAGCCCCTGGGGTTCTTATTAATGAGAATGTTGGTAATACCAATGGATAGAGCCATATATGAGGGTTTCTTCTTTATATCTCAGCCACTTTTTGTTCTTCCCCTGGGGCCACGGTAGCTTCCCACCTGCTGGGGTTGGTGAGCTCAGGAGGAGCTTTTGCATGCAAAATTTGGGTTTGCCACAAAAAGGGGGCGCATTCATGGTAGTAAAGCGTTAAATCTCCTTTGGTGTTGCCTGTGAGAGCTGCAAGCTCCCTCTGGTCAAGGAAAAGAGCTCTATACCAGGCATCTCTGCTTATCCTCTATGCAGATCTGCTGGCAGTGATGGAGAACAACCAAGCCAGGCAAGACGCATTGGTTCCCATTTCCACCAGTGACTTTTAAGTGAGGCTGTGTGCCCAGAAAGGGCTGTGTGCCCAAAAAGGGCTCCTAAAGGGAGCTCAGCCTGCTCTCCTGTAGTCAGAAAGGGCTTCTCATCCACGTGTTGCCCTGCTTCCCCCTGGAGCCAGCAGCCTGCAGCAGGAACCAGCATATTTCATGGTTTTCAAGGTCCATGTTCACCTTGTTCATTCAATGGGAATGCAGAAAATGGAGCTGGGGTGGAGAGAGTCGTGATGGATATCTGCATCAATAGCCACTGCTGCACTGCATAAAGGAGAAACAAAATGTTTGGATATATGGTCATGCTTCTGAAAACACACTGAAGAGAACATGCATAAATTGTTTAAAGGAAAACATGCAATAAATAATAATTTTCCTGCCAAAACTCAATGGAAAAAAAAAAAAAGACTTAAAGCAGAAAGAAAAAGTAAGGCGTCAACTGGAAGGAGAGGGGAAAAATCCCCACAGGCTCTCCCAGGAGCAACAAGAAGCAGCAGTGATTGTGCTTGTGCAGCACAGGCCCTTTTGGCCCTCCAAAGCCTCAGAAACAAATATCCTACAGATTCCAAGAGACCTAAAATACCTCTGAGGGTGTTTCCATGATCAGAAGAGGGATTTTCTCGATGTTGGGTTGCTGCAGGTTCAGCGGCCCGCAGAGGACTTCCAGGATTTTTATTTGCTAATCCTACGCGGTGTAATCCGGGCTCCTTGAATGAATCTCACAGAGTTTTGTTCGTAGACAGAACATGAACTGGGTTAAGCAGGGATTAGAGGAGATGCGCCACATGCCCGCTTCGCCCCACGCGAGCGCGGCTGTTTACCTCGGAGCCGAAAAGAAAATGGTTTGGGTCATAAAAATGAAAGGGTTTCGCAAATTGTGCAGAAGTGATCCTAAACAGGAACCTCGAAGGGTTGGGAAGGCTTTCTCAAAACGGCAGCGCCATGGTGCTGGAAGGTCTGCATGAAAATCTACTGGGGAGAGAGCTGGCATCTGTGGGGTTTGATGGCCGTGCACGGGGTTGTGGACAAGCATTGCTGAGCAAAGGGTAACCGTGAGCAGATGGCTTTCAACCCAAAGCACGGTGAGGGTTTGGTGCTGGTTTAAGCACTGCAGTGGCAGGTGTTGGGTGTTGGTGGCCCCGCAAATTGTCCTTGCCAGCCCCACGCTGCCAGAGCCAGGCTTGCTGCCGCTTTTCTGGATTTTCTATTTTAAGCTGCTTCCGTCAGAGGTGCGGAGTAGGAAGTTGCCATGCCGACAGGGAAATTTCAGGCCCTAAAATAGTCAAAACTCGTTCCCGTGCTGTGTGAGTGTGTGTGTGCTTCTGCTGGGGTGGCAAGGAGTGTCCCAGCGCTGGTGGGACACATCTGCTGACTTCCTTTCTTGAAAGCACCTACAGGTCTGCTTCCCTGCAGATATCTGGGCAAAGAGATGGAGAAAAAGCAACAAAAAGCAGCAGCAATGGGGGGATTCTAATAATCACACTGAAGCATTAAGAAGACCCTTGTTAATCTTGGTTTTGTTATTATTGTCTTGTGCTGTGCTTGGAAGGCAATGCTGGTCCATGGTGATGGAAAGGTTTGCAGTTATGTGTTGGGATACCCAAGGAAATAGCGTAGTCCATGGCTTGAGATTTTGGGTCAATCTTTCCATCAAATAGTTCCCTCCAGACCGGCATGCACAGGCAACTGATAACAAAAGCACATATTAAATCCAAACAGCAAATTAAGTGCCTTCATTGTGAAGGCATACACCCGGGCTTGTATGTTCCTGCATCTCCGTATCTCCATCCCTCTGCCACAGCCAGTCTTCTCCCTCACCCTGTCTGTGTCTTCAGAGCACCGAGGGGCTGCCACACAAGTGATCCGTCTTCAGGGTCATTTGCCCGAAGATTTCCCACTGTGAGCACACTGGGTTTCTGTTCCCCCATCCAGAACTGAGCTATGTGGGTGCATAAAGATGCACACCTCCAGCGGGACAACACAACCACCTCGCCCATTGGAAAGCACAGAGCCGTGCGTGGATCTCTCACTGGGTGCATCTCGCTGCCTTTAAGGTATCTTAGCTGTCTTAGACATCTGATTGCAGAATAATAAAGGCATCTTAGCTGTCTCAGGCAGCTGGTATATGGGCGGTACGCCTTCGCTCGGTATCGGCAGCAAAGCAGCTGCTGTCTGTCCCTCCGGCAGCGGGTGGCACTGTATCCCCAGAATAGCGTCGCTTCAGCTCTGTTCCACTCCGGTTCCCAGCTCGAAAGCAGGGTTAATGGGAAGGGATTGGTGCAGCAAGCTCCAGGCTGCCCAGAGGATGCTTTTCTAGGAAAATCAGGAGTGGCAAAGTTACTCTGAAAGCTGAGCCTTTTTTGTTGGTTTGTTTGTTTCAAGGAAACGTGGACTGTAGAAAGCTGTGATGGCTCATAGGTTGTTGTCCTGTCTGGTAAAACACTGGGAGTTGTTGCCACTCTTCACTTTCAGGTTGGTGCTAGTTTGCGACATCTCTCCCAGAATAATGGAGATGCTGGCAGGGCAGTCCTGGGGTGCTTGCTAACAGGAGATGGGGAATAGATTGGCATCTGCTGCCATCACTTCTCCCCGTATTTCTGCTACGAGAGTAATGCTTGGGTCTGCCTTTCATCTGCTTTCTCACAGGTGGGCTCTCCCTAATTAGCTCCCATTGCAAAACTTCTACTGATGTGAACTGATGGTGAGTGAATAAGAGCACATGATCTGCCAGCATCTCGAAGCATCATTGTGTTTCAGAGCAGTCTGTGCATTAGAGCAGAAATACATCATACTGGGGCCATCCCAAAGCAGTTTCCCAGTTCTGGTGAATCCTTTCCAGGTGGTGTGTTACTCTGAGAGGTGTCTGTGTCTCCTGCATCTGCTCCGTGTGAGGAGAGCAAAATGCTGCGTGCTCACACATTATTTGGGCAGTCTAAATAACATGGTACCCTGCTGCTGAAGGCAGGGTGATGGAGGGGCTGTAAAACAACATGTTGTCTCCCTAAAGGGCTTTTATCTGAAGGTCCTCTGTTCTGATGCCTTGAACAGCTCAGGTTCCCTGAGGCACATGAAGACCCAAGTGGGCAAGTGACGACAGAGCCAGATGTGCTGTGTGCTTCATAATGTGCTGCAGTAAGGCAGGTGTGGTTGTGGGGACAGGCTGTGCTCAGCCTGGCATGCTGGCTGTGGGGACACAGCCATCAGTGAGGATATAAGTCATGCCTGGGAAATAAAAAGTAAAAAAAAGCCAGGCTGTGAGCTGGAAATGCTCAGTGTCACTCGATGGGCTCAGGACAAGTGTGGGCAACCAAGGCTTGTGATGGTCAGCAGTGGTAATGTGGGACCTGGCTTCTCTCTGCAGGGACAGTGTCCCCAGGAACACACAGACTTGTTTACCTTAAAGTGATGCAGGAGCCTGTTCTTTGCTCTACTGTATGATGTTTGGAAGAAGTTTATGGGGAATGACCAAAGGATGTGGGCATGCATGGGTTTACTCTTCTTTTAAAGACAGAGGCTCGATGGATGTTATGCCAGCTCTTTATATTCTCTAGCCTGCACAAATCAGTCCAGCTTCAGAGACCGGTGAGTTTACATCTGCTCACGCTAGCTGGGGGCTGGCTCAGCCTGCTTGCTGCCACAGTGCCAGATGTTTCAGCATAGCTCCATCAAGGTCCATCTGACTGGGACCAGATGGGACAACAAAGGGGCTCTGATCTCAGAAGAGGTTTCTGGCTGTGAGCAAACACCAGTTTCCCGAAGACACGCTGCCTCTGTGCCCTTAGCAACATCAGTCTCCACTGTGCCTTCTGTGGAGGCTCTGGGGCAGGGGACTGTGCCACAGAGCCAGACCTTCACCTCTTCTATACAGCCCTGGCCTGAAGGATTCACCATCAATGCCCTTGGTGGAACGTTCTCTCCCAGGGTCATTTAATGCAAAACGCTTTGCCTGGGCTGCGTGGGACATGTTGTTTCTTGGTGGGATGCCTTGGTGCCTCTTCTCAAATTAGGCTGCTTCTGACTCACCAGCCTGGGTCTTGCTTTCAGGGAGGGAGAGTGAGGAAGATACAAAGAAGATGGGTAAGGAAAGTAGTCAGGTGCAGGTTTCACCCTAAGCTCTGTAAATTGCTCTAGTTAAAATTGGAGACATTAGTGCCCTTTTGCCAAGCAACTCTCGCATGCTCTTCACTTAATGCTTCCTTGGGAGCAAAAAATGAGAGGATTTCATTTTGTTACTGGGACTGAAGCACAGAACTAGGAAGGTGAAGTTTCTTGCTCCAGGGGAATGCTTGTGGGTCTTGGCTATCTTCCTGTCTTAGAGCTGGAGCTGCATTCCCTATGTGTGTGTACTCACATTAACCAACACATCCCGTTGTGTCTCTGGTTCAGCCTCTTGTGAAATGCTCCTACCAGATTCTGTGTATTTTCAGCCCAATTGCCCTGAATGCAGTTATCCGATATTGCTAAAACTGTTTAAATGTGATTAGCCAATGTAATTACCCAACAATAGAGCTGGTCCAAAAATTAAATGTAGCAGAAAGAAAAAGAAGAGGCAAAAAAAGAAAACAGGCATTTGCAACAGATTTTTTTTTTTAATTAGTTTTCTTATTCAATTATGGAGAAAACAAACTACCTCTGAAGCTAGAAAAAATCTATTTCTATACGCAAACAAACAAACAAAAAGACCCACCCCCAAAACAAAACACTTTTGCTTTATCATCAGAATTAATTCCTTTGAAACATCCCATGGTCACTGCCTTGGTTTTCACTGAGAGGACATCTCAGCCCCATGCTCTGAGCTGGGTTCTCCACCATTTTCTCCATTAAGTGAGCAGAATATTCAACCTCAGAGGCATCAAAGCAACACGGCTCTCCCAGCTCAGTAAAGGAGGTAATAAGCCAGCTGAACAAGTCAAGGCTTACTGCTGCACATTCACTATTCATTATTCATTTGACTAATTAAGCAAGAAACTTGGGTCGTAAATTAATATGATTAAAACAAATGAAGTGTAGAGTCCACCCTTAACCGTGCAGACCATAGGTCAGCCCATCCAGACTTGTTTGCTTAGCCCACTGTGGACAAAGTCCTAGCAGATTTTGTGTGACATTGTCGACTCTTCATGTTTTATGGTTCACTGCCTGCTCCCGATGGCGGGGCTCTGTGCTGCACTTTGGATTGAGCAAAAGCAGGAGGTGTTTTTCTGTGGAGGAATTTCCTGCCCTGCAAGACTCCCCATCCCCATTGGCTTTGTGTCTGTAGCTGATGCTGTCTCCTGCGATTTGCCCTGAGCCTTGCAATTTGCTCAGCTCTGGGCAAGAGGCAGCTGGTTGCTGTGCAGAGGGCCTGCAGCATGCATGGCCCTGTGGCAGAGAACTAATAAGCCAAATGGCTTAAATCTGAGGAGGGAAAGCAAGGAGAACAAAGTGACCTGCATTCCCATGCCCAACACACACATCCCCCATCCAGTCTGCTTGCACCATGAGGTTGATGCAGGCAGACCTCAATACCCTCATTAGCTGGGCCCGGCTCCCACCCTCTGTCCTGCCTCATTTAGAGCCCAGTTTCCTGCTCAGGTGAGTCAGGAGTTGGGCAGATGCAGGGAAAGGCAACCTTCCAAACACCAGCATTTCTGTGTGCCCTGAGGGTGTGGGTGAGCCCGTGTGTCTGCTGGCTTGAAGTAGATATTGTTTCTGGAATTTGGGATTCCTGTCGGATTAAGCATCACGCAGTGCTCACAAGGCTCCACTTAGCTGGCAAGTCTGAGCTCTGCCTGAAAATCTGATTTCTTGTTCAGTACTTCTAAAGTGGCATTTGCCTCTCCTTTCTTCTTCAATTCTTTTCATCCTGGCCGGTTGTAACATGCACATCCCTTTTATGTTCTTCAGATCTACTGCTCTGTTTTTACTTGAACTAAATACTTCTCCGTGCTCTTTTTTCTCCTTTTCCCAGTATTGGTCCTTCCCCCAAATTGCTGGCACAGGCAGTTTGTTTTCTGTGGTTTTGCTTCAGTGTAGTTTGGATATTGAAGGTGCCTTTTGCTTTCCAGAGAGATTCCTGATCCAGCACATTAAGTTTCTGTGCCTTTCATCTCCTCCACTTTGAGAAGATCTTGTTTTATCCTTCCAAAAAGTCGCAGGAATCTTCTACATCTCTACTTCTAGGCTATTTCTAAGGACTCGAGGTGCATGAAGTGGTGCTGTGTGTGGATGTATGTGTCTTTCTCTACCAGTTGCTTGCTTCTTATCTTGAAACCATTGGCCAAATCCAAGGAAGATGAACAGTGGATCAGAGGACTCTGAGATTTCAGGTTCTGTGAATACGCAGATAAGTGAGGCAGCAGACAAGGAAGATGCTCTCTGGTCTCTAACTATGGAGCAGGAAAGGCACATTTCTAGGTTGCTGGGGGAAAAGCTCAAAAATGTGCCCTAAGAGCTGTCTGCGAATCCAAATGAAGAACATGCTCTTAGTTTTCCTTTAAATCCCAAGCTTTCTAACCATAAAGCCTCCTGTTTTGGGATGGACAAGACTCATGCCTTTGAAACCCTTGGGTGTGAAAGTGGTGCTGGTGTGTCCTGGCAGCCAGCAGTCAGCCAGCCATCACCACACACCACACTTCTTTGTGTATCCCATTGCCTCCCAACCCGTGCTATGGCCCCAGGGGGAGGACAGCATGGCGCAGAGCAGATCAGAGCTGTGTGTGCCGGCTACCCTTGGGCAAGTTGTTTTACCTCCCTGTGACTCCACTTCTCACCCTGTGGAGATTCCTGAAGGCAGGACTTTTCTCCGCTGTGTTTATAGGGCGCCTACCACGAGGGTTCCCACGAGATTGCGCCTTGGTTTTGTAACAGTTATGGGCACAGCAATCTCATTCAAGGGCCAAGTCACTCCCTGTGACATGCAAAAGTTCAAGGAGAGCTTCTTCAGGGTGTGCTGAGCTTTCCTTCCCAACCAAATCTGGCTTTGCCAGGAGTGTTTTACCAACAGTTCCCACACAAGAAGGAGCCTTTGCTGTAACCCAGCTTCTCCCTCCCTGCAGACAGCTATTTACAGGATTTCAATGGGAAGGCCTGAAACAACTCCATGTCCAGAATCACTGCCGCCAAAGGAAGGAGACGGGGGTCTTTGCAAAGGGCTTAATAATTCCTGTTGCTCTGGCTGGCAGTTTTCGGCATGGGTCCCACATTCTTCAGTAGCCCTTTCCTTAGCAATGAATGGGCTTTTAGTGCTCTCTCATAAAGGCTGCTTTTCCTGGGGCACTTGGAAAACACTAGCTGCAGCCCCTACTGCCTCTCGGTGCTCACCAGCAAGATGTTGAGGCTCTGCCTGGACGTCCTCGGATGCTAACTGAGCTGTGCTTTCACCTCTGAAAAGAGTAGCACATGAGCAAGGGTGGCTTTGCTTTGGTTTGCCTTTCTTAAAGATCCATTGCAAGCTTGGGTTACAAGGCTGAGTGAGGATCTCCACCCCCTGAGAAGCACAACCCTACAATGTGCCGTGAGTGGATCTGATGCTGCTGCAGCAGTGCAGGGTTTGATCAGCACGGGTTTGCTGCTGTTTTCCCCTCTGGATTTGCTAATGATGCTGCTTAACTAGGTAGACCTGCTTGCTTTAGTGTGGGTTAGTGAAAGCCTTTTGTCATCCCAGCAGCTATCCCAGATGCCTATGTGAGCAGGTAGCCTTGCAGCTTTGAAAATTGAACGATGGATGTTATAAGTTCAGATTCTCAGAAGCTTTCAGATCAATGGGGATTGCAACTCAAGCTATGTGCCCATGTGTGTCTGGCTAAGAATTACTTCTGAGACAGGGGACTTCAGGATCAAAACCTCACTTCCCGTGCTGGGAGGATAGGGAGAGAGTGGCAATGGAACACGTGGTTATGACTTCTCAAGCTTTTGAGGTTACTTTGGCACTAACCTGTGGTCATTTTACACAGGTTGTTGTGTTTCCTCTTTCTCCTGAATTTGGCGTTTTGATTTTGCTGCCCAGGAAATCAGCATATGTTTGTCACCCTATTCATGTATCGCTTCTCCACATTTCCCCACATTTCTATGTACCTTTTCAGGATAAAAGAGAAAATGTACATTGTCCATGTCTGCAGTATTAGCACAACCTCTCTGTGACTCATGTTCAAGTAATCCAAAGACTCACACGCTCTCCTGTGATTATGAAGGGAGAAAGATTCAGGTATAGCTTCTGTCTTTCTAGACCCCAGGAAACCCACCCGGAAGATAAACATCTGTAGGAAACCAGTTGCTTTGTTAGTTCTGCTCCTGTTCTGGCGAACACAGGGTTGAATTTCCCTGCTCACAGGAAGCTGAGGGGTGCACAAGATCTTCAGCTGAACCATAGGACCCTCACAGGGAGACAGAAGTAGGTTTTCAACCTATTCACAGAATCACTGAATCATTAATGTTGGGAAAAGTTACTAAGATCATCTCATCCAATCATCAGTCCATTCCCCCATGCCCAACTGACTGTGCCCCTCAGTGCCACATCTCCACTGTTCTTGAACACCCCCAGGGACAGTGATTCCACCCCTTCCCCAGGCAGCTATGCCAGTACCTCACCGCTCTGAGAAGGAATGTTTCCTAAATTCATCCTGAACCTCCCCTGTGGCTACAGTCTTCTGCTGATATGTAGACACCAGGGCCCCCAGCTCAGGGACAGGCATGTGGGAGATGGGGATGTCACACCTGCAGGGCACTGCAAGCAGTTAAAGACAGAGCACATACAGGTCAGGTGCCATCTTCTGCAGCAGGTGAGATGCAGTCCCAATAGCTCCCCATCTTTTTTCTATCCTTTGGTCCAACAGAGGTTTATACAGCCCTGAGAGCTTGCTATAATGGCTGATGAATTCTCTTCCACAATCTCTGCTCATTCTATCAACCGGGTATACACCTGATTTTTCAGAGAGGAGAAGGCTCTACACCAAGCAGTGACATAAGCGCCGTTTCAGATGCCCACAATAAAGAGATGTAATTGTTATTAGAAACGTCACATCTGACAGTCTCAGGCAGAGCAGTGTTGGGCAAAAGCAGTGGCTTGAAAAATGGAAGTGCTTGCCCTCTCCTCAGCACTTTTCCTCCTGCTAGAGCATCGCAGCAACACAAACAGCCAGCAAGAAATTGCTCTTTGCTCTGGCTGGTTACTTTCCTGCTTAATCCATGCATAGCCATCAGGGGCCTTGTAACAGCTGGCTGTGCTGAAGCCAGCAGCCACAGGCTTGGCAGCAGCCTGCTCACGCAAAGCAGTTACTGCAGAAGTGCAGCTGGGAGTGGGGAAACAACATTGTGGTTAATGGGCTGCCCTCATTAGCTCCTGCCTTGGTAACCCAATGGGAGAGAGGAGCTTCCACAGATCATAAATCCATGCTGAGCTCTTGTGTACTGCTCTCACAGAGTATAAGAGAACAGGGAAAGTGCACAGGGTGACAAAAGCGTACAGAGAGCTCTGCATGGCTCTTCAGTTTGGAAAAGAGGCAGCCAAGGGATCAAATAAACACTGGTGGATGAATTCACAGGAGAAAAATGCATGGAAGGCTTTTAAACCCAAAGGGTTTCACATCCGTCATGGAAAACACGCAAGCTGCAGGTTGCTGGATGCTTGGAAAGTGTTCTCAGAAGATACAACATTGTCTTGCCTTGCTTTTGCATTCTTCTTTTCCAGTTTGACTGTCCTCAGGATATTTTGCATAGCCCCAGGAATCTCTAAAGCTGCATTACTTCTTAGAGACCTGCCTGAACCTTGCTCTTGCTCACACATCCTCTTAATGTGGTAGCAAGCTGGGTGCAATCAGAGATGTTCTGCAGTGGGCAAAGGGCAGCTGCACAGTGCCCAGTCCCTGGTGGCAGCAGCACTGCTCCTGCTCACCATCATCCCAGTACACTGCCACCCCTAATCAGGGATACAGGATTCACTGTCATGCCAGAGTCACGGAGAAGATGTGTAAGAATAGATACTCCCTATGCTGCTTTTGAGTCACTGAATCACATTTAGAAATTACTCATGCCTTTTTCTTCCTGTAATGTAGCTTTTTGTTTTCATATTCCTTACAGCTAATGTAAATCAAGGCATGCTCTGCTCGTGCATTAATGCTGCATGCTGCATGAAGTCTCAGCTGTCCAACCTAGCAGCCTCCTGCCTGCAATTGCAGGAGAGCAGCAGCACTTCTGCTTTCAGCACTCACATGTTCTTCATTCTGCTGTTTCCCCTTGCTGAATGCGTACTGCTTTTCTTTTCCCTTTCTTCTCTGGTAGCAAATCTTCCCCCTGGTAGGAAGCTGGCCAGCTTGTTTTCAGATCGGCCCCACTTGTTTTGAAAGTCCTGACCCTGCTTTTCCCCATCAGCTGGAGGCAATGTCTCCTGCTATGACAGGATATCACAAGGCCAAGGCCTGTGCATCTGTGCTTGTTCTTCTTTTTTTCTTCCTGCTCTTCTCTTTCTTTACCTTCAAAGAACAGCCTAGTGGAGACCCTACAGCTGTTATGATGAGTTGGGGCCCTTCTTTTTCGGTTCATACAGATTTGTTTTTCTTCATGTTCATACACTGTGTGATATTATTTGGCCTTCACACTATTCTGATATTGAAAAAGTGAGCAGCACACCCAGTTCTAAGTTTGCTCCTGGTTTAATATTGCTTTATTTTCAGACCATTCAAGGGAGCCATGTAATAAACTATGTCATGTGTGTGTGAGGGTATTATTCTATAGTTTTCATCTTCTTGTTGGTAAAGCTGCATGTGCCTTTGGAAAATGAAGTTAAATATTTACCCTAGCTCAACCACCCCCATCTGCAGAGTTTATGTTTTGTTGGAGTTTGGGCAAGTAAGCAGTGCGTGCAGAATTCCCTGCCTGCCTCTGCTATTGTAAAATAGACTCACAAAAGCCTGTTTTTTTTCACACCGAATATTTTCTATCAGGCCTGAGACCTTACCCAGCCTCGGGGAAGGTGGTGAATCCACATGTGATGCTGCATTAGGCTTACGTCTGGGACTGGGTTGTCTCAGTTGGTGGGCAGCAATCTATATGGAGAGGGATCTAAGGAGCAGTCTTAGGACTTGGCACATCCCAGAGGTGGACTATAAATTGCACAGCAGCCCTGGCTCAACAAAGTCTCCTTGCCAAGCTAAAGTCTGCATACCAAGGCAGTGCTCAGGGCCTTCCTGCCTCGGCCAGCTGTGACAGCTCCACTGAGGACTCGTGGACAACATACCCACTGCCACATGCTTTTCATGCATGCTTCTCAGAAAAAGGCTGCTCTGTTACAAGGCCCCTTGGGACACTGCGAGCAGCCCAGAACATCTCAGCTGGGATGTTTTGGGGCACCTACACTCAAGCTTCAATCAAAAAACAAAAATACACTAGCAACCCCTTCCTGCCCTCTTCCCTTTCATCTCCCTCCCTACTCCGCCTACCATGACTTCGAGGCATTGGTCTTCAAATAGCTTCAAATCAAAGCAGACACAGTGACTGGACTGATGATAGAGTTCTAATCCCACGGAGACATGTTTCTGTTAGGTCTCAGAAGGACAGAGGCTAAACAGCAGCCACATCTGTGCAGCTGAAGATTTCTCCCTCCCAGGGAAGCTCTGAAGGTTGCCAACAATCTTGCTGGCCGTACACCTGCCTGCAGGGGGCAAGAAGGAAGCGGAGGTGGCAGGATTAGTGTTCATTGCATGCAGCTGGCACACGGCTTTGTAGGAAACATGGCCCAAGGGTGGCCATGGGGTGCCAAGAAGGCATGCAGCAACCATGAGACTCAAGATGCTACAAACAACTCTTCATTTGCTTCCTCCTCTAGCAAAGAAAATTCTTCCGGGCTTTCTCTCAACCTTCCTCAGGTACAGAGAAGTTTCTCCTCTGTAAAACTTTCTCCTCAGTTTCTTACGGGCTTCTCCACCCTCTAAAACCAGTGCCACAGGAGAATTTTTGTGATAACGATTTTTAATATATTGATGTTACTCTATGAGATGGAAGAAGTGTCCACCAGGCCTTTTATCATCATCACAGAACATGAAGCCCTAAGGGTCTAGCAATCACTTCTTCACTTTGTGTACTTTGCTCTCTCAAAAGGATCTGTTACCTGTGGTGCAGTATGTGCATGCTTTGTAGTAGCACATAATAACACCTAACATATGCAAGACAGATAGACACTGTATAGTAAATCCATGGAAATGCAGAGCAGAATCTGGCTTTAAGACCTTCATTTCTGGATGAGATGAGCAGCACTGGGAAGTTCACAGTCAAATGTGACTTTTGGCAGACATCACAGCCCTTGCTCTTCAGAGGTCTTTTACAGGGGCCACCACGAAGCTCAGAGTTAACCCCAGATGTGGCTGTCCCCAGAATCAGAGTACACCTATGTTTTAGAGGACAGGACAGGAAAAAGGTAGGATGTCATTCGGGTGCCACCTTCCATCTGCTCTGAGGACAAAAAGTTTGAGTGAGTAAGGAGGGATGAACGTACAGAGGGAGAAAAAATTTCTACAGTACTGACGTGAGTTGTGAGGGGTTTGTGTGACAGAAAATATCAGAAATCTAGGTATCCTAAGCCAATCTTCTAGGTCTTGTCTGTACTGAGTGGAGTGCAGTAGATACCTCCCCGGGAACTGTATCTCATCCGCTTCTTTCAGAAGGGAGTGTTAACACTGGAAAAAGTAAGATTTGCCTGGTGTAGGAATTGAACTTCTAGATTACATAAATCCCATCCTACGCATCCATTCCACCGATGTGTAGCAAGACTGTGGAGAACATTAATACTGGGAGTGGATGAGAAGGAGGAAAAAGGAACTGAAAATCTTTTATCATGGAGTTTCTGTGCCAACTTCCCTAAACAATGGGGAATTTATTTATTTATTTACTTATTTGTTTATTTATGCAGAGGGAAATGGTTCAAAATAAGTCCTGTACCCTGCTTGCTTGGAATTCAAAAGTGGAGGAGAAGGAGTTGATTCTACTACAGCTGCTGGGTTTTTGTTTGTTCCTTCCACTGAGGCTGGAATTTGAAATAATCATCATCAAAAAATAATATCAGGCAGAAATTGACTGAAACACAGCAGGACTTCTTCATTTCTGGGCCAGTGTTGAAAACTAGGTTGGCTTTTCTCCCTCAAAGCAAAGGAAATGTGATTTTGTTTAGAATTAACTGCTTGTTTGCCTATTTGTTTTTGCCTACTTTTAACCCCTTTGACGTTTGCAGGAGGAAGGGCTCTGGCCTGGTTCAGGTGAAAGCTCTCTATGACAAAAAATATTCTCCTAGTCCCAATAGGGGAAGTCAGAAATCCTAACTTAGAAGCACCAGGGAGGGTGGACACTGGAAACATGCAAACTCATTGACTGGAAAGCTACCAATGTCTACAAGTGCTGAAATGAAAACATGACACAACAGATCAGTCAGCACTTATTACTGAATAAATCAGCAGGCTTCAATGTTAATTGCTGCAGCCATCCATGAATTCTCACAGAGCGTAGAAACACTGTTAGTTCTGCCTAGAACTTTTTTGGTTTGTTTTTTTTGGGGGGGAGAGGGATGATGTTCATTCCTATGGTGGGAGCATCACTTGCTGTATTGTTTTCTGCCTGAAAGTCGACTTTCTGCCCAAAGCCTTGTCACCTGAAGAAATGTGAAGAGAAGAAGCATAATTGTTCAGATAGCTGTTAGAATAAGAAAATGAAGAGAAAAAAGGGAGAAGATATTGAGAATCTGAACTCTCATAATGTCATGAGCAGGAAGATTAACACACGCATCCCTAGGGTGAGCTGTTCTTCCCAAAAGGTTGGCTGTGACCAACCAGCCATAGCATAGGTTATAAAACATGCAGTAGGATCTAAGATTTTGAGGTGAGTATATGGTCATACATGTCGTCTGATGGTTCTCCCAGTACTGCTCTGAGCAGAGCCAACACCACAAGATCACAAAAACCACCTCTAGCAGAGCAGGATCCTGCTATTGATTCACAACGTGGAAAAGGCCCTGTTTTAACTCTTGCACTTGTTTCATACCATGTGCTGCAACAGGTGGGTTTTCCCATTTCATATCTACTTCTTGCTTCCACTTCCCTGAATTTATCCTCCAGCTTTTCAGTTTGCATATGGGAACACTAATAAAAATGAGTACTTTTAGAATAATCCACAAATATTAGTAATTAAAGTAAGTAACGAGTGATGATTATGAGTATTATGAAAGCCAATAGAATATTCTTTTTGCCTCAGCTGAAGGCAAAGAGGAGAACCATGTTGCTTTTTTTCATCGGGCATTACAACACAGCAGGGAGCAGGCACATGAGGACAATTTTCAATGGTCTTTTGGGTACAGTAAGTCACAGTGGGCTTTCAATGCAGTGAGGAAAATAAAAAAACGCTTTGGTGGGCACAGCTGCTTTGTGTGGTGCTATTGCAGTGACAGATCCCAGCTACCGGATAAGGATCTTCAGGTCTATCCAGGAGGCTGGAAAGCAGAAAAGATGCTCATTAAATAGGGATTATGGCTCTGTCAGCCTGTTTAATTAGTCTGGTCTACTTGAAAAGCAGATGAACGGCCGGTTATTTTCACAGCATGTTTTCTGCTAGGCTGTGGTGAGGAAATTAACTGAAATGAGGTCTACGCTACAGGTAGACACAGAGGGACCAGTGTGAGTCCTGGGACACTGAGGGGACATGTGAGAGCTGTGGGGACATAAACAGGACATGTGAGAGCTGGGTACACTGAGAGGCACACCGAGGGGATGCTGAAGGGACACATAAGAGCCTCAAAGACACCAAGGGGGACACTGAGGGGGACATTGAGGAGATATGTGAGAGCTGTGGGGACACAGAGGGGCATGTGAGAGCGATGGAGACACTGAGGGGACATGTGCGAGCTAGGTACTCTGAGGGGCAAAGCAAGGGAGCTGCTAAGGGGGCATAGAAGAGCTGTACAGACACCAAGGGTGCACTGAGGGAACTTGTGAGAGCCGTGCGAGCTGAGGGGCTTTTAAGGGAGCCTCGGGACGCTGAGGAGACATGCGCACATCGCTGGGGAGCGCAAAGGGGAGGCGCGGAACCGGGCGCGCCGGGGACAGCCGCCGCGGAAAAGCTGCGCTACCGGCCGCTGGGCCCCGGCGCGCTCTTCCCGCCCCCCGCCCCGCCGCGCCGCCCCCTGCCCGAGCGCCGCCCTCCGAGGCCGGTCTGGCCGCGCGCGGGCAGGTGGGGCCCGGCAGTAGGGGGCGGGCGGCTAGCGGGACGCACGCGGGAAGCGAGCCGGGCGGCATGGAGACGGCGGACGGCATGGAGAAAGGGGACGGCGGGGAGAAGGCGGGCAACGGCCACGCGGAGGGCGCGGCGGCGAGCGGCGGAGGGCGGCTGCGGGGCTGCCGGGGCTTCCTGCGGCGCAACGCGCTGGTGCTGCTCACCGTGTCGGGGGTGGTGGCCGGCGTGGTGCTGGGGGCCGCGGTGCGCGGCGCGGCGCTGGGCCCGGCGCAGGTGGCCTACCTGGCCTTCCCCGGGGAGCTGCTGCTGCGCATGCTGCGCATGGTCATCCTGCCGCTGGTGGTCTGCAGCCTGGTGTCCGGGGCCGCCAGCCTGGACGCGCGTTCGCTCGGCCGTCTGGGCGGCATCGCCATCGCTTACTTCCTCGGCACCACGCTGCTGGCCTCCGGCCTCGCCGTCGCGCTCGGTTTCATCATCCGACCCGGAGCCGGCGCCTCCGCCCTCAACGCGCCCGGTCTGGGGCTGCCGGGCAACGTGCCGGCCACCAGCAAGAAGACGGTGGACTCCTTCCTCGACCTCGTCAGGTAGGGCCGCCCCGCCGCCTCCCGCCCTGGGAGGATGATGACAGAGCCGGCGGTGTTGCACGCTGCCGCGGGGGATCCCCCCCTCCTTCCTGCTCCTCCCTCGCCGCTTGCCGGCCGCAGCGCTGTGTTAAGAGATGTGAACGGGAGTGTACGGCAGCGTTTGCCCTGTGTGCCTGCAGATGCAGGGTTGCGCTCAGCAGGGCGCCGAGCTAAGTCAGGGGTTTTTGCTTTGAAGCTTTGCTCTTTCAACTGAGACTGGTGCATCTGGGTAAACTAGCAGTAAAAAAGGCTGTATTCAGTAATCCGAGTTTTTGCCCTTTTCACCCCATAGAGAAATAAGATCCACGGACCCACCAGTCACCCGTTGGCAAGGCTGTATTTCATATCCATAACCTACCTCTCTTGCAGCTGAGCCTGACAGTTCTTGACAGACCACACCAAAGACAGTGCAAGTAGGTGGCCTGGCTGCAAAGGTGACATGGAGCAGATAAGCAGTGTAGGCAGGTGAAGAAAAATGGCAAAAGGAGGAGTTAGAACAACGGTGACAGCTGGGAAGAAGGTGACTGTTGTGGTGGCTTTCCCCGGTGCGTCCTAATGCAGCTGATGTTGCTGGTGGCTTGTTTGCATGTTGCCATCCTGCACAGAGTAGGGTGAGAAATGGGACAGACCCTCTGGGTGTTGTGAACTTGCTTCTTGCTCTGGTCTGTAAATGCAGATGGAGAGTTGAGAAGTGTCCTGCTGGTGGTAGGGTTGAGCTCCGAAGGAACGCTCAGAGTAATGAGACTTGGGTAAAGTGTTCAGGTTGTTGAGTGATTTCCTTTGGAAAGCACAGGGCTGGGGGCCCTTCCTCAGTATATGCATGGTAGTGACCTTTGAATTCAGCCTTCTCTTGGAGCTTTATGGACAGAGAGCCATCACTGTGCCATCAGCTCTAAAAGCTCCTGTCTTAACAAAGACGAACAAATCCCTGATGAACCTAGGGATGGAATGAGCTGTGTGTCTTCTGAAAATAATACCTACCTCTCCCATTAAATTCCTTCTTTCTTTTCTTTTTTTCTTTATAACCTAATTATTCTTGAAAAATGTGGGTATTTTGATTTGAGTGCTGATCTTGGTTCTTGCAGCCTTGACTTCAGTTAACGGGGCCTCAGCTCTACAGGGCAGAAACGTTGCCTTCAGCACGTGTCAGTCTTGCAGCATCTCGCTCTTTGCTTTTCTGTTTTACTTCTGTTCCTCAATTTTTCTATCAGATACAAGGAAACTGTTTTCAGTTGTGTCAGAACTGTGTCCGTTGAGCCTTCAGTGTTTAGTTCCTTTCAGAAAGAAGATGGAAAGAAGGTACAAGTGGGCAATCTGAGTCCCACAGCCGCACTGAAAACACACTAAACTGGACTAAGTCACAGCTGTGAGTCAGATAGTTACCTTGATTCTGTGGAGGTGACACGGGTTGTCCTTTCCCAGGATGCCAATCCTTTCTGCTTTTGGGAAGTTTATTAATGAATGACCAAAGCCATTGCTTTCCACTGTCACAAGAATGTCTGGAGGACGTTTGGATACTTAGCTGCTGCTGAGGTGCTGGGGAGGGCACAACAGCAGTCACCAGCTAACATATTGTGCTTTATCAGAGTGCTATGGAATGAGCAAGAGCAAATATTTTGCAAGAATCTGTATTGATTTGTCCACGCTTCTGATGGGCACTTGTCAAGACTGCGTGTTTAAATAGGGTCAGAGTTTTGCTTTGGCTTTGATCTTTGTTTGCTGATTCAATGAAAACGAACAGTTTTGCAGGAACTTCTGATTCTGTTGAAATTTCTAACAGCAGATGAGCCTGGCATTTCATCTTAGTGAGATCAGTGTTTTGATGAAACTTTATACAAAAGACTTCAGTAGAAAGTCTCGCTCATCAAAAAGGAACGTTTCAACAGACTATTTTACAATATTTTTAGTGGAAGGAAAGGCTTCAGACGGTGCCGTTCTTTGCCTTATTTTGGGATGAAAAATGTGTTTTGAAACCATGGGATTGGCTTTGGGTTGGGAATTCTGTTTTTGTTTTTAATCTCACAGTAACATGGTGAGTGGGATGGGCGTAGCATCATTTGCTTTTCATAGGAAAGGTACGCAGAGGTCCAAGATGTGTGCCTCCTGCAGTAGTGTCAGGGATTCTTGGGGTGACAGATGAGTCTGCAGCATTTACATTTTACTGCTCCTTTTATTGCTCCTTCCTGCCCTTTCTGTCTCCCTGCCAGAGGTTACGAGCTGGGCTGCCAAAAGGAGTACCCACAGCTCTGTGAGCAAGCCCATGGATTACCTCTTAGCGCTGTCAGAGCTGGAGGGAGGCACACAGGAGCTTGAGCACAAGGAAAAGCAGTGGCTGCATTCTGCTGGCTGGGCTACAGAGCTGAGGGCCAGGATGGACCACAGGGAAGGTGGGCTCTTGTTCAGACACCAGTCACCCCAGTAGCACTTGCTGCTTCAAATCCTGGTTTTCCAGTGACTCGCCCAAAGCAGCATCCATGAAGGCGGTCTCAGAGTATGCTCTGAAGTCCTGCTCTGGAAACAGCAAAACTGTACTGTTAGGAAAGGAGGGGGAGATGTCAGCGTCGTAGTGATAACTAGAATTAAGAAGTGGCTGGGAGCAGCTGCAGTTACGCAGAGACACACTAACCACAGTACTGAGGCTGGATGGCTGAAACTCGGGGGTGCTCGCAGAAAAAGGAGAAATAGTGAATGTTACTGCCTGCCTTTGCTTCTGTCATTTTCTGTGCCTGGATGCTCACTCAAAGCGCAGGGATTGCTGACTCAGTTCTGTGTGTAGTAAGCATTTGGCTTTTTTGCGTGCCTATGCTGTGTATTTTTCTAATATTATTTGTAGAAAGTTGATCTTCTCTACTCCTTTCTTTTGTTCTTCGGTAGTTGCCTTTACTACTGACTTGACCCAGTCATGCTTTATCTCCCAGACAAAATAGTTACAGACTGGACCCTTAGGGCAGGAAAGTATTAAATACCTGCTATAAGTGAGTAACATTCTCAAGTTCCTTTGGGTTAAAGCAGTGGCGCACGCCCAAAAATAATGTACAAGCATAGTACGTCCACAGTGATATGAGAAAAACAGATGAGAAAAAGAAGATTGTGTAGTAGTGAATGAAAATCCTGAGAAAGAGGGAAAAAGAAAGCCTCTTAGTAGAGCAGTCCAAGCTGTGATGTGTTCTGGCAGGTTTTCAGATGGCAGTAAAGTTGCTGTCTGTGGACTCTTACCATTGAAAAGACTTCATTGAAAAACAGGAGATAAAGCAGCACAGAATATTTTCCTAATGTTCACCTCATTTAGTCCAGACTTCCTCAGAAAAATGTTTTCCAACACAAGACTTTTGGCCTTAAAAGTGGAACCTTTGTGTAAGAAGCAACAGAAGAGGAATGCATGTTATTTTAGGGTTTTGTTCTGCTCGCCTGGATTTCCCTTCGTGGTTTTGCTGCCAGAGCAAAGCTGTTTGCAGAGCTCTAGCAAAAGAAACATTTAGAAATAGTGATTAACAATAATCCCTTATACATGCAACAAAGGAGTTCCTTTGGCAGCTTTATTCCACAAGGTAAGGGAGAGAGGAATTTGATTGTAACATCAAAATTGATAAGGATGGAAGCTACAGCCTCCAAAGTGAAGCTGCACTTGCACGTTTGGGATATACTGTGCTTTGTTACAGAAGGGTAACCCCATTTCCCCTCTGTAAGAGCTCTGGCATGGCAAAATATATCCATCTTTAGCATTTATATATGCTGTTCTTTGCTGTAGTCAAACAGAAAATATGCAAATCCTGAAACTTCTGCAGCTGGTACCATTGCAATATGTGGTTCCTATTTTAAGTGGATTTGAGGTGGTGCTTTCCTGTTCTGGGCAGTGTGCAGGTACATGGAGATCTCATCGCACAGCCCAGCTGCTGCTCCAGCCCCAGGACACAGCTGTTATGTATGACAGCTGTCTGGTGGGCTGTCTCTCTATTTGGTTGTAGCTCAAAGGACGGTGCACAGTCTCCCTCTATCATGTACTTCAGCTTCAGGCTACAAAAACTGTTCTTGTCCGATGCATAGAGCAGTGGGGCAGCCGAGGTGCACACTGCCATGATGTCAAGCCTTGCTACATTGCATCATTCTGCTGCACTCTTTGCATCACAGCCCTGGGCTGCCTGATCCCAAGCTCCATGCAGGGCTCCTTATCACACAGACTCAGGTTTCTGTGTAGGCGTGCTCTTGCAATAGCACAAGTCTGCTTTGGAGAGCTGACCGTGTTCTTTAGCATGGGGCACGGCGGTGGCAGGGCTGCGAGAAACAAGCAGCAGTAGTCAGTAATCCTGTGATAGAACCATGCTGATTTCTTTAAACTCCACATCCAAGGCGAGAAAGCTGAAGGTTTGATCTGTGCAAGAACACTGACTGGCAGACACCCGCATTTAGTTTGCACACCCAGTTACACACCCTTTCTACTTGCTGGTTCACCTGGCCAGGAGGATGTTTGCACTTCCCTGTGCGACTCCTCAGCTCACCTGGGGTTGCTGACTGTAGGGACAGAGGTCTGGTTTTCTGCGGGGCTGTGAGCTTTGCTTGGCTGCACATGCTGGGTGAAGCCTGTGAGCACAGATGAGCCCAGGCAGGTCAGCAGCCAGCTTTTGGCTTTCCCCAAAGCCCGCAGCATCCTGGCCCCTGTTTTTAGGCACTGGGGTGATGTTCTTGAACAAACCCGTCTTGGGCAATGAAGCTGAAAACCTGTGGTCTGACTCACCTGTAATTAAGGCTTAATTTAATTTGCACGCAAACTGATCTTAGTGAGTGATGAGCATAGTCTGTGCAGGACTTGTGCCTCTGTGATAAGCTGTTTATTTGTTAATTGCTTTTTATGACCTGGAGCACCTTCTTTGTTAAACTTCAGGGTTTGAAACAAAGAGGAGAGAGCTTGTTTCTTTACATGTCATTGTAAATCGGTAGTCAGGCGTGCTTAGAAGCTGGGCTGGACAGAACACACGATGCAAGGGATCCTCCTGGGCTGCTGAACCAAAATCCAAATGTACAACTTGGTCAATTGTCAGAAATGCTTATTTCAGTTCTCAGAAACAAGTGCAGTGAGCAGTGCTCCAGAGATGAAGCAGAGTGACAGTGATACGCTCATGTTTGTGCAGCATTGTGTGCTGCTCAGCATTGGAAGCAAGAACCTGCCCCTTGCCTTCGTGTAGCAGGGTTGCTGGCATCGCTCAGTATGTGCCATAAGTATATGCTTGTTGTTCAGTCGGTGTTTAATTACTGGGGCCCTTGCCTGACGTACTGTGTAAATTATGGGCTTTTTGGTTCCTCAGCCACATGGAAGCACTGGAGAACCGTATTGTTTAGGCTTTGGGGTTGCTTCTTGCGGTTTGGTTTTGTCAGGATGGAAATGCTGATTTTAAAAAAGCAATTTGATTTCTGCTCGTATTTTTTTTTTTGGTCATCTTTGCTCCTTTGAAACCCAGACTATTCTCAAAGAGAAGTAACCACCCTGATCTTGAAAAGCTGAGAGGAAGCATTCTGATTTCTTTCTTTCTTTTTTCCCAGCAACATATTTTCCTTTCCCTTTTTCTTTCTTGGGGGGATTAGCAGGACAGAGATTGAAGGGAACTCGAGCTTTCTTGAAGGCTGTTTTTATGCAGTTCATGGAACAAAGGATGAGAAGAAGCTTCCCCCAATTCTTTTTGCCACAGGTGATAGGCTGTAGGTAAGCTTTTCTGTTTTCTTATCCGGAGAATTCACGTGCATCCTTATTGCACTGGGCTGGCAGCGTTCTCAGTTCCTAGCCCCAGAATTCCTGTCCTTGCCACCTGGGGTCTCGTTTTCTGCCCAGAGGTGAGCTGCTTCCCTTCTCATTTTGCTTTCTGACGCAGCAAAACAAGATGCTGTTTGGCCAGGGGAACACGTGCTCTTTACCCACTGAAGGGGGAGAAAGGAAGCGGAGCAGTAAAAAGAACTGGTGAACTATAAAATACAAGAAGCCAGCAACTTTTTCCTTACATACCCCAGTTAATAATTTTTTTTTCTGTCCACGTTGCACCCAGTGTAAACGTTTGGCAGGTTGCACACTGCCCTCTCTGACCTGATGCTCCATTTGTGTTTGTATGAAGGCACTGCTGAGTTCAGATGTTCCAGCTTTCCATCCAAGCTGCAACTGCTTCCATCCATGCCCTTTAACTGCTTCAGTGCTTGCTGACAGCTCTGGCCCCTGGCATTGTTCTGCTTTGGCTTGGTGTTCAGGGAAGCCAATCTTGTTGTGTTGAGGGCTTAAGCTCTTATTTGAGTTGTGCTGATTGGATTGTCCTTCGTGGTCATGCTGTGGGCAGATGATAATCATGCGAGCAAGGTTAAAAATCTGCCTAACCCTGAAGGCTATTAGCTGTTGCTGCAGCTGGTATGGCTAAGCCAGGTTGGGTAGCCACTGGTTGGTGTGTTTATACAGCATGGTGTCTGATTGCCTCTGGTTTCCAACCTAAATGGGGGTGTGGAGGCAAGTAGGGACTTCTTGTATGAGCAAGAGGAGATGTTGAAATCTCACACTGCTGGAGAGGTGGCAAGACATCTGCTCCATGCTGCCAGACTGTCTCCTGCAGTCCATACCTCACTAATGCCAGCGCACTTCTTTTTGCAGAAGGAGTTTTCTGAGAGAACTTTTAGAAACTGCAAAAATATTTCATTTTCTTGTTTGTGTTTTACAGAAACCTGTTTCCTGCAAATCTTGTTGCTGCTGCTTTCCGAACGGTAAGAAGTGTGGGTGAATTTTGGATGCAGGCAGACCAAGTGACTTTTGCTATTAAAAAAGCAAACAAAACAAACACTTAAAGATGGTGTAGAAAATATCAGAAGTCATACTATTTCTGGTGGGTGGGACTGTTAGAAGCACCTGACGTAGTAACACAGGAATTCCACAGCAAGTGGCATGATTTGGAACAGTACTCCTCAAAAAAAAAAAGGAACATATTCATGGCCAGTGTTTTGTTGCTCCACCAGAAATGTTCTGTAGGCTGCTCCACTTAGAGCACTGCTTGGGACAATGATGGCAACTCTCTGCTTTGTGCCCAGTTGGTTACACTGTGCCATGACTAGCTGGCAGAGCCATACATGGCTGTGTTTTTAATGTCTCTCTTGCCATTTCTAGTAGTGAAATAGTGCAAGCACCACTTGCCTTCCACAGGAGGCTGTGCAACAGCATGAGGCATGAGCAGGAACAGAGTAAAGTAAAGAGGAATCCCTTGTCTACTGCCCAAACCTGGGAGATCAGTGATCACAGGGCACTTCTCTGTCCCCACGTGGTCAAGGAGTATCACTCTCTTTTCTTATACAAGGCAGGCTCATTTTTTCCACAGTATGATTTCCAGCAGAAGTTCTGATAGTAACCTCCTTTTTGTGAAATGCTAAGGGATGCAGTCATATTAATAATCTGAGGTGTTGTTTTTTTTTCTTTTTCTTGCAGTATGCAACAGATTATAAGATAGTGCTCAGGAACACTACCTCTGGAAATGTCACGTTGGAAAAGGTAAGGTCACTTCTTAGTGGCATTTAGCTGTAACACTTTACTACACAGTCTTAGCAAATACTTTAGTTGTCTGGAGCTGAGGCACACACACAAGTCAGGTGAGTTACCTACAGTCAAACAGGAAAGCAGTGATGGATAAGAGAGTTGGGCTCAACTGAGCTGGTGCTCAATACCTGATTTTTTAGGCCATGCGTTCCCAGCCTCAGCCTCACTTGATCTCAGTATTGATTAGTCCATCTGCCTAGGATCTTCTAATTTTCTATAGCCTTGACATTAAGTAGCAATTAAGCTGACTGAATGTGTCCTTTAGACCTTACCCTCCCTTAACATTTTTCAGAAAATGATCTTTTTTTTTTTCATCTTTAAAGGAAAGGTGAGTTGAGAGTTTTCTCTTGGTGCAGAAACTTTGTGTGTGTGATTTTTAATTAGTAACAAGTGGTCTGGAAGAGTACAAGTTCTAGACAGAACATCAGAAGTAGGCTGCTATTGCAGTGTGGTGAAAATTAATCCTAATGGACAGGATTGTGTTCTGTGTGCAGCTTGTAGGACTTGCAGCGATGCTCTGCGGTCTGTTAGTGGAATCTCTCCTACAGAACAGGCCATGAAATGTCTTTGTTACTGACCAGAACCAATATATTATAGATCCAGTAATAATAACATTCACCTTACAGACAGAATGCTACAGAACTGACCCAGCACCTTACCTGCAATGTTTCACCTCACTCCAAACAGGCTTATGTGGGGTTTTGGGGAGACAGAACTGTGATGGGAAATGGCTTTTAAGGCTATTTTGTATCTCTCAGATTCAGTCTGACTGTCTGAGACACCAGATATACTGCTTAATTTTTACTGTGATTTATAAGTCTCTAGAGCATGTCTTCTGCAGTGTTTGTGTTTGCCATGAGAGGTTCAGATGGGGCTTGCCCTCTGGTTCCACCAGTCTATGAACAAGGCAATTTGTGCACATCCAGAGGGACTGTGGAGCCAATCCCTTGGTGCAGGAGGTGCTGGCCTCGTTACCTTCTCTCCACACACAGTGTGTGAGCAGGCAGTGCAGAGCACTGTGTTTCCCAACTCTGCTCTCAGCTCATGGGCTGAACTTCTCCCACTTCTACGGCCAGGGTGGTAGGTGGCTTTGATGGCACAACAAGAGCTGTGCAGGGGAAAATCAGTCCTTGCTTAGAAGCTTGCTATCGCATGGTGAGCGGTCTCACTGGGGAAAAAGGCAGCTGCATCTGCCCAGGCTCTGCCCGTGCCTGTAAGAACATTAGCCCAGATCTGCACGCACTCCCTCTGCCATGGATGTGTGGGAATGAGTGCAGAGCAGCCATGTGACCCCAGAAGCACACTTTCTCTTCTCGTGCTATTAAACCCTCAGGCAGTACATGCCCATGCAGCCTCGTGCTGCTAAAACCAATTTTGACATGAAAGGCTGTAACAACATGCACTTAGGCAAAGTGTGGTTGCTTACATCATGGAGTTATTGTTGATTTAAGCAGGAGTAAAGGAAAGGTGAATAAGACTCCTGTTCTTCTTCATGCCAACTGAAGATTAGGCAGAACTTGTGGTCTTGCCAACCGAGCACAGATTGGGGCCAGCCATATCCATTGGGCATAGGCTCATCTGTTGAGCACTTGTTAAATGCTTTGGGAAGATGTGATTTTTTCCTCAAGAAATAAGAATGTATTTTTTGGCAATTTAAAATGCGTGAGAATTTTTTTTCGGTTTCCGTTTCATATTTTTATTTACCTGACAAGTTTGATGCAGTACCACAAACAATATTGTGACTTTGCCACAGGTGCTTGCTTTTGCCCATGCTTATGATGTAAATGTTATTTCCCCTATTACTTTTCCAAAACTTTTTTCAGTTTGTGGTGTGGAACCAGATCTGAACTTCAATTCTAGAAGATGCCCTCCTGTCTCCAGGGAAGAGTGGACTGAAGAAAAAAAAGAAGCATCATCTGAGTTCTGTTAGCTTCAGTACTGCTCTGACTGTATTATTTATGGATAGATGAGAAGTTTGGAAGGGAAGAGTATAGTTTTGGGATAATAGGTAGTTTAACTAGCCATAAAATCTGTGATACAGAGAAGCAAGATGGTATTCCTATCTAATATTTACTTTCATCAGTGGAGTATTGGATCAAATAGAAGAAATATTTACTCTTTTCAATACCAATGATGAATAACAAAGCTTTTTATTGATATTTTTTTTTTCCTACTAATAGGCACTGCCTTCTGTTGCTGATGATATGAGTAGAGGGGCACGTAGATTCTGCTAAGCCACATTCTTTTTTGTTGTTTCACATGCTCCCTCATGTTTACCTAGCTTTTATGGCTACATCCTCTCTCCAGGAGGCCATGAGAGACACCGAGTTCCTCCTGTGGCAGTAGTAAAAATACACAAACAGCTGGTTGCTCTTCTTCCTCACATCACATGGCTGCATTATCTTTTCAGCCACCTACTCCTGAGTTAGCTCAATGTCAGCAGTTGTTTCCTGAATATGCTTTTTTTTTTTTTTAAAGAGCTAAAAAACAATAGGATCTTCAGAGGGATTCAAGGACCAGAAGAAGTCTGTGAATCTTTCTACCAGGACACATAATTTCAAGCAAACAATGATGTGTTCTATAGTTTGCCCAGCAACAAAGCTGTCATTAAAGCTGTTTTTGTTTGATGTCCACGATGCTGCTTGGTTTGGCAGCTCCTTTGGGGTGATGGACTCTTCTGTTAGAGTACAAAAAGGCTGTTCAGCATCTGCCAGTTTTTGAAGCTGGGATTGAGAGGATCTTCCGCTCAGGATTTACTGCTGGATTTCTTCCATGTTCTGGTGCAGGGAGGTGAAATTCCCTGAAGATGGTAGATTGCTCCTGAAAATTCCAGGGCACAACTTCTGCCTAAATTTGCAGAGATGGTAGGTGATGGGGGATGCTGTGTGTTTGAAAGAAATTGGCTCAAGAAGAAGAAAATGAGAGCACGACCTGAAGGTAGCTTGGACACAATGACAGTGAATAAAGTGAACCAGCAAAGAAGTTTTTGGTGGCTGTGCACAGAGTCCTTTCTCTTGTCACCAAGAACATCTTGGTCCCCAGATGGCAAGAAAAAATTGGCTTCAAGGGCTCGTAAGTGTGAGTGCCTGGAGAAGAGCAGCAGCAAAGATGGCAGTGCTGGGTGGGTGTTACACATTTCTGAGGACAAGAGAGGACTTAACTGTGTCCTTGTTTTAGAGAGTGATGAGGTGAGGGAGTTTGAGATAGATTGCCCAGTTTATGCACAGTAGGCCACTGTGAATGGTAAGATGAAAGGTGAGAAACCACGTGTCCTGGCTGTATCTAACTGGAGGTTCTACTGTTCCTTGCCCTCCTCTAGCTTCCCAAGGCAAAATCTGGCAAGCCTTTGGCTCTAAAGAAAGCGGAGTGACTGATGCTTGTGGGAACTGAATGAGCCAGAAGACCTCTGAACTTCTCTAATGAGGGAAATGGTGTTCCAAACTGGGCGTAAGGAGCTCCAGCTCAGTCCTGCTCCGTGTCCCTACATGCCCTACACAGCTGGTGGGAAGCTGCCTGATCCTCTTGCAGATTGAGTTGCTGTTTAGCCTTGTTCCTGGGACCAGAGCTTTGAGAAGTCCAAATGGTAGTGGGTTGCTAGGCTCCAGGCTCATGCTGCTGCATTTAATGAGCTGAGAAGAGCAGTACTCCAGCAGAAGGAGCAGAGATGCTTTGCAAAACATTGGTATAAGTAATGTCATGAAATTCTCCGCTCTGGTAACATCCAGGTCAGGATGCCTGGCACTTTCAGCAGCTTGAAACATTGTGTTTGTGTTCCATAGCAGGATTGGATACTGATAATTTATTTTTTTTTAAACTTCTCAATGAGAACCAAAACAAAACAGTTGGACCCATTATGGTGACATTGTATTCCTGGCAGGGGTTTTCATATTAGCCTTATATCAAGTGAACCTGGTATAGAACAATTAAGGTTAAAAAAGACCACTAAGATCATCATATCTGACCCATCATGCCCACTCAGCAGCAATTTAACCTTCACGCTGGTATGTTTTTGTGTGTAATTTATGTTTTATTCCCTCCTGTGCAGTTCCTTGTTTCCACCTGTCACTTAGAGACAGTCGAGTTCAGCAGTATGTTTCCAGTGAAAGAATGATCTCAGGCACATTACTTTTATTGTGATCTATAGCAGATGAGGATCTTGAGTTATTTGCTCAGTATTCATTTTAAACTTTTAGCTGAGAATGTGCTCTTCTTTCCTAGTGTTGAGTTGGTGTCTGTTTTAACCAAAGCACCGAAGCTTGTCCATAAGCCTGATCTGTTTTAGGAGCCCATCCAAATAAAACAAAAAATTGACAGGTGGAGTTTGTACCCCCAAGTTGGGGAATGAGAGTGTTTATCAAAGCAATTGTATTTTTATGAAGCCAGGAGAGTGCTCACTCAGTTCACAGGATGCTGCTTTGCCAAACGAGCCCCTGTCCTTCTTGAGAAACAAGCTGTGAGGAGCAGCAGAGCAGACTTGAGTAAGCTAAATTTTGTGCATAGGTGGATTTCCTCTTTTTTTATTCCCTTGCTTGTACTGTACAGCTGAGTGATTTTAGAGAAGGAGAGCAGTATCTCTTCTGTGTGTCTCCATGGCTGATAGGGATGGATGAATGAGCAGCTTTCCACAGTTTCCTACCTTTCTCTGCCTTTTTTTTCTCCTTCTCAGTTCTTTATGTTGACTGTTTTCTCATGGTTTTCACCTTGGTATGAATATTGCACTAAAGTAATGGAGCCAGCAGTTTTTGAGGAGATTCCTCTCAGATGTGTCAGGAAAATCATAGGGTATTTGGAACCAGACCACTGAAAGCAGCTCTCAGGTACAATTTGATGCTCTATGCAGTAGAATATCATAGTGCCTACAACAGTTGACACCTGGAATAAGCAGAGCTAGGAAGTCAGCACAGCCAGTATCTGCCATCTGCACCCACAGTATCTCACAGACCCATCATCAAGGGGAAAGTGAAGGAAGTTTCAATCTTTTAACCATTGTTCCACATTTACCCTCTGTGTGTGACTGGTATCTGTGTTGTTTCACATCTGCAGTGGAGCTTGTCCTGAGCGAACTGTGAGGTTTCCATTCAGCTTGCTGAGAACACATGCATTGTATTAGAGTGCAAGGGGAGGTTGTGGCAGGCCCTTTCCCTCTTCAGTAAATCCATGCCAGCTGGAACCAAGGAAGTTTGTACTAGGGCTAAATCCAGATCTTGTTTGCTTCCCTTCAACTGTGTAATGCATTTCCATTCTGCAGTGCAGAACTGTCTTGGGTAAAATGCTGTCCTTCCCAAAATAGGTTCTGCCTGTTGATTTTGGGTCAGCTAATAGAAACAAAACAAAGTGGCTCTTTCGTTGGGGTTTGTGCCAGTCTCACACCTACCAAGCCTTCTTATTTTGCCTCTACAGATCCCTGTTGGTACTGAGATTGAAGGGATGAATATCCTGGGGCTGGTGCTCTTTGCTCTGGTTTTAGGAGTGGCACTGAAAAAGCTTGGCCGGGAAGGAGAAGATCTCATTCGCTTCTTTAATTCATTCAACGAGGCAACTATGGTCTTGGTTACCTGGATTATGTGGTAAGTGTGGGACTGCATGTACATGTGCGATAGAATACTATGCTTAATTCAGGAATCTCACAGTTTATCCATCTCTCCAGCTTTTTCATATCAGATCCCTCGCTAGCACAAAAGCAAAGGTTATGCTGTTACTCTGCAGGGTATTTTCTACTTGTTTCTGACCTGTGATTAGATAATCATGCCTAGCTAGGGCATCACATAGCTGCTAGAAATCCTGTCCTGAAGTCCATTTTCATTAATTAGAGTAAAGAAGACATTTTGTTTCAAAACAACATAAGCCTGTGGCTAGCTGCCATTGTGTGCCTAATGGTGTGGGGTTTCAGTGAATAAATGAGGTGTGAGCAAGGGAGGAATGTAGCCATGTGAAAGCTAGGGATATGTGTGATTGGAGTGCATCTGCAGATGTGGTGCCAAACTGTACTTGCAGGTTCATGCCTTAATTTTTCTGTTGGTCAGATGGTTTCTTGTACTGACCTGAAATATACCCAGTGAGATTGGACGATAGCACCACGCACTGTTAAATGGTTTGAGAAAAGCTCTGCCAAATGCAACAGTACAGAAAGTGTGCATAAAGTGTCCACTTGGATGACAGAGTGACTGTTCAGTCACAATGGATGAACAGTTGATGAATAAATGAATTATAAAGTATTTATCACTCTCTTCTTAAAGCTATCGTAGAAAAGCTATGAAGTTATCTTAGCAAAAGTGCATTTTCTCCATCCTTCAATTTTGATTCCAGTAATTTTCCTCCAAGAAAGAAGCAGAAATGTTTTGAGGGAAAAAACAAACAAACAAACAAACTGGATTTTGCACAGGCAGATCTGTGTTATTTGCTATCCTAAAAGTCTGAAAAATGTGAAGTCTAAAAGTAGCTTATGTCTCTTACTCTTAAATGTAATTCCTTGGACACCAAATGCTGGTAAGAGGCAGTTCTTGTATTCAGCTGATTACAGTGCTAATGCTTCAAGCCAATCAGTTGGTATGTAATCCTTTACTTTGTGGATTATGGGGGCCACAGCTGCCTCTCAACACCACCATAGCCCTTACTACTTCCTTAAGTTCCTGTGCCTTCCTGATATTGATCCAAAATATGTCAAGCTGCATGTACTTCCCAAAGCATACTTTGGAATTGGTAAAATCGTACCACCAAAAAGGGAGGCTGTCTGTGCTCTTTTGTAGTCCCGTTCAACAGCCTTTCTTGTCCTTAGCAGCACTTGGGTCTTAACTTCCATCTCTTCTTCTCCAGCCTCCCTCTTCAAAGGGAAGGATCTAGCCACAGGTTAAGTTCAGTGTTCATGTTTGCAGAGCTTGTACAGGACAGGGGCTCAGACAGACCTGGCAGATCTGGCAGAGGCTGAGAGGTGAAGTTTGACAAGTCCTTCCAGAGATTCAGCCAGTGGAGGCCAGAGCACGGATGCTCACACTGGACTGGGACACAGTGAGGTACAGAACAGAGGAGTTACAGACCTGCTGAGGTAGAGGCAGGCTAGGAGTAAGTGGTTGATCTTGGCAGCCTGAAGGTTTGCATGTTTCCAAGCCTTTAAGTGCTTAATTAAATCTTTCGTTTGTTCTGATTCCACAGATCAGTCTAGCTGAACATAGGAGTTGTGTTATAGGGGTGAGTGGGATAAAAGCATTCATTCCTGAGATGTGCAAGCGAATCTATTGCAGCTGTGCCTCTAGGACAGGGTGTTGGAGATCTAGCTGACGTTTTAGTGTTTCTTAGCCTTAGATGCAGGAATAGGTAGAGGTGCTCAGACATAAACTTTCCAAGTATGGCTTTGAAGGAAATGAGGTTGGAGTGATTTCCATGGTTTGCTTAGTAGTAGCTGTTGTGCTGCATATGCAAGGGCAATTCCAAGCCAGAGGTGTGGCTGTGACAAATGCAGCCCTTCCCCCTGGAGCAGTTCCAACCGTTTCTGACAAAGGAAATGTCAAACAAATGCTGACGTCCTGAGACATTTCTAGATAGGAGAGGTGGAAAAATGCATACGTGGCCGTTGACTTGAGGGAGGCACTGGAAGCCTGGTCATTGGACTTAAATGACTTGCTTTCTTGGTCAAGCGCATCAGCAGCCTTTAGCTGAGCTCTGCAGTATGGCTCTCTGGTATAGGGATAGCCTTTTTTTTCCTGCACAGACTGTGTTGGCACCCAGTATGCCCACCATTTTAATGACCTAACTTCATACTTCTGCTGGTGGTCACAGACTGCATAATATGCCACTCTTCCACTCCTTTCTTTGCTCCCGTCACGTGCTTCTTTTTCTTTCCTAACATCTGCCTTCCCTTCAATAGCAACCTCGATTTTGGGGATTTGCCTGCCTTCCTCCCCAGTGCACTAGAAGGCCACCTGAGTATCATGTTCCAGTAGTTTCAGCCAGTGCTTTTACTTCTTGCCTGGATTCCTTTCTTCATTGCCCTAGACATCTCTTTGAGTGTCTGGGACATTTTTCTTTTTTTCAGTTTGACTGTTTGCCTTCCACCAAGCAAACATGTAAAGGAGGCCTTCCAAACTTGTATGATCTGTGTGTGTGGTAAGTAAGGTGCTGACCCTCAGTAGGAGTGGCATGTTCTTTAGAAGAGCATTATCTCTAGTAGAGAGAACATGTTTTTCAACTTTTTTTTCTTTACACTTCATGACAGCCCGTATTTGTTTATGCAGGTATGTACCTATTGGTATTATGTTCCTTGTCGGGAGCAAGATTGTGGAAATGGAAGATATTGTGCTTCTGGTGACCAGTCTGGGAAAATACATCTTTGCCTCTATTCTGGGCCACTTCATCCATGGAGGGATCATTCTGCCACTCATTTATTTTGCATCCACACGTCAAAATCCGTATCGTTTTCTCTTAGGACTTATCACACCATTTGCCACTGCTTTTGCCACTTGCTCCAGGTGGGTGTTTCTTTGGGGAACATATGTGTCTGGGAATATACATTGTAATTGTCACTATAAACTGCTTATATCTTAATGACAGAATGTGTTTAGTTTTAGGTGAAAATATTTCTAAAATTGCAAAAGGAGGCGACTGAGCACAGAGTCTCACTGCTCTCAGCAGCCCACTAGGCAGGAAATGCTTATCGTTAGGTGTTGAAAACAATTCCTCAAGGTACTGATAATGTGTAGCATGATGCTAAGTTGGAAATTTGGGGAGGAAGAGGTGAAAGCATTTGTCTTAAGATCTTGCCAGCTTTCAGTTTTAAGTAAAGCAAGGGGTCGGCAGTGAGGGAGTTTGTCCTGAGAAGTTTAGTTATCCAAGTTCAGCAGAATCTGGAACAACTTGAGCCTGATTTTGTATGAGCACAGCAGGTTTATTAGCTAGCGTAAAGTGACTTAGCATTTTTTATTTCAAAGCTCTGGCCTTATCAGCTTTTATTTGTTGTAAAGAAGGATGCCAAATTATCAAACATATCATTTAACCTTTTCCCAAGAGGCTAAATCTGGACCAAAGATCACGAATATATAACTGAATATATAAAAACATTCTGAGTCATTTCCAAAAGAAGCAGACACGCAACTATCACAGGAGCTGAGTTATATGTGAAGTAGGAGAGGGTTTGTGAAGGAAGCCATACAATTATATAATGAAAGAAATAAATCCAGCAGTGATTATTTCACTTGCCTGTCCATTTGAGAAGGTAGTAGTACAACACCAAGAAATTACTGTTGCAACAGCTGTATTTATATTTACACGTATTGCTGTGTTTTTTTGTGTTTTGAGACCTTATCATTCCACATCTGTGTTATGCTATATACTGTTAGGTCATGAGTTTTTGCATCTTGGAGGTTAGAGTCCTTACCAGCTATTTCTGTTTAGAAGGAGATTGTTGAATACTGCTATTCAAGGCCAACAGGGAGGGACGTAGCTATCATGAGTGAGGGGCTACAAAGTGATATTGCCATCTTGACATGCTGTTGTGCAGCGTGTTAGAAGCATGACAGTCATGAGGCAGCAGACCTGCTACTCAGCACCCCTGGTGCTTTGTGTTTGACTTCTTTCTTGCTCTGTTTTCCTAGCTCAGCCACTCTCCCATCGATGATGAAGTGTATTGAGGAAAACAATGGAGTCGACAACAGGATCAGCAGGTTTATCCTTCCTATTGGTGCAACTGTGAACATGGATGGAGCTGCTATTTTTCAGTGCATGGCAGCCGTGTTTATTGCTCAGCTGAACAACGTCGACCTCAACGCTGGGCAAATCTTTACCATTCTGTAAGTTGCTTGTTATTGTAACCACATCCTTCTGGCCTCCAGATGCATTAAAGCCTGTGGTCTCCCTGTTAATAGCTAGCATTTATAGTTTGCATTCCATGTCTCTGACTTAAAGCTTGCAAACTGCTGTGAGGCATAATGATAGGGTGATTAAAGGATGGAGTCTTTCAAGCTTTATAAGGTTGACCAGAATCTCTGTTTAATAAAAGGTGGAACCTGGGAGGAGTAACGAAATTATGAAACAGACTTTGAACTGTTTAAAGCTGCTCCTCACCTTGAATTCCTCTCCTTACTTAATGATCTCCCACTCCACTTGCCATTAAGCTGGGTAATGTGGCATGCTGCACTACCAAGAATGCTACCCTCCGGATGTCCTAGAAAATCCTCCTGCCAGCTCCCCGGTTCCTTTTGTTTCAGTTTCATACTCAAGACTCTGCTCCTGCATACCTCTCTGCCCTTACTACCACTTCATCACTGGTTTCCCAGGTCAGACCCATGACCATCCCCCTTCTGATCATTATGCTTTTCCCCATTGTACTGTACGCTGCCTTAGTCCTGCTTCTTTCTCTAGCACTCTCCTCTCTATGCCTGGAACATCCTTGCAGGTCCAGTAAATGTGCCATCCTCTTTCATTCCCTGCCCAAAATCCAATAAGTGAGGATCTTAGAAGGAGTTTTAGCCCTTCACTGTGCCAAGAAGTCAGGGACTCTATCCACCATATACCTTCTTACATTTCCTACCTTCCCCACCCAGGTTTTATTTCCTTCTTTACTGCATTTCTCAGTATACTGTTTGTCTATTTAAGGCAGGGCTGGAATATTGTCTTTGCAGATGGCCAAATTAGCTTTTCATGTACTCATAGCGAGTCAAGTGTTGACACAAGCCCTAGAATAATCCAGTGATAGCTCAAGGGAAAAACAGTTGCAGACATCTTCGCACAAAAAGCTGTGTGATTCATGTCTGTTGCACGTGCACTGCTTAAGGATCTGTTTGAATGCAGGTGAGACACAAAGAAAGGACAGTGCTATTAGTATGCCTCTATGGACAGCATACTTGGACTTTTGAGGCTAGATCTTAAAGCACATCAGTCCTGCTTAGCACACAGGTTTTCATGCTTTGGGCAGAGCTTCAGCACAGTCCTAGCTCAGCAGTGGGGTTGTGCTTCTTCCTGCTGTGAAGCTAGTCTGGCATGCTTTATCCTCTGTGCATGGCACAGTTCACCTTTATACATTTGGGGAGTGAAGAAAACATGTATTCAGCATCTTTGAACCAATGTATGACTTGGAAATGGATGTGATATTAACATAGTGAGAAATGATTTGGGTTTTTGTTTTGTTTTTTTCCTGTTCTGAAATGTTATTAAAGACAGAGCTGTTATCTTGGTAGCTGCCGTGGAGCCTGCTGAGCAACTGTACTCTATATCCATTACTGTGCCTCAGCAGGCAGGAAAGGATTTGCCTGGGAAGCAAATGATCTGTGTGTCCCTTGCTGTGGAGTTTGTTTACAGTTCCTAAAGTAGGGAAATGTGTGACGTAAATGTAGAAGAGGAGTGCTGCAGGGCTCCTACTAACCAGAAACAAATTGATTTGCAGCGTTACAGCAACTGCATCCAGTGTGGGTGCAGCTGGGGTTCCAGCTGGAGGAGTCCTCACCATCGCTATCATCTTGGAGGCCATTGGACTTCCCACCAACGATCTCTCCTTGATATTAGCAGTGGACTGGATTGTGTAAGTACATCAGACCACATGCATGTGCTGTTACATGATAGTCCAAGTGTAGTATAAAATAAAACCCTACTAGGTGTGGCTCTCTGTAGGATGGGAAGCTCATGACAGGTGATGGAGAATGATGAATATGGTGGTTCCTACTCAATTAAGCAGTTGGTGTGCTAAAAACTCCGTTCAGTATTTTTTACTGAGACATTCAGTCATTATTGACTTCAATTTCAAGTTTCAATTCCCTCCAGAGGATTAAGTTTGTTCAAAATATTGCTGGAAATTAGTTGGATATGAAGAAGGAAAGGAGAAAAGGAAAACAGCCTGAATAGTGATGGAAAACAGATGTGTGAAGCAACCTTCATCAGAAGCAGTTGCCAGCTGTTGTTTGAACTATAACAGCAAGAGACCAGTCGCAGCAACCAGCACAAGTGTCAGAGCAGGGCAGGTACACAGAGGGCTTGCAGCATTCATCACAGCTGTGTCTGGTGTCCTGGCTGGAAGATGTTTCTGGGAATTGCGAGTTCAGTACACAGTATTACCACCTTTGCTTTCCATCTTCTGGGAAAGGTCTAGGAAGTTAGACCTTTGCTTGGTTCCTTCTCCCTTTCCCAAGAACCATTTTCCTCCTTGAAACATGAGAGATTATCTCCTTGCCTGGCTCTGTTTGGAAGAGCCTATTTCACCACTCATTTTAGCTATGTCCTCATTAAAGCCTAAATTTACCTTCTGTACCACCTAAATCAGATTAAGCAAAGCCTAGAAAATTTGCTTTAAGAACTGGGGACCTAGCCATTAGTACATGATGAGAGTAAATGCAACATGCAGATGATTTCTTATTGCTCATATGAGCTCTGAGGAAAAGGGGCTCCCAGTTCTTCTCAAACAATCCTGTCTGTCTGTAGTCTCTAGAAATACTAGGAAATTGAAAGTTTGTAGAATAGTGGAAAAAAAATCAAGTTGGAAAGGCTCCTCTGAGCACTCAACGTGCCTGCGCTTTAAATACTGGTGAATTATGCTCAATGTGAAAATTTAAAAGCACACACTGCTTTTAGACCATCTGGTTGGGTAGTGGGCTGCAAGTGCTGGTCAGTAACAGTCAGACAATCTGAATTCCCCCTTGAGATTTTTTTTTTCACTTAGCAGTTTTTGGGGACACTTCCTGATTTAGACGTACATAATCTTTGCCTCTGTCTGTAAGGATGGACTGCTCTCACAGAGGACGTGGAAATTAGGGTGTGTGAGGGCAGTCTTGAGTTTCCAAGGCTGGGTTAGAGGGCAGCTCTGTTACCTCCTTCCCTTCCCACACCAACACACATCTATGATGCTCATTGCATAATTCTTTCTTGCTGTCACCACTTGGGTATCAGCCACCTCAGGAGAGACAGGCAAAGCAGTGGCCATCCATTCGTGTTCCATCTTCCTGAGGGCTTGCAGTGCTAGTTGTGCTTTCCATGAGCTGTATGTATTCAGAACTGTGTGGTTGCATGAGTGAAGTTTGCAGCTTGTTTCTGTCTGGATTGCCCTTAGCCTGTGTCATGCTGGCTGCCTTCTTTTAAAAATATGTAGTATCCCTCTGTGGTCAACAGTGTTGTTCTAGTTCAGGAATTCAGTCTTGTGGTAACAAAAATGGGGAAGAGGGACAGAAGAGTCCTTTATCTTGTTTTAAAGCCAGACATTTAATTACCAAAGAGGATCACAGTTACAAATTAAGCACATGCTGCAGAATGACTAGCAGAAATCTCAAGAGGCACATGAAGAAATTGTTCTTTGAGTTATAACCCTCCTCTATTCAACTCTGAAGCACGCCAGTATTGCACCGTAGAACTAAAGATAGGAACAGATGCTCATAGTGAGAAACCCAGGGGACATAGTCATTCTCTGCTTTTGGAAGGGCATCTTAAATAGTTAAGATACTAGATTTTCTATAGTTAAAAAAAAAAAGAAAAAATTGAGTGCTATGAATTATCTTCTGGATAAGCCTAAAGGAAGTTCCAGCTCTTGCATTTGAGGCATGCTGGCCTGGAGAGGGGGAAGAAAGCAGGCTGGGAAAAGAAGGATGTCTGAGAAAAAGTAATAACATTACAGCAACCTGCTGAGAAACCGGATCCAGCTGATTGCAAGAGTTGGGAGGCTTGAACCAGTTCCAGTGCACAATCTTAGTTCTGAAATGGGAATGATATTTCTGTAGAAAATACCTGTGGGTAACAACATCTTCCTTCTCTAGGTCCAGCAGTATTGGTGGATCTGCAGGGAAGAATTTGGCCCCCCTTATTGTGTTGTAACACTCTTAAACTAAAAGGCCACTTTGTTTGTTTTTAACCTTAACCAGGGACCGAACTACCACAGTTGTGAATGTGGAAGGGGATGCCCTAGGAGCAGGTATCCTCAATTACCTGAATGAAAAAGAAAAGAGAGGAAAAGAGCAGGAGCTAAAAGAAGTCAACGTGGAAGCAGTTGCTAACAGCAAGTCTGAAGAGGAAACGTCGCCTTTGGTAACCCACAAAAAACAAGTCTCCAACACAACCAGTACATCAGACCCTGAATCCAAGGAATCAGTACTGTGAACTAGAAGCTGTTGGTCAAACACGTCTTAGAGGTGGACCAGGGACTTGTTAATGCACCTAGACGTTTGCAGTGCTAGCAAGGGCTGGGCAGCTCTTGAAAGTTTTCAGTTCCATTCTGTTTTGAAATTTGCTGGCTTGGGGAAGGGAGGGAGGTGGGCTGGGAAGAAACGGGGTGGTGAGAAAGAACACACACTTTGTCATAGTATTTTGATAATTCATCTGTGTACCTGTATATATGTGTTGCACGTACACACGTATACATGTATACATGTAGGCGAATGCCAATTGAAATGTCTGGTTTTACAAGAGATCTCTTAGTGAAGGCTTATGTGGGTTGGATATGGGGAAGCAGCCAACCCAATGAGTGCTTATGGTAGGGAGAAATTAGTAAGCTTATTGTGCTGCTGTTTGAATGGAGATACAGTTCAGAAACTCCACAGTGGGTGAGAATGTTTCTTAAGCTTAGTTTCTGTCCTGGAAACTCTTACTGACAATTACACAATATGGAGCAACATTTTTCTCCCACTCCCCTTCCTGTCCTGTTCTCTGATCACTTAAAAACATCAAATATAACCTAGGAAGTAGGGTGTTGCTTTTTTTTTTTAGTGTCATACATGAACGAGGAGGTCCAAATCTTATTCCATTCCCCCGCTACATTGCAGTTTTCTTACCTTCTGGTGAGTAATTCCCAAACTCTGGGACCAGACAAAGGAGATATTGGTGCAGATCAAGGGCTGGCTATCTCCTCCCCTCTTAGCAAGCTGTTGAGAAAAAAAAAATCCAGAGGAAACACGAATTTTGTTAAAGTCATCCCTCTGGGGCTAAAAAAAATGTGGAGTCTGTTCCAGTATAAATATCTCTAAAAGAAGCTTGTCTGTGACAACATCAAGAAGTCAGTTCCCTTCGTGAAAACACACATGCACGTTTGCTAGCACGCCATGTCCTGCTTATGTTTGTATAATGGGTCAGTCCAAACAAATTAAGTCATATCCCTTTTCCAGCAAAACTGTGCAGGAGAAAAAAATGTGAACACACATGTGGGAACTGACAATAGGCAAGTCTGATTGTTGGCTTGAAAGGGGAAAAAAGGAGGTGAATTTCTAACCTGATGTAGTTCAGTGATCTCTGAGTGTTGGGACAGCTGTATACTCATTCCTGCTAGGAATTTGGTCCTACTATAAATCCTTTTGGCAGCAGTTTACATTTAATTCTACATGGTGCTGGGCCAGGGTAATGCTTAATGGCAGGTGGTAGCCTTTGCTTGGGGCTGACCCAGGTGCTTCTGGATTCTGACTCCACCTTTTTCCTCTACCACATGCTTCCTGAATTTGCACCCCCCCAAACTTGATCGAAGTCCAGCAAACATTGCAAAACTCCTGTTGATTTCTCTTGGCATTTTGGTCAGGAGGTAGTTACAAAGTGATGGCTGTGCATACACGCCAAGATTTGCCCTGGCCTCGTGGCACTTTCCCTTGGCTACTTTAACAAGGTGAGTGCATGTGGTCAGTTCTCCACACTGTAAACTCAGCAACATATATTTACAGTTTGCTTTGGTATACAATAATGATCAGTCTCCCCTTGTTTTTTTTCCCCTGTTGCTTCAGAGGAAGCTATCTTGAAAAGGTATCCGGGTGCTGATGTTTATGATCACGGCATTAGGAAGAGGCAGCTCCAATTTTATAGCAGCAGCAGCCTTCATTTCCAAAGCATCTTTCCTGGTAAAGGGACTCAATGAATTTTGCTAAAAGATGCTCAGAACGAGATGTGGCCACCTCTGAGGGAGAACACAGTGAGTGTGTCATTACTGGCTGTTTAATTGTGTGCAGCAGCCCTGTGCAATTGGTCAGCCCGCTGCAAATCTGCAGGTGGAGTTTCTTTTTAACCAGTTTATTTATAATCATGTCCACAAAATTTGATCAGTCCTCGTCTTGTTTTAAAAATGAAAGGAGACAGTTGTTGTTCTCTAGGGCTGTCCTCTGCTCAGTATTTAGTATTTCATTTTAAGCACATCAAAACCTGCGGAAACTTTGCATTTCCTCCCATTAGAGTCATCCCAACTCCTTTCAACTCAGGAAACCAGAAGCAGGTTTTGTAGCTGGCAGTGAGAGTCCTCAAATGAAAGGTATTTTGATAAATGTTGGAGGTTTCAAAAAAAATAATCAGGGTTCTCATCAACCCTCTCTTTTAAATATTTCTTATAAAGTTTCATGGAAAACTTTGACTGCACCAGAACGCCAGAAACCATGGTTTTAAAACAAGATGTGGATATTTTGAGGGGAACTGAAAAACACAACTGTTCCCTGCAGGCTGGGTTCTGTAGTTGGATTTTTATCTCCCATCAGACATTTAGCTCTTTTGATGCTCTCCCTCACCATGACACATGCAGTTCAGTTGAGGTCATGAGAGCAGGCAGCACCCAAGTGAACGGTCACGGCAGGATTTGAGAAGTGAATGTTTCTCAGTTCTGATTTTTCACTCCAAAGCTGACGTTGCCAACAGATAGAAGTACTCATAAGGAGTTTGTCCAAAGGCTGGGCTTCTTCACAGGCACCACCTAGCCACTGCTCTGCTGATATTCCTTCCCTGTGGTGCTGCCACTTGATTGTACCTTGTCCCTCTAGCAGGATGCTGTGGGATGTTCTTTCTGACAGTAGATTCCAGAAAATGATTAAATTAAAACCAGTTATCTCTGATTTGTCTTAATATTTTTCACTAGCAATGCAGAATGTGAACATCTTTGCTGAAGAATGCCTCTCCCAGTCCCCGTTAGATGATTGTCATGCTTTGCATCAGTGTGAGTGTGTAATCCCATGTAAGGCTTGTTAGAGCATTTGGGCTTAAGGTCAAGCACTCCCATAGCTGGAATTTAACAAAGGAATTTTAACACTCCTCCTGGAAACAGGTGCCATATGGTCTATACAAGCCATTAAGTATTCAGGGCCAGTCTTCTTAACCTGCCACAAATCTGTAAGGTTGCAAAAGCTCTGCTTTAGACTTAAAAAGCTGCCAATTCTTGTTTGCACACAGTGAGAGGATCCCACAGTTTTCTATGGAAACACAAATGTATGGTAGTGACTGCTTTTCAGAATACCTTACTGGTCTTGTTTGTGTTGTCTGTGTCAGAAATTACATTTCTTGTTTTTCTATGATGTTACCGTTGCATTTGATGGCCATGCCATGTCTTCTAGGGCTCTCTGCTTGACTTCAGGTTACTTTTTGATAAGGTACAAATGTAAAAGATCTATTATTGTACTCTCCTGGACTGTATTAAAAAAAAAACAAAGTGATACCTACCAACAGCTGCTCTTGTAAGAGTGTGAATCCTGATTGAAAGCCCAGTGAGACAGAAGACTTGCCATTTGCTTCCAGTGGTCAAGGTCTTCAGGTAAGGTCACTGGGAGAGAAATAGAAGGGCTGTTGAAGGTTGTGCGTTTTTCTGTGCTATTTGGATGCAGTCCTCAACCTGCAGTGTTGCCCTGGGATCTTCCTATTTCAGGTCTCCATGCAGCCTCATACCAAGAGGCTGCAAGCTGACCAAGAAGGTGCTGCTCAGCAGCAGCACAGGTGCAGCTATTAACACCTGCTCTGTGCTTACCCAGGAATTCCATGAATCTGATGCCAGTATGGTACTGAACTCCAACATCTGTTGACGAGGCATATGTTTGAGTTCTCCCAGCTTGACTGTAAAATGGAAACTTTTAGTCAGTTGCTTTTGATTTCAGGAGGAAATAAATTCAATCTAGATAATGCTGGTTTTCTTTTTTGGCTTTAGTCTTTCTTTTGGAAAATACAAATCCTTTCATCCCTTCTGGTGTTTTCCTTAAGGTATCCACATCCCCTGGAGATTGTGGGCTGCCATTGCCTTTCCTGCTGCAGTTCACAGTCGTTTCACTTTCAGATTTCTGTTGGGCATATGACTTGGGTCCAGGTGTTCTTTTTCCTTCTTAATAGCTGTTTCTCATAAGAGGAGCTCCAGTCACATCCTCTCAATGCAAGGGGACTACTAGAGGCATCTCCTTCTGTATAAGGTTTGTTACCACCATGGAGGCCTTTGTGGTGTGCTGGTGAAACTGAACTGGGAAAGAAAATTGTAGTGTTATTAGTCAGAAAGGGTGGATATGCATACACAGCAAGCTGTGGTCAGAAAAGCCTCTTCGTTTTAGGAAAGTAGGCTACGAACAGCTTGTGTCCTATCCTCTAATACTGTGATTGCATTTTGGGAGAAAATTACAGGAACATGGAAAAGTTTGTAAGCCCTGGGCGTGCCCAATCCCATTTCGTCTCAGACCTTATTTTTTTACCTTCTTTATTTCAGTGATGTGTCTTTGACTGTTTGGGACCATCTCTAATTTCTTCTTTGGGACTGAATTTCCTCTCCGTGATTTATCAGTCACTGACTCATCTCCTTGCTTTGTCTGCAGTTCCCTGGCTATTTTTATGTGTTGATGGATCAGTGGACATAGTTTTGAGTTGGACCAGCTTCAGCTGGTCTTTAGGAATGCATTTTGCCCTTACCTCACCAAGGATTAGTAAGACCTAGTAACTTAGAGAGTTGCTTTGAGATTGCTGAGTGCCATCTGTCATCCTGAGAAAGGTGCTTGCTTTGTGCTGTGAGACATGGCTGTTGAGGCCTGACTGGCTCTAGTGAGCAATGAAGGGTGCCAGCACATGGCTACTGTTAGAATATGTTCAGTAGACTGGTATTCCTAGGAGCAGAGCTTTAGCTGGGTCCCTGCTGGCACACTGGTAGTTTCACTGCAAGATTCAGTAATTGCAAAGGGCTTTAAACCTCTATTGGGATGTCTCTTGCAAACTACAAACCAGGGTCAAACACTGGGCTTTTCCTGTAGCAATATGACAATCAGAGCTGTGTCCTTTTGGCATAATAGAAGCAGGGAGCCAGCCAGGGTACAGGAGCAGCTGGTAAAACAACTTCTGCTTTGTCTGCTGGGCAGCCGTGTTACTACCAAAGAGGCCATGCTGTGAGCTGGACACAGTGGGAGATTGTCAGGGTAGTTTTGTGTGTTTGCTCTGTTTCTGTACTCTTCCCTGGGCATTTACTCTGGCTGGAGCAAGAGATGGACATAATCTAAAAATGGTCACCACTGGGTTAATTCTCTTGTGTGTGAAACCAGATGTTTGGGCAGTTTGATGAAGAGAGACTTTCTGCTTTTAGTCAAGTGAGAGGCCCTGGTATCTTTGTGACTGCCCATTCTGCATGTGTTGCAGGATGCTTCCTTGAGGGCTTGCCTAATGTACAAAACCATTGCTTCTTTCTGCAAAGATCTGTAGCTCTGATCAACACTCCAGACTGAATTTTCAGTCCTGTCTTCTGCGAGCGCTGCACATTTCTTCGACTCCTCAAAAGCACTCTTCTGTTGGAAATCATTTTTTCCTTGACCCTCCCACAGGTCATGAGCAACATGTTTCAGATAGGAAGTCAAAGGATCAACACTCAAACTGTCACCAAAGAGAAATGTCACGTTTTTGTGGATTTAAACTGGGCAGCTTAAAGTACCTGCAGACCTGCCTGTAATGACTGCTACTGTGAGTGATGAACAACTCAGAATTAGGCAGGTTGCACAAATCCTCTGCTTGCAGTTCATTTCCTATAGATGACCTTTATAGGTACCATTCTCTCACAGACAATAATGTGGAGAGTAGTGAATCACGGTGTTTGTGAAGCACTCTTAAGGTACAGTGCACTAAATCTTGGATAATAATGAACTTATCAAAAACTCTGAAAGGAATCAAGTAATCGTAGTATGTATCATTAAGTCAGAGTTGCATTGTGCTGGCATGGATGACTGGATGATCAGAGACCCAGTGTATGCATTTGCAGGAAGAACAGTGGGAGCTGGTGTCGGTGAGTTGCTCTGCTGTCTGCCTCCTTCCATCCTTCTGGCATGCCATGAAAGTCCAGGCTTAGGTAAAATAACAGACATCATAGTGGATTCAACACCTAAATGGGGAGCCTTGTTAGCTTAGTTTCTGCTTAGTTTCAGTGGAAGAGCTTTTCAACTAACAAAACAAGTTATCTTGGAGGCAGTATGGGGAAAAGGTGGGGAAAAGGAGAATGGCAGGCAGATCAGACAGGGTAAGGTAATTACATGGATAAAGCAGCTAAGGCTTTGAAGGAAGCATCTTTCCCTTGGTGTTTTGATATGGATATCATCAAAAAGACTGCACGCATTTGTCCTGCATGGAGTGGGGACTGTGCAAATCCCCACCTGCTAACCGGCCAGGTGTTACAGGGAGAGGCAGAGATCAGTGCTGGTGTTGTTGAAGTGTACTGTCACTGAGCAACAAGTAAGCATCAGCATGGGGCTCTGATAAGCTGCTCTTGGCTGCTGGCCACGATCACAGAGAAATAAACAGTACAGCTCTGGATCAGGATTTGACCCACATTCCTCCTTGCAGTGTAGCTCAGTGTATGCTTCTCGGATAGCCGTTATTCTATGAGGACAAAGAAGACCTTATTATCTAGATGGGCACATCGGTGAGAGCCATGGTCACTTGCTGCTTCAGGGGACAGGGAAAAGGATAAGGCAAATGGTCTTAAACTTTTCCAAACGTTGGGCAATACACTGTGACAGTTGGCTCTAAATATTTTAAGTCAGATGAAGAGTGATTAAGGGCCTTATTTGGATTTCATAGCTCCCTGTTATTGCATCTGAGCACTGTCTTGGGAAGTTAATGTTAACAGAGTGTTTATTCTCTTCTTGGGGTGTTACATTTTTGACTAGCAGGCACTATTTCACAGTTCAGCAGTGAATATAGGCAGAAAAAGGAAAATGCTTCTTTGAGTCATCAGGCAGTCTAGGAGCAGACTTCAAATCCTGAAACCAAGGCCATTGTTAGCTAACAGTCATCTCCCCTGTAAAGGTCCACATTCAGAGGTTTATAAATACATTTGGGTATTGATATCATATTATTAATAGCATGTTAGTGCAGGATTGTGACTCATCTTTTTTGGCAGGATGGAAGAAGAGAGCTCTTCTGTAGGACAGTTATCTTCTCTCTAGGATGACTTTTTTAGCAGAAAAAGAACACTACTTTTCCATTCAAAGAGCCTCAGCACCAACAGGTACATCATCCTCAACAGCTATGAAATCTGACTTGGATTTAAGCACTGATCTCAAAGGCAACAGGAGGTGATAGCTCTGAACATTTCAGCAGCCAGCTGCTCTTTCTTGAAGTCCTGCCCAAGAGACATTTATAATTGTCTTCCCAAAGGCAAGGCAAACAAGCATACTGACAGGAACTACTGTGAGGAAACGAATTTTGAGCCAGCCCTGTTGTAACGCGGACTGAATGGTGTGGTTTTAAGAAGTGGAGAGTTCAGTATGAGATGTTCCTTAAGGTAGCTCTCACTTGGTCTTTCTGTTAACAACACTCTGGTGTTGTTAACATACATTTCTTTGCAGGTGTGCATTTAGGAACTGAAATTAAACTGCATAGGCGATGTCAGTACAACTAGATTTCTGTTACACATTGCAGAAAGGAGTCTTTTCTGAAGGAAACTGTTGCCACATGCCTGAATCCCCTGTGCTCCCCCAGAAATAATTGTACTTAACCATGAAAGTACCCCAAGTATTAACTGCTACACACTGTAGCTTTTTAAGATCCTGAAGGAATGCCACAAAATGGATGAGCCAGGTCCTTTGTTGATGTGCATTAACGTGATTTCATGAAGCTTTCAGTGGCCTGTGGACTTGTGGTGGAATGGCACTCTCTGGCAGGACAGGGGTTTGAATTGGTTCTCTTTTAAAAACATAAAGTTCTTGAAAATGCCCGTTAAGTTGGAACTTGTTGGCTATAGCTAGAGGCATTTTATGTGCTCACAGTGTTCTCATGAATTAGTGCCTCCCATAAGATAAATGTGTTTTCTAGATGGCCACGTTGATGTAGAAGCAAGGCTTCCTGGTGTTTGGATCGGTTTTCTTTCTCCATATCCCTCTTGCATGTTCTGCTGTGGTCCTTGGACTGGGCTTCTAGAGTACCTGTGCTAAACTTAAACATGTCCTGGCCTCCTGAGGACACAGACCATCTCACATCCTTTCATGGGGGGGACAAAGATGATTTTAACTTCGGAGGAAGAGCTGGAACTGAAAACAAGCCTACTTCAAGGCAATACCTTAATGGCATTTTATCTAATCAGTCCAATAGCTGTGACCAAGCTGCCGAGCTAGCCTTGACTGCCTCCCTGGTCTGCCCCACGGTAGATGCACTGTTGGCATTACTTCCCCAAGGACCAATGTGGAAGTAATGTGTTCCCCATCCCTGAATGTTCCTGTCGTTTAAGAACATAGTCTTATCAGACCTTCTCTGTTGCTATCCTGGCTGCACTGCTGTAAGGTCGCGCACAAAGCTCGTGCTGCACAGGATGGAGGCTGTATGTAGCACTAGGATAGCTGAGTGTACCTCTGCTGACTGCAGGTGGGTCCTTCCTGAATTGCTGCTGCTTTATGGCAGATTGAGACCGACTCACTCACTCGTAGTGAGGGTGACAATTCTGATGAGCCCTCTGGATTCAGGGCCAGCAGGTCCACCCCTAAGACACAAGGCGTCTGTTGCTGCAGAGATACATGATCTGCCTTACTACCCTTAAAGGTGCCTTGTTTGGCTTTTCAATATAACTATGCACCAAAGGCAAGAGACTCTGTTATCCCTGCAGACAGGAGGGAGAACAAGGATGACCTGGCGTGAAACAGACAGGGAAAGTGAGTTTCTTTTCTTTATCCTCTAAGTTTTCTGTCGGCAGTCCTGCCTCTGATGCTCTTATGTGTATGTGCTTTTATTTCTACTGGAGCATAAATCGCTCTAAGTAGGAGGGAGGATTCTTGTATTTTTATATGCTGAGCCATTTGATTGATTAATTTAATAAGGCGACACACAGATGAACTCTGAAATTCACTGCCATCTGCTGCTCCAGTTCAATCCAGTATTACTGATACAAAGGTACTTGCCTTCAGAGAAAACCTAGTGCTGAAAGCACTGAGAGTAACCACTCCATTGAATGAATATGCCATGTGGGTGCGTTGATGCTTGTGAACTTCTGTAACTGTTCTTATTTTAAAGCAATGGGTCTGATCTGTGTGACTCTGTATCAGCTTTTTTAATATCTGCCAAGACCAGATGTACGTGCATATATGCAAAAAGGCCCGTATTGCTGTGGCTGGGGCTGTGTGACCCTGGGGTAGATTAATATTACAGATGTTTACTGTGTAGTACGCTGCTCTTTGGTGCAGAAATTCTCCCCGTCTGCCTGGGAAGAAGGCAGTCCTGTGGCTCAGGCTGAGATGGCTTGTTGCATTAGGAGGGTGGCACAACAGGGCGCTCTCTCTCTTTTTCCCTTCTGTTATGGAAATGTTTATTTGTTCTCTCTTTGTGTAGCTTCTCAAGCTGAAATAAAAATCACCCCAAATAGAATTCATGTTTTGGCCTTTGTTTGGTGAACTCCTAGACTTGTAGCTGCCCTGGGTGTCTGGGTGCCATACTGGGCTGGGATCCTGGGCTCTGTACTGATGCTGTCACCCAAGCAAGCTCTCTGTGACTCCTTTGCAGAACGTGTTTTTTGGAGATATGCATTATTGTGCAGCTAAAGGGCTGACAGCCTGGTCTGTCAACTAACAGACTTTCTTCTTTGGAGAGAGGTTGAGAAGTGGGAGAAGTCATGTAGCAATCCTTTGGGATACATTGGTGACTTTAAGGTAAGTTTGCATTTGACACACATGGTCGGTCTGATCGGTGTTATAGCTTCAGAGGGCCTGGGTTTGGTACTGAAGTATTTTTTTAGTACATTTCCATTAAAAGCTCACAGGGTACATCTTACAACAAGGTGTGCTATGCAATATATCACAAATCCTGATAAAAAATCTACTATATAAGTGTATTTTGGTTTGTTTCAGGCACCAAATTCTGGTCCTAGAACTAAGAAATGAGAGTGCAAATCTACAAGAACCGCAAGCCCCAAAAGAAAGACGTATAAATTCGTGACTTAAAATCATAATGATACTGTGTGAATTTTAGGAATCTATGAATGTAATGCTTCCCAAAAAAGCCTATCTGATCCTAAGGTCATATCTCTGTTTTTTCTGCTTCCCTGCTGACACTGCGAGCGATACCTGGAGGAACATGGGACCAGTGAGCTAGCAGAGAAGTGCTCTTGCACCTTGGTCACTGTCTGTGCCAGTGTCAGCTTTGGACACAGATGGCTGCTACCTGAAACGAGCAGATCTTCTGAGGTAAGTGCTGTCGGAACTGTAGTGCCTGACCATTTGAAAGACACTAAGCTTTACCAGACCTGTGGAAAGGTGTGGATTGATTGCCTTATCTCTAATGAGAACTGAGTCAAGCACTAGCCTGAGTCTCTGTGTTGACTCAATCTAGACATCATTAGGGCTTGCTAGGTATTGTTATTGACATCAAACAAAACAGATAAAGTGTTGCACGGTTCTGTCTGCTTGATCTGGGCATGTCCATGCTTTTACATTTCAGGTAGATGCAGGTAGGAAAGTGCTTTGTGTGTTGGTTAACAGGCTGAAAGA